>NC_133503.1:13848928-14165714 GCF_049354715.1 Callithrix jacchus | reverse complement strand
CCATTTAACTCTTTTTTTTTTAGACGGAGTTTCTCTCTGTTGCCCAGGCTGGAGTTCAATGGCCTGATATTGGCTCACTGCAACCTCTGCCTCCTGGGTTCAAACAGTTCTCTTGCCTCAGCCTCCTGAGTAGCTAGGGTTACAGGAGGGAGCCGCCACACCCGCCTGTTTAACTTTGTGAGGAGCTACTTAACTGTTCTCTGCAGTGGCTCCACCATTTTACATTCCCACCAGGAATGTATGAGGGTTCCAATTTCTTCACGTCCTTGCCAACCCTTGTTACTGTGCCATAATTTTGATTATAGCCATCCTAGTGAGTGTGAAGTGGTATTTATTCATTAGCACTAGTTATTTACAAAAGGAAAATCCTGTGTAGAGCAACCTGTTCCCTTAAGCACATACTTTGTTTCTCCCCAGCTGAAACAGAACCTCATGAGGGAAAGAGGAAAGTGGAATCTCTGTGGCCCATCTTCAGGATCCACCATCAGAAAACCCGCTATATCTTTGACCTCTTTTACAAGCGGAAAGCCATCAGCAGAGGTAATTAGTCAAGCCTTTCAAATTTGAGTCCCTTTGGAGTTACTGAAGAAACCACAGTCCTTATTCTCACAACCTGTGCAAGTCATGATTTTTCTTACTACTAAAAATTTGGGGGAGTCAATGTTGGCTGGATTTTTTTGGTTTTGGTTTTTTTTTTTTTTGAGACAGAGTCTCACTGTCGCCCAGGCTGAAGAGCAGAGGCACAATCTCGGCTCACTGCAACCTCCGCCTCCCGGGTTCAAGCGATTTTCCTGTCTCATCCTCCCAAGTAGCTGGGATTGCAGGTACATGCCACCACACCCAGCTAATTTTTTTTTTTTTTTTTTCGAGAAGGAGTCTCTCTCTGTCACCAGGCTGAAGTGCAGTGGCACGATCTCGGCTTACTGCAACCTCTGCCTCCCGGGTTCAAGCAATTCTCCTCCCTCAGCCTCCTGAGTAGCTGGGATTACAGGCATGCGCCACCATGTCCAGCTAATTTTTGTATTTTTAGTATAAATGGGGTTTCACCATGTTGGCCAGGATGGTCTCGATCTCTTGACCTCGTGATCCACCCGCCTTGGCCTCCCAAAGTGTTGGGATTACAGATGTGAGCCACTCGCCTGGCCTTGTATTTTTAGTAGAGACAGCCTTTTGCCATGTTGGCCAGGCTGGCCTGGAACTCCTGACTTCAGGTGATCCACCCACCACAACCTCTCAAAGTGCTGGGATTACAGGAGTGAGCCACCACACCCGGTGAATGCTCTTTTTGATCCTGGGGTGGGAAGGTTTGTTAGACCGTGGCCTGAAACCCTTTCCCCATTTTTGACAGAACTCTACGAATATTGTATCAAAGAAGGCTATGCAGACAAAAACCTGATCGCAAAATGGAAAAAGCAAGGATATGAGAACTTGTGCTGCCTGCGGTGCATTCAGACACGGGACACCAACTTTGGGACGAACTGCATCTGCCGCGTACCCAAAAGCAAGCTGGAAGTGGTAATGTCTGATGCTCACACTTGATGTTATTTTCAGCTCAAAATTCTGCCCTAGTCAACTCCAAGGGATCTTACGTTATTTGGTTGGACTGGAATGTCATTTTGTTCCTGAATGTTCTGCTGGCTCTCCCTCCCAGGAGTGGGTCCCTCTGTTGAGGACTCTGAGAGGCAGTGTGTGGCTGTGACTGTTTGTTAGGTCTGGGGCCAATCTCAACTCCACTTTTGGGCAAATTACTGAACTCCTTTCCTCACTTCGGATAATGGTGGCAAGAAGCCCTACTCCTGAGGTGGTGGCAGGGTAACATCAGGGAGGGGTGGCCACTCGGTGGGAGTTCCTGTCCCTTTGCCTCAGTCCTCACAGTGATCTTTTTTTTTTCTTGAGACGGAGTTTCACTCTTGTTACCCAGGCTGGAGTGGAATGGCGCGATCTCAGCTCACCACAGCCTCCGCCTCCTGGGTTCAGGCAATTCTCCTGCCTCAGCCTCCTGAGTAGCTGGGATTACAGGCATGCACCACCATGCCCTGCTAATTTTTTGTATTTTTAGTAGAGACAGGGTTTCACCATGTTGACCAGGATGGTCACGATCTCTTGACCTCGTGATCCACCCGCCTCAGCCTCCCAAAGTGCTGGGATTACAGGCTTGAGCCACCGCGCCTGGCAGTGATACTTTCATGTTACCATCACTGTCTTTTTTAACCCGAGATGGAATCTCGCTCTATCACCCAGGCTGGAACGCAGTGGTGTGATCTCGACTCACTACAACCTCCGCCTCCCGTGTTCAAGCAATTCTCCTGCCTCAGCCTCCCTGGTAGCTGGGATTACAGCTGTGCGTCACCACACCTAGCTAATTTTTGTATTTTTAGTAGAGACGGGGTTTTACCATGTTGGTTGGACTGGTCTCCAACTCCTGACCTCATGATCTGCCCACCTCAGCCTCCCAAAGTGCTGGGATTACAGACATCAGCTACTGGGGGGCTCTGGGCAGCAGGGTGTGACTCAAGTACAAAGCCTCCTGCCCTTTCCCTCACCAGTGTGTCCCAGCCCAGAGGCCGCCCTGAAGTCCCCAAGCAGTAGCAGAGCCACCTCTGCTCATGCAGGGTCTGTCACACTCACTTAGCAGAATAACGAGACTCATTCACACCGATTGCTTTTTCTTGACTGGCAAATGTGTACTGGATTTGCATAATGTATTACAAATACATATACAGATGTAACCTCAGTGTCAACAGTAGCTGTTTCCACCTTCATGAGGGAGCCAAATTTCCCGTCCAGAGCTGTCAGGAAGGGTTTCTGAGGTGTGTCCCTATACAGCCTGTTGGCAGGTCCTCCATGGGAAGGTTGGTGCGAGTACACAGGGGCAAGCGTGGCACCCAGGCATCGATTGTCTCACTGTCCTCCTCTGTTGCAGGGCCGCATCATCGAGTGCACACACTGCGGCTGCCGTGGCTGCTCTGGCTGAGGCTGGCGCTCTCTACCCTGGACTCTGGACTTCTCAGGTTCCTGCCTGTGGCGCCACCCACTTCCTGGGAGCAGTGCCCCAGGCCCGAGTTGGAGCACGGTCTCTACAGGGAAGACTTTGCTGCTCATCAGCTGTGATTTGTAAAAATAAAACCTTTAAACCTCTCGGGTCCCGCGTCTGTTCTTTCAGAGCATTGGCCTGGGGGCAGCACCAGGCCCCAGGGACCAGATGCCCCAGCTCAGTGCTGGCCCCTTTTGGTGTGTGAGGTGACACCTGAAGGCGGCTGGAACTGCCATGGATCTGCCGGCCGGGAGTGCAGGCACCTTGGGCCCAGCGTGTGTTCTTGCATCAACACCTGTGACACACTACAGCTGTTCTTCAGGGCCTGGCTCATCCCCTAGGCGGGAGGTGACACCGTCTCACTTGTCTTGGGGCTCTCACAGAGCACTGAGGGCCGAGCACATTGTTCCAGTCGTGCCCCCATCACCTGCCCCCAAGGCCTCTGTCCACATCAGCCTCCCTGCCGGTGTCCTGGTCCTCCCGGGGCTTGGTCCGAAACTTCTGCCAAGGGTGCGGGGTTTCCTCTGCGGGCATCACTTTCAGCCACTGCTTGTAATAGGCTCGGAAGCCATCAATCTTCTCCAGGTAGGTGTTCTTCCCTTTGTACTGGAATTAGAAAAGTGAGGCTAGAATCACTGTCTGTTACCTACAGCTAATTCCAAACTTCAGCAGCTGGCTCAGGCCTGAAGGAAGCTGGTTGCTGCCATTTTCCCTTCCAGGTGGCTGCCGGGAACAGAGCAGAAAAGCTGTGAACATGCACTATGGAAGTAGCTTACTGCAGAGAAACAGGTCCCAGCTGGTACTCCAGGGCAGGCCCAGACTCCCATCTGCCTGACAGCATTCTCCCAAATATACACCACTGTGCTCCTCCATCGGTGCTTGCCACTCCAGGCCCCCAGGTCCCACCAGCTCTGCCTCTACAGCCTGCTGGGCCCCACCCCCTGTCACCTCAACACTGCCGAGATGGGCTCCACAGAGGTGGGAAAAAATAAATGATGCACCAGGCAGAAACTGGGCTGGAATATACCAAAACAGCCAACAACGACTATCTGTCTGACATACAGCTACTACCACACAATGATAAAAGGTGTGACTCAAAAGACTGGACAATTCTAAACCTGCAGGGGCCGAATACAGCCTGAAAGCACAGAAAGCAAAACTGAACAGAATCACAAATATAAACAAGTCCACCATCATCAGGGAATATGAGTACAGATGCTCCTGAGAGCAGGGTTCTGCTCCTATAAACCCATCATAAATAAAAAATCAACCTACTGGCTGGGCATGGTGGCTCATGCCTGTAATCCCAGTGCTTTGGGAAGCCAAAGCAGGTGGATGACATGAGATCAAACCATCTTGGGCAATACAGTGAATCCCTATCTAAAAAATCAGCTGGGCCAGGCGCAGTGGCTCACACCTGTAATCCCAGCACTTTGGGAGGCAGAGGCAGGCAGATCACCTAATGTCGAGAGTTCAAGACCAGCCTGATTAACATGGAGAAACTACCATCTCTGCTAAAATTACAAAAAATTAGCCAGACGTGGTAGTGCATTCCTGTAATCCAAACTACTCGGGAGGCTGAGGCAGGAGAATCACTTGAACCCAGGAGGCAGACGTTGCAATGAGCCGAGATGGCACCATTGCACTCCAGCCTAGGCAACAAGAGCAAAACTCCATCTCAAAAAAAAAAAAAAAAAAAAAAAGATTAGCTGGATATGGTGATGCATGCCTTTAGTCAAGTCCTCAGGTGGCTCAGGTGGGAGGATTACTTAAGCCTGGGAAGTCAAGGCTACAGTGAGCCATCATGGTGCCAATGCACTCTGCCCTGGTCAATAAAGTGATCCCTGACTTTAAAAAAAAAAACAAGGGACAGCCGGGTACGGTGGCTCACACCTGTAATCCCAGCATTTTGGGAGGCCGAGGTAGGTGGATCACAAGATCAAGACCAGCCTGGCCAACATGGTGAAACCCCATCTCTACTGCAAATATAAAAATCAGTCAGGCATCGTGGCAGGCACCTATAATCCCAGCTACTTGGGAGGCTGAGGCTGAAGAATTGCTTAAAGCCAGAAGGCAAATGTTGCAGTGAGCCAAGATCACGCCACTGCACTCCAGCCTGGGGGACAGAGTTCAACTCCATCTCAAAAAAAGAAAAAAAAAAAGAAAAATGCATCTATTGCTGGCAACACAGCAGAGGGTCCATTTTTTTCTGAAACGGAGTCTTGCTGTGTCGCCAGCCTGGAGTGCAGTGACACAATCTCAGCTCACCGCAATCTCCGCCTCCCGAATTCAAGCGATTGTCCTGAGTAGCTGAGACTACAGGCATGCACTACCACATCTGGCTAATTTTTGTATTTTTAGATTTTTAGTAGAGATGGGTTTCACCATTTTGGCCAGGATGGTCTTGATCTCTTGACCTTGTGATCGCCCACCTCGGCAGGCTTTATAATTATGCAAAAGTGATATGCATTCTGTAGAAACTGTAACCCCGCTGTTGGTCGATCCTTACAGGATTACATCCTGATAAAACCATTGCAAAGTTGAAAAATCCTAAGTCAAACCATCTTTAAGTCAGGGACGTCTGTCTGTGACTTAAATACCATATGCTTTAGGCCCATGATAGTCTTGTGACTGCTGAGTTGAACCTAAGGCGACCCCTTGTGAGCCCTACACCAAAGTGAAGAGACAATCCTCTAAGATACACACAACATGTAATCAACAAAAACCAGTACCCAGAACATAAAAAACCCTGGAATCAGTGAGAAAAAACTTGCAACCAACAGTTAAAAGCAAAGATACACAGTTCAAAGACGCCCAGCTATGCCTTCAGCCGCCAGGCACAATCTCCACTGCTGCCCCACCCATTTGTAGGAAGCCCTCAAAATGGCATTCAGGTATGATATTTGCATGGTGTTCCTGACCCCACACCCTCTGACTGTGTGTGTCCCTGCACATTTACTTGTCACCACCCCATCTGGGTTGTGCTCCAAGCCACAGTGACTCTGGATGCTCCAGAGGTGCTCAGCACAGAGTATGACTTGATGGACCCAAAAGCCAAACCCCCAGAGCCTGATACCCTCAGAATAGCAGGGAGAGGCTGTGGCTGTGACAAAGCCGATTCCAACACTCTGTCCTGTTCCTGCTGATACAGGAGACAGGCAGATAGTAAGGGCAACAGAGTCCTTGGCGAAATTTTCCTTTTAATAAAAAGCAACCCCCAAACCACTTCTTTTCTAACAGAGCAGCCTGAAAAATTAAGCTGCAGACATAGATAAGCAAGCTGGAAGTTTGCATGGGGGAATGCTGGCAGCTGTGCCAACAGAAAAGGACTACCTGGAGTCAGGTATATTCAACATGGAGGCCCCATCTTCCCTTTTGTCTTCACATGTAAAGAACCAGGCAACATGGCACTGGCCAGGTAGAGAACCTAGCTGCATGATAAAAGATTAGGGTGGGAGGGCCAGCTGTTACACATGCTATGTAAGTGGCACACTTGGCCCAACCAATATTTTTCGTCCTTTGTGTATCAGACACCACCTACTCAAGCTCATCTATAAAACCTGCATTCACTGCAGAAGGGGCAACCTATTTCTCCTGCACCCTTCTCTGCAAGCAGAGAGCTCTTCTCTTTCTTTCACCTATTAAACTTCCAATCTTAACCTCTGTTTTTTTGAGACTGAGTCTCCATCTATCGCCCAGGCTAGAGTAGAGCGGCTCAATCTCAGCTCACTGCAACTTCTGCCTCCTGGGTTCAAGCGATTCTTGTGCCTCAGTAGCTGGGATTACAGGCACCCACCACCACGTCCAGCTAATTTTCCTATTTTTAGTAGAAATGGGGTTTTGTCTCGTTGGCCAGGCTGGCCTCGAACTCCTGACCTCAGGAGTTTAGGAGAAATGGGGTTTTGTCTCGTTGGTCTGCCTTGGCCTCTCAAAGTGCTGGGACTACAGGTATGAGACAACGTGCCTGGCCTTAACCTCACTATGTGTCCACATCCTTGATTTCCTTGGCGTGAGGCAATGAATCTTGGATATTTACCCCAGACGATGATGCCACTTCACTGCCTGCCCAGTCCCTGAACAAGCAACAACCTATACAGAGCCCCCAGCAACGTGCAGGTGCTAGGGATCCAGGCAGGCATGGCAGACAGCCTCTGCCTCCAGAAGCCTGTGAAACAGGGAAGGCCAGGGCCACCTGTGAGCACATGCTCCAAGACTGTGGGACACGGCATAAAGGAACAGAGCAGGAAGCGGTGGGGAGGGAAGACTTTCACCCCAGGTGGGACAGGCGGCCAACTGGGCATCTCTGAGAGCCACTTAAGCCAAGACCTACAGGAGAAGTAGCCAGTCCATGAAAGTGGGTGGCACCTGAGGCAGTAGGACCACCAATGGCCTGAGGCAGGCAAGAGGCTGGTGGCCTCTGGGAAGTGACGAAAAGCCAGTGGGACAGACAGAGGCAGCAAAGGCAAGGTTGGCCTGAGACATGAGATGAGCCATGCAGACGGGGACTCACAGGCTGTGTTCTATGGACTTAGGGACTTCTAAGGGAAGCTGCTGGACAGTTTTCAAGCATGGGAACACAATCCCAAGGGCCAGAACTGGGGTGGGTGGTGGTGTGGGGTGGCAATGGTGAAGGAGCTGATGTGCTTCTGAGCTTGGGACACACACCCGGTCAAAGGTGGGAGGGTACTGGGCTGCAAACTCCAGCTGGCGGATGACCACTTCATTCACCGGGACACTGTTCTGCCTCATGTCCTTCAAGATGTTGATGAGATAGGTGTAGTCCAGTTTCTGGACGGCCGCATTGATGAGGGCGCTGTAGATGTGGGTGTTGGGAGTCACCTGGCACTTCTAGAACACATGGACATCACAGCATCAGCAAGATGATGGCAGCCATTGGGATCCAGCAGCTCCCACCCTCTATCAATCAGGCTAGCTCCCAGGACCAGCGGCCAGGGCCAGCAAGGCAAACCTGGCAGCAACGATGGGCTGAAGGTCCCTTTCCAGCAGGAAAGCCAAGCCCGGCCCCTCCCCTCTGCCCTGAAGAAGCTGTGGGAAAGGATGCCCGTGCTGCTCTCAGGCACCAACTGACTCCGGCAGAAAATGACGCGGGGGACACCACCTCCTCATTCCCGGTGTGAGGTTCCTGGTGACACACAGTCACTGGAAGATGGTGGTCAGCCTAGAAAAGCAGCGAGCCTTGGCTGGGTAAGCCCGGTAGGGTCTGGGAAAACCGCAAGAGGATGATGGACCCCAACAACCCAGGAAGCAGCTTCTGCTACGGTCAGATGAAATGTATGCAGCACTTCCAGTAGGGACTGGGTGGGAAGCACAGGAGATCTCGAGAGCTTTGAAAACTGCCCTCGGCCCCCTAGGAATTCTTCCCCCTAGGAATCCCTGCCATCCCTCCAGAGTGTAGGGCCGAGGCCTGTCCCCACCCCCTCAGTGTCACCCCACGGCCGCCTTCTCTTCCAGATGGGAATGCCCGTGGCTCGCTACGCCCAGCCCTGAAGCACTCACCGAGATCTGCTTCCCCCAAAATGGGACTAAAGACTATTCTACACTGGAAACTCCTCGACCCACTCTCCTTGCCCCAACTCACAGCTCGTCATGTCCAGGTAGGGGTCCTGGGGGACTCTGGGAACCCCTACTCCCCCTGATTTTCCTCCTGAGCCACAGAGTGCTCCTCAGCACCATGGCCATCCTGCCCAGGCCCCGGTCCACTCACCTTCATGTCTGTGAGGAGCTGCAGACCGTCCCTTGGCCTGTGACACCCGATAGCCAGGTTGCAGAATGTCTGCAGGTTGGGGACGAGGCCCCTCTTTGCCAGGACCGGTAACAGTGCCTTAGCCCCATCCAGGTCTCCCAGCTTGCTTTTCTTTCTCACCAGCGTATTGAAGAACGTCAGGTCGGCCTCCACCTGGTGCACATCTGGGAGGGCCAGCACCAAGGACTCCATGGGACTCCCAGGCTCCACGACCTCGGCCAGTAGCGTGAGGGTCCTGATGTCGGGCTGCTGCCCATGCTCTGCCATCTTGCTCAGGAAGCCCTCCAAGCCCCCCATCAAGGCTAGCCGGTCAGCTGGGCTGGTCACTGTCCCAAAAGAGACCACAGTGGTAGGGACAGCCCCAGGGGTCAGGAGGTTGACTTCCAGCTCCACAGGAGGTGGTTTCAGGGCCACTGGGGTGAGGGCCTCTGTGTGGCTGGGATCTGCCTCAGTTTCCACCTCTGCCTGGGCCTTGCTGGGCACTCTGGCTTCCTGAGGCTCTGGAGGCCGAAGTGCCTGAGAAGGTTCCAGAAACAGCTGCCTCTCCAGGGCCTCCACATGCAGCATGGTTGACATGCGGTTGCCTGCCTTCACCTGGGATGTCCTCCTTGGCCGCTGCCTGCCCACCAGGGGCTGAAGCAGGGTCACCTCCTCCCACTTTAGAAGCAGCTCTGAGGCCACCTGGGGGTCCCCCAGGCCACAGTCCCGAGCTGCCACCAACAGCAGGTTGTAGATGTCCCGATTTGGCTGTAGCCCCAAACTCAGCATCAGCCGCCACACCTGCCAGGGGAGAGACAAACGTCAGCTCAGTGCTCCCATGCTGCAGCCAGGCACAGGGCTCACGCCTGGAATCCCAGGGCCTTGAGAGTTTCAGGTGGGAGGATCCCTTGAGGTCAGGACTTCCAGACAAGACCCTGCAACATAGCAAGACCCTGCATCAAAACAAACAGGCCTCAATTCTAAATCTTCCGGGGAAAAATTAAAAAAGAAAAAAAGAAAGAAAGAAAGAAAAGAAAAAACAGGCCAGGCGTGGTGGTTCACACCTGTAATCCCACCACTTTGGGAAGCTAAGGTGAGCTGATTGCTTGAGGTCAGGAATCCAAGACCAGCCCACCCAACATGGTGAAACCCCATCTCTACTAAAAATATAAAAATTATTGGGTGTGGTAGTGCATGCACATAGTCCCAGCTACTCAGGAGGCTAAAGTGAGACATTTAACATGGAGGTTGAGGTTGCAGTGAGCCGAGATCACACCATAGCACTACAGCTTGGGAGACAGAGTAAGACTCTGACAAAACAATTTAAAAAAATTTTTTTAAATAAAAATAAATAAAAAGCTTTCTAACTGGGAGCTGTAGTTCACATCTATAATCCCAGCACTTTGGGAGGCCCACGCAGTCGGATCACATGAGGCCAGGGACTCAAGACGAGCCTGCCTGGTCAACATGGTAAAATCCCATCTCTACTAAAAATACAAAATTAGCTGGGCATTGTGGCACACACCTGTAGTCCCAGTTACTTGGGAGGCTGAGGCAGGACAATCCTCTGAACCTCTGAGGTAGAGGTTGCAGTAAGCCAAGATCGTACCACTGCACTCCAGCCTGGGCGACAGTGAGACTCTGTCTCAAAATGAATGAATGAATGAGTGACTCCTGGGTCGCACCTGCAGAAGTGCTGGCGGGGCTGTGGGAGGACTGAACAAGTCCCCAGGTGAATGTGTGGCAGTCTTTCAGGGATGGTGAGTTTAGAGGGTCTGAGTCGACTGCAAAGCAGAGTGCTAGAGATGGGGGCTGCCCTCATTCCACCTCCAAAAGCCTCCTCTCCCTGCCATCTGTAGACGGAGGCTGCTGTGGCTGCTGGGTTTTCCCAAAAGAGCACAGATATAAAAATACCCAGCACAGGGCCATCAAGGGTGCTCACAGGATCACCATTTTACACCCCTGGCGCAGGGGAAGCAGGGCAGGAAGGTGGGGTGGGAAGGACATACCTGGAGGGCGTACCGGAAGCCCGTCTTCTTGTCTTGGATGCAGCCCATAAGCAGAAAACTGAAGGTCTCCTCTGTGACCACGTGCCCTTTGTGGATGATTTCCTGGGGGAGGGAACAAAGAGGTCCCACTGAGAACCTACAGCAGGCTGGGCACCATGGCTCATGTCTGTAATCCTAGCACTTCGGGAGGCCAAAGCAGGCGTTTGAGACCAGCCTGAGCAACATAGCAAAACCCTATCTCTACACTCAGATCAAGGACACCTCCTCCAGGAAGTCTTTCCTCAAGTGCACAAAGCAGGACACAGCACACAGTGGCATACACACCCTCCAGTCAGCCTGAGGCCCCTAAGGGCAGGGTTTCATCGGATCCATCTGTGAACCCCAGTGCCCAACACGGGCTGTCTCACCCTCCCTGAGCCTTCCTGCATGAGGAGAGAGAGACACCACAGCCCCGCCCCTGCAACATGGGACCAGCCCCACAACAGGGAGCAGGAAGGCAGGGCAAGTCTCACTTTAAACACATCGAGGCACATCCTAAGGTCTGCACACTTGGCAGCCATCTTCAGCAGCGCATGGTACGTTTTCAAGTTGAGCTGGAAGTTTCTGGCTTGGAGCTGCTGCCGGAGCTTCAGGGCGCTCTGCAGAGCTGAGTCCTTCCAGGGAGACTCAGCACAGACGTTGAACAGGGCTGTGTAGGTGGCATCTGAGGGCTCCAGGCCCCGCTTTTTCATCTGTGGAGATGGAAGAAGCTCTCAGTGGTGGCCCGAGATCAGCTGTATACACAGGTGAGCAGCCACCCCAGAGGGGGCTGAGGCTGGAGAGGACCCCATTACAGAATCTACCAGACCAGGCTCTAAGGCAGAGCCATGGTTCACATCAAAGCCCAGCTCCGGAGATGGACCAAACAGAAGCCATCCTGCCCTGGGCACCTGTCAGCCCACTCCAGGCCTCAGGTGCTGGCAGCAGGGTCTTCCTGATGTCCCCACCTTCAGGCCACCCTGTCAAGGGGAAAGGGCCTATAGTGCTAACTACCTGAGGGGTCCTGGGCACCACTTCCTCATGAAAATGGGGATGACACCATCACCTTGAAAATGGGGACACCTGTGGCAAGTGGAGGGTGTGCTGCCGTGCTCTAGGGGTGGCCCTGAACCAGTGGCGCGATGCACATTGTCAGGACCACCTGATCTGCTGAGTCACACACCCGGAGGTAGATGACACTCAGCTTATCGAGCCTCCAGGGGACTGAGGCAAGTGCTCAAGGTTGACAATCCCTAGTGAAGCCCAGCACTCTCTACTACCCAGAGAAGGGCCATCTGGCAGAGGGTAGGCAACAGGAAGCTCAGTGGCAGAAAGAACCCTGCTAGAGCCAGGGTATTTGGGGCTCAAATCCCAGCCCCAGTGCTTTCAAGTGGGGAGGCCTTGGACGTGTCCCTTCCTCACTCTGTGCCTCAGTTTCCTTATCTGAAAAGCAAAGATGGCAGTCCCTACACTGAGGATGACGTAGGCTCTGCGTGTATCGCTGCACTCCACAGAGGCGCAGTGATGACTAGCTACCTGCCTGGCACCAGCCCTGAAGTTAGCAGAGCAGACACAGCCCGTCCTTACTGAGCTTACACTCGATAAGGGAGACACACTGCAGGTGAGTCACTAAAAACAGTAACAAGACTGGGTGCAGTGGCTCGTGCCCACGACCCCAGGACTTTGGGAGGCCGAGATGGGCAAATCACCTGAGGTCAGGAGTTCAAGAACAGCCTGTCCAACATGTCTTCTACAAAAAAATTAGTTGGGGGTGGTGGTGGGTGCCTTCAATCCCAGCTACTTGGGAGGCTGAGGCAGGAGAATCGCTTGAACCTGGGAGCTGGAGGTTGCAGTTAACCAAGATCATTCCACTGTACTCCAGCCTGGGGGACACAGCCAAGACTCCTGTCTCAAAAAATAAATAAATAAAATAAAAAACATAACTTTTGGCTGGGCGTGGTGGCTCACTCCTGTAATCCCAGCACTTGGGGAGGCCAAGGCAAGTGGATCACCTGAGGTCAGGAGTTTGAGACCAGCCTGGCCACCATGGTGAAACCCTGTCTCTACTAAAAATACAAAAATTAGCCAGGCATGGTGGTGTGCACCTGTATTACCAGCTACTCAGGAGGCCGAGGCAGGAGAATCACTTGAACCTGGGAGGCGGAGGTTGCAGAGAGCAGAGATCATGCCACTGCACTCTAGCCCGGCCACAGAGTGAGACTCTCTCTCAAAAAAAAAATAATAATAATAATAATAACTTTGTCTCAAAAACACAGAGTGAGACTCTGTCTCAAAAAATAAATAAATAAAAGAGTCTCATTCTGTCTCCCAGGCTGGAATGCAATGACTCGATCTCGGATCACTGCAACCTGCACTTCCCAGGTTGAAGTGATTCTCCTGCCTCAGCCTCCTCACAAGTAGTTGGGATTGCAAGAGCACACCACCATGCCCAGCTAATTCTTGCATTTTTAGTAGAAACGGGTTTCACCATGTGGGTCAGGATGGTCTTGATCTTTTGACCTCGTGATCCGCCTGCCTCGGCCTCTCAAAGTGCTGGGATTACAGGCATAAGCCACTGCACCAGGCCAAAAATAATTTTTTAAAAAGGATGTAATAGTAATTTATCATCTGTCACTGCAATTTCTTCCCCTTGCTTTCAACTAGAGACCATGAGAGTATGTCTCAACGAGAAGCCTGGGGTTCCCAGGAGCCCTCAGTTTCTGGCTGCAGAAGAGATGCCTCTCCTGCAGAGTCTACAGGACTAACTAAATAAAGGAAATAGCAGCCAGGCGCGGTGGCTCACGCCTGTAATCCCAGCACTTTGGGAGGCCGAGGCGGGTGGATCACGAGGTCAAGAGATCGAGACCATCCTGGTCAACATGGTGAAACCCCGTCTCTACTAAAAATAAAAAATAAAAAATTAGCTGGGCACGGTGGCGCGTACCTGTAATCCCAGCTACCCAGGAGGCTGAGGCAGGAGAATTGCCTGAACCCAGGAGGTGGAGGTTGCAGTGAGCCAAGATCGTGCCACTGCACTCCAGCCTGGGTAACAAGAGCGAAACGCCGTCTCACAAAAAAATAAATAAATAAATAAATAAATAAATAAATAAATAAAGGAAATAGCTTCCTGGTTCTGAGAATAACAAATGTAACAACCCTAAGAAGTGAGTGGATGTAAAGTAAAGCCACTTCCAGGAGGAGTGAGAGCCCTTTGCAAAGTGCCAGCTCTAGAAGAAGGGTACACGTGTGTACACGCTGTGGGAGAGAAGGACTGGATGTAACTGCAAAAAAAAAAAAAAAAAAAGGGCTAGGTGCAGTGGCTCATGCCTATAGTCCCATAGTCCCAGCACTTTGGGAGGCCAAGATGGGTGAATCACTTGAGGTCAGGAGTTTAGACCAGCCTGGCCAACATGGTAATATGCTATCTCTACTAAAAATACAAAAAAAATGAGCCAGGCATGGTGGCTTGCCCCTGTATTCCCAGCTACTCAGGAGGCTGAGGCATGAGAATCTCTTGAGCCCAGAAGGCGGTGATTTCAGTGAGCCAAGATTGTACCACTGTACTCCAGCCTGGGCGAAAAAGTGAGAGTCTGTCTCAAAAAAAGGAAAAAAAAAAAAAAGGTACGGTGGCTGTGGCCTGTAATCCCAGTACTTTGGGAGGCTGAGTCAGGTGGCCAGGGGTTAGAAGCCAGCCTAGACAACACAGCACAATCCTACCTCTATAAAAATTTTTAAAATTAGCCCGATAAGGTGCTACACACCTGTAGTTACAACTACTGGCAAGGCTGAGGCAGGAAGAACTCTTGAGCCCAGTAGTAGGAGGCTGCAGTGAGCTACGATCACACTCTAGCCTAGGCAACAGAGTGAAACTCCGTCTCTTTTTTTTTTTTTTGAGAGAAAGTCTTGCTCTGTGGCCCAGGCTGGCATGCAGTGCCAAGGTTGGCTCACCACAATCTCTGCCTCTTAGGTTCAAGTGATTCTCCTACCTCAGCCTCCTGAGTAGCGGGGACTACAGGTGTGTGCCATCACACATGGTTAATTTTTGTATATTTTCTTTCTTTTTTGCCTTAGACAGAGTCTTGCTCTGTCTCCGAGGCTGGAGTACAATGGCGCAATCTCAGCTCACTGCAACCTCTGCCTCCCGGGTTCAAGCAACTCTCCTGTATCAGCCTCCCGAATAGCTGGGATTACAGGTGCCTGCCACTGCATCCAGCTAATTTTTGTACTTTTTAGTAGAGATGGGGTTTCGCCATGTTGGCCAGACTGGTCTTGAACTCCTGACCTCAGGTGATCCACTCACCTCGGCCTCCCAAAGTGCTGGGACTACAGGCGTGAACCACCACACCCTGCCTAATTTTTGTATTTTTAGTAGATAGAGATGGGGTTTTACCATGTTGGCCAGGCTGGGTCTCAAACTCCTAACCCCAAGTGATCCGCCCATCTCAGCCTCCCAAAGTGCTAGGATTACAACCTTGAGCCATCTCTCTCTTTCTTTTTTTTGAGACGGAGTCTCGCTCTTTCCCTCAGGCTGGAGTGCAGTGGTGTGATCTCGGCTCACTGCAATCTCCGCCTCCCGGATTCAATCACTTGAACCTGCCTCAGCCTCCTGAGTAGCTGTAATTACAGGCACACACCCCCACATCTAGCTAATTTTTGTATTTTTAGTAGAGATGGGGTTTCAACATGTTGGTCAGCTGGTCTCCAATTCCTGACCTCCTGTGTTCAGCCTGCCTTGGCCTCCCAAAGTGCTGGGATCACTGTGCCCGGCTGAGACCTCATGTCTTAAGAAAAAAGCAAGGGAACATGGGGACCACTGCAGATGACATGGTGGTCATTTTAAGATGACTCAGGCCTGTAAAGTCACCTGCCCAGCATAAATCACTAGCAAGCGCCACACCAGGGATCTGCCCCCGCTGCCCACAACCACAGGCACCTCGTTGTAGAGCTTGAAGGCCTTCTTCAGGTAGCCGGTCCGCCCACAGCCCCCGATCAGCACTGTGTAGTTGCTCTCCATTGGCTGCAATCGCTCCTCCTTCAGCATCTGCCTCTCAAACAGGTCCAGGGCTTCGACCAGCTGCAGGGGAAGAGGCAACAGCACAGCGACTCAGGACTGTCCCAGAGACCCTCGGCAGAGAGAGGGGAGGTTGAGGCTGAGGGACCCTCCTGAGACAGTGCAGGATGGTGACCCTGGGTGACTGCAAACTCCCTAGGCTGTCTGCCTTATCCTGACCCTCACATCATTCCCCTGGTAAAGCTTCATTTCATTCCCTTTTTCCTTAGTTATTTTCATCTGTTGATTCAGACAATAATTACTGAGTGCCTCAATGAGCCAGGCAAGGTCTATCCACTGCAGATACAGCTGGGAACGAGTGGGAGCTCCTTCTTGGAGCTCATGTTCTGGAGTGGAAAGACAGACATAAGGCTGGGCATGGTGGCTCACACCTGTAATCCCAGCACTTTGGGAGGCCAAGGTGGGCCGATGACAAGATCAGGAGTTCAAGACCAGCCTGGCCAACATGGTGAAACACCGTCTCTATTAAAAATACAAAAGTTAGCCAGGCATGTTGGCACATGCCTATAATCCCTGCTACTTGGGAGGCTAAGGCAGGAGAACTGCTTAAACCTGGGAGGCAGAGGCTACACTGAGCCGAGATTGAGCCACTGCACTCCAGCCTGGGTGACAGAGCAAGACTCCATCTCAAATAAACAAAAAAAAAGACAGACATGAAATAGGATAATTAAGAAAGATATACAGTATGTCAAGTGGTGACAAACAAAACTAAAGCAGGAGCCAGGCAAAGTGGCTCATGCCTGTAACCCCAGCACTATGGGAGGCCAAGGTGGGCAGATCACCTGATTTCAGGAGTTCGAGACTATCCTGGCCAACATGGTGAAACCCCGTCTCTACTAAAAATACAAAAATCAGTCAGGCGTGGTGGCACATGTCTGTAATCCCAGCTACTCAGGAGGTTGAGGCAGGAGGACTGCTTGAATTCCCCAGGAGGCAGAGACTGCAGTGAGCCAAGACTGCACCACAGCACTCCAGCCTGGGCGACACAGTGAGACCCCCGTCTTAAAAAAAAAAAAAAAACTAAAGTAGGGAGTGCCAGAAGAATATGGAGTCCCAGAAGGATGTGGAGGATTCACCTTTCTTTTCTTTCTTTTTTTCTGAGACTGTCTTTTCTGTTACTCAGGCTGGAGTGCAGTGGTAAGATAAGCTCAGTGCAACCTCACCTCGACAATAAAAATACACTAACATAAAACAAAATTGCAGCCAAGGATGGAGAAGGGTAGGGATACTTACAGCCATGAGGCTGGCAGTTCAGCAGGGTAGGTGAAGGCAAAGAGTGGAGGTCCACAGACCGGGCCCTGTGCAGCCCAATACTTAGAGGCTGAGAAGATTGGGTGACCCCTTGCAAAACACTGAGCCACCCGGGGAAAGAAGCTAGGAGCCTCAGAACCCAAAGCGCCCCTCACCTTCCCTTCCTTGATCAGGCGTTTGCACTGCAAAAAGTACCAGTATGGGGTGTTTCTCCGGCCTCGCCATAGTTTGGGCTCTGGTTCCCTTTGCTCATCTTCCTCATTGCTCTGTTCCCTGAGCCGCAGGTTATGGAACTGGGCTGTCGATTTGCGGAATAGTTTCCGAGAGGAGTATTTGTCAGAAAGGGTCCCAAAACTCTCCTCCTCCTCTTCGTCTTCCTCCTGAGTGGCCTTGGCGTTGGAGTGGTTTGGGTCAGAGCCCAGACTGCCTGTGTTCTCCTGGCCAAGGGGCAGCTGAGAGGAGGAGCTGCTGAAGGCTGCCCACACTGGCCGCATCAGCCCCTCCCTGCCTCCTGCCCATCTGGCTCTACAGAGGTCCAGGTGCTGCAGGATAAACAGTCCCATGGGGCGAGCCCTGGAGAACAGTCCAGTGAGTCTCATGAGGTCCATTTCTGGCTTTCCTGTTGCTCCAGGGCCTGGTATATATCAGAAAAATTGAGAGTCAACTCAGTTCCGAATCACAAAAAGCAAAAAGAGAGAAGTGGTTAGAAGTATGGGCCCAGGCTGGGAACGGTGGCTCACGCCTGTAATCCCAGCACTTTGGGAAGCCAAGGCCAGCGTATCACTTGAGGTTGGGAGTTTGAGACCAGCCTGGACAATATGGTGAAACCCCATCTCTACTACAAATACAAAAATTAGCCAGGCATGGTGGTGGGCGCCAGTAATCCCAGCCACTAGGGAGGCTGAGGCAGGTGAGTCACTTGAACCTGCGAAGATGAAGCTGCAATGAGCTGTGACTGCCCCACCACACTTGAGCCTGAGGAAGAGAGTGAGATTCCATGTCAGAAAAAAACAATAACAGGTTGGGTGCGGTGGCTCATACCTGTACTCCCAGCACTTTGGGAGGCCAAGACCAGTGTTAGCACTTGAGGTCAAGAGTTTGAGACCAGCCTGGCCAACATGGTGAAACACCGTCTCTACTAAAAATATAAAGAAATTAGCTGGGTGTGGTACTGTGCATATGTAAACCCAGCTATTCAGGAGACTGAGGTAGGAGAATCACTTGAACCCAGGAAATAGAGCTTGCAGTGAGCTGATACAGCACCATTGTACTCCAGCCTGAGTGACATATTGAGACTGTCTCAGAAAAAAAAAAATTAATAATAACAAAATAAGAAGTGTGGGCCCAGAGGTTAGAAAGCCTAGGTTCAGTTCAGGCATAGCTCACTGCAGCCTCTCCCTCCTGGGCTCAAGTGATCCTCCCATTACAGCCTGCCGAGTACCTGGGACTACAGATGCGTGCCACCATGCCTGGCTAATTTTATTTTTTGGCAGAGACAGGGTCTCACTATGTGCCCAGGCTGGTCTTGAACTCCTGGACTCAAGCAATCCTCCCACCTTGACCTCCCAAAGCTCTGGAATTATAGGAATAAGCCACCATGCGCAGCCTCAAATATTTTAAAGTGTGGTTATATTAGAAGGTTGCCATTGGAAAGGTCTCTGAAGTGATGGCAGATTGAGCAGATTAAAAATTAGGCTCAGCAGGCCAGGATCGGTGGCTCACACCTATAATCCCAGCACTTTGGGAGGCCAAGGTGGGTGGATCATTTAAGGTCAGGAGTTCAAGACCAGCTTGACATGGTGAACCCCATCTCTATTAAAAATACAAAAATTAGCTGGGCGTGGCAGCTTGCACCTGTAATCCTAGCTACTCTGGAGGCTAAGGCAGGAGAATCACTTGAATGTGGGAGACAGAGGTTACAGAGCCACAGGTTGCAGTGAGCTGAGATTGGGCCACTGTATTCCAACCTGGGTGACAGAGTGAGACTCTGTGTGGGAAAAAAAAAAACAAAAAACTAGACCCAGCTGGGAGCTGTGGGTCACATCTGTAATCCCAGCACTTTGGGAGGCCGAGGTGGGCAAATCACCTGAAGTCAGGAGTTCAAGACCAGCCTGACCAACATAGAGAAACCCTGTCTCCACTAAAAATATAAAATTAACTGGGTGTGGTGTCACGGGCCTGTAATCCCAGCTACTTTCAAGGCTGAGGCAGGAGATTCGCTTGAACCTGGGAGGCGGAGGTTGTGGAGTAAGATCACCATTGCATTCCAGCTTGGGCAACAAGAGGGAAACTCTGTCTTAAAAAAAAAAAACAAAAAATCTAGGCCCAGTAAGGGGAGAGACTTGCTGGGGTCCTACAGCAGCGCAGTGAATGATACTGGCCAGCTTGGGCAGGGCTGGCTTTGAACTCAGGTCCATGTAACCTACGGAAAGACTCTCCTGACCAGCATTTTCGTGAAACTAGTGCAGGGGGGCCCTTTATCATTCTGTTTCTGGCAAGCCCTGCCACTCCTTCTTACAAGGATGGTGTTTATATAATTTTATTTTTTTTTGGAATGAGGTCTTCACGTTGCCCAGGCTGGAATGAAATGGCACAATCATAGCTCATTGCAACTTCCAACTCCTGGGCTCAAATGATCCTCCCACCTCAGCCTCCCAATTGACTGGAACTACTGGCACACACTACAATGCCTGGCTAATTTTTTGTAGAGATGGAGTTTCCTTATGTTGCCAGACTGGTCTAGTACTCCTGGCCTCAAGCAATCCTCCAGCCTGGGCCTCTCAACATGCTGTGATTGCAGGCATAAGCCTCCATGCCCTGCCTTACGTGCTTTAAGGGCAATACACAGAATTACAAAACAGCAATGATATCCAGTAGATATCCAAATGCTTTAAAAACAAATTTCTGCTATACTAGTATAGATGCTTCTTTTCAATGCATTAAATAACAAAACCCCATCATAATTTCATAATGAATATGACAGCTTAAGATAACAGCTGGTAGATGCTGAACAAACTGGTTTTTTTGTCTCACTTTGATGCTCTTGCCTCAGCCTCCTGAGTAGCTGGGATTATAGGGGTGCACCACCACGCCCGGCTAATTTTTATATTTTAAGTAGAAACAGGGTTTCACCATGTTGGCCAGGCTGGTCTCAAAACTCACTCAAGTGATCCGCCCGCCTGGGCCTCCCAAAGTGCTGTGGTTACTGGTAGGTGTGACCCACCACGCCCAGCCTCACACAAACTCTTCTCTGGAACTATCCTTTACACTTCCTCTCACTTGAAATTAGGACATAGTTTCAGGCACTGCTAAGGCTGCTCCAGCAATAGGAAAAATAAATGCTAAATTTCACAGAGAGAAAATAATGTCGTTTTGTTCCTACACAAGTTCATTACCCAACCCTGGTTAAAAAATCCCTGAATTAGGCCATACAATGGCTCATGCCTATAATCCCAGTACTTTGGGAGGCCCAGGCAGGAGGATTGCTTGGGGCTCGGGGCCAGGGATTCGAGACCAGCCTGGGCAGCATAGCAAGACCCCCAACCCCTCCCACAAAAATTAAAAATAAAATTCACCTAGAAGGGAATATGGGGGCCCACTTTTTTGGTACATGTTCCACCTCCCTTTCCTCTTGTACATAAACCCCAGACTTTCCCTTCCTCAACAAAGGCTTGAAGCACAAAAAAATTAAAATGAAAATAAAAATAAAATTCAAATAATTAGCCAGACGGGCTCAGTCGCTCAAGCCTTAATCTCAACCCTTTGGGAGGCCAAAGTGGGTGGATCACCTGAAGTCGAGAGTTTGAGACCAGCCTGACCAACACGGAGAAACTCCGTCTTTACTAAAACGACAAAATTAGTCAGGCGTGGTGGCAGGTGCCTGTAATCCCAGCTAATCGGGAGGCTGAGGCAGGAGAATCGCTTGAAACTCGGGAGGCGGATGTAGCGGTGAGCCGAAATTGCATCATTTCACACCAGCCTGGTCAACAAGAGCGAAACTCCGTCTCAAAAAAAAAAAAAAAAAAAAAAAAATTAGCCAAGCGTGGTCGTGCAGCGTCTGTAATCCCAGCTACTCCGGAGGCTGAGATGGGAGGATCGCTCTAGCCTGAGACGTTGAAGCTGCAGTGAGCTATAATCGCAACACTGTACTCCAGCCGGGGCCACAGCGAGAAAAGAAAAAATCCTCAATTAGAGACACGATGAGGCCGTCCTTCCTCGGAGACCCGCTCTTCCTCAGACGCCCACCTGGACCCTCAGGCCAACGCCGAACCCTCTCCACACGGACCTTTGCAGCCTCAGTTTCCCTCCTCTGACGCTCCCGGCTCCAATCCTGGCTCGGACACTTCCTGCCCCTCTGGTGTGTCTGCCCAGGTCCCGGGGCTCCTGCGAGGATCACACAGGAACTCACGTGAAGTGTCCGGAGCAGTGCTCTCCGCCGGTGCGCCCGCGTCGCGCCCTGCCAGATCCCCGCAGCGCACCCAAGTCTCCCTCGGGTCACCTGCTCCCCGGGTGCGCAGGCGCAGTCCGCGTCGCCGACTCAGGCGTGTGGTTTCGGGTTTCCCGAGAAGAGAGGCCGGCGTTCGGCTGGCGGCTAGCCGGGACTAGCGGAGCGGTGGGACTCCGCGCTCGATTGGCCGGTCCTGGACAGGCGCTTGGGCCGGCGCGGGCTCCGGGCGCTCCCGGCATCCCTCGGGTGGCGGCGGCGGTGGCGGCGGAGACGGCGGAGGAGGCGAGGCGAAAGAGGAGCGTGTGCGGCGGAGCCGGCAGCTGGGCCGGCAGCGGGTAGAGGCGAGAAGACGGCAGGAGACCTAGGGGGAACCGGGCCGGTGGGGCCGCCGTCGCCACCATGCAGGAAATCATCGCCAGCGTGGACCACATCAAGTTCGACTTGGAGATCGCGGTGGAGCAGCAACTCGGGGCGCAGCCGCTGCCCTTCCCGGGCATGGACAGTGAGCGCGGGGCTCAGGCGGGAGGGCGAGAGCTACTCGGACCCAGGACTCCTTCGCCACGGTCTTGAGACGACCCCCCCACACCCCCGCCTCCTCTGGATCCTGGGACCCCTCCCCTTTGGTCCCGGGACTCCTCCCACTAGGTCTTGAGAGTTCCTCCCACCTCCTCCGGGTCCTGGGACCCTCCCCTTTAGTCCCTCCTCTGTGGTTTCGGGACTCTTCCCACTCTATCCTGAGACCTCTTCTGGATGCCGGGACCCTCACCCTTGGTTTTAGGACTCCTGAATCCCAGGCCCCCATTTCCACCGTCTGGGGACCCCTTTTCCCCTCACTTGGACTCAGGAGTTCACTGCGTCGGATTTGGCCTCATGCGGCGGCGGTTCAGAGGTAATCTGTAGGAGGGCAGGAATTTGTTCGCTTAATTCTTGAATAAAGGTGGGTTATCCAGGATTGGAACTCTCCCTCAGCACTCTCCCAAATACAGAAGAGTACTAGGGTATCCCACTCCCTACTTCCCGCCCCCCCGCCCCACGTTGAAAGCAAGAGTATCTCTTCTTGCTTTCTTTAAAACGAGGCGTTGGAGGAGGCCTGCTGAGGGAAGGACCACCTCTCTTTAGGAGACCCCAGCTAGACTCTCAGAATCCCCTCTAGGACTCATTCTCTTGGGAGCTCATCCCTAATTTGGGGCCTGTCTCCACTTTTTTCTGGACCTCAACTCTGAGTTATCTATCACACCCAGCAGCTGTATGGACCCTTGGCCTGAATGAACTTCCTTCACTCCTTCCCTTCGTGTGGTGACCCCTGGCTCCCCACCCGCTACTCAGTGGAATATCTTGTACTTTAAAAGAAACTAGTCGTTTTCTTTGTGTCTTCTTTTTTTTTCAAGACAGAGTCTCGCTTTTGTCTCCAGGCTGTAGTGCAGTGGCGCAATCTGGGCTCATTGCAACCTCCGCCTCCCGGGTTCAAGCAATTCTCCTGCCTCAGCCTCCCGAGTAGCTTGGACTACAGGCACGCGCCTCCATGCCCAGCTAATTTTTGTATTTTTTTTAGTAGAGACGGGGATTCACCATGTTGGCCAGGATGGTTTCTATTTCTTGACCTCATGATCCGCCCACCTCGGCCTCCCAAAGTGCTGGGATTACAGGCGTGAGCCACCACTCCTGGCCTTCTTTTCTATCTGGACAAATTTGAAATCTAATGCTATAACCTTAAAGTTTGGGGGCTGGTGGAAGTCACTGAGTTCAATCCAAAGATGGGGAAACTAAGACCCGGGTGGGGTGGGGGAAGGGACTTGCTGATGACCACCACTCAATGGATGGCAGACCTGGGGTCTCCTACAGAGAGGTGGTCCTCCTCAGCAAGCTCTCCAGTGTTCTGTGCTGTCACCTACAACTACCAGTGGGGTCTCCCACCTCTCCCAGCAGCCTCCCTCTCCAGCAGCCTCCCTCTCCTCAGGCAGCCATGCCTTGTCATGCACATGTGACTTCTAAGTCTGTCCTTTCATGTGGTTTTTTTCTTTTTGTTTGTTTGCTTTTGAGATAGGGGCTCCCTCTGTAAGTGTAAGTGCCTTGGTGGCGTAATCACGGCTCAGTGCAGCCTTGACTTCCCAGGCTCCAGCAATCCTCCCACCTCAGCCTGCTAAGTAGCTGGGACCACAGGCATGCACCACCATGCCTGACAGATTTTTTTTGTGTGTATTTTTTAGTAGAGACACTGTTTTGCCATGTTTCCCACGGCTGGCCTAGATATATTTTTTTTTCACTGCCTGCCCCACAAATTTACATGGTGACACTTCTATACAAGATAATTTCACTGGGCAGGGCGTGGTAGCTCACACCTGTAATCCCAGCACTTTGGGAGGCCGAGGTGAGCGGATCACCTGAGATCAGGAGTTTGAGACCAGCCTGGAAAACATGGTGAAACCCCATCTCTACTAAAAATAAGAAAATTAGCTGGGCATGGTGGTGGGTGCCTATAATCCCAGCTACTTGGGAGGCTGAGACAGGAGAATTGTTTGAACCCAGGAGGTGGAGGTTGCAGTAAGGCAAGATTGCACTATTGCAGTCCAGCCCAGGCAACGAGTGAAACCCCATCTCAAAAAAAAAAGGTTATTTCTGTGTATTGTACTCCAGCCTTCCTTTCCCCACCCACTCTTAACTCCTTGAAAGGATCTTGGTATACAGGAGGCTCTCAAAGCACTGGGTAATGACTGCCCTCAATATATGTGTCTCATTTCAGGACATGACTAATAAAAGCAGCTTCATCCTTGGTGGGGCTTTGCATGTTTTTGCTACTTTATTTCCTGTACCCTGAACCCTTGGTGGGTCAGAGGTCAGAAGGGCTCCCTCCCACTGTCTTCAGACATAATAGCAATTGTACCTCTTTGTTTCATTCTTCTCCTTTTCTCTCCATTCTACAGAGTCTGGGGCTGCTGTCTGTGAATTCTTTTTAAAAGCTGCCTGCGGCAAAGGTAAGAGACTCCAGGCTCCCTGATGTGCCTCCTGAGGTGCCCTCCCACCTCCTTGTCCCCAGCAGACTTGGAGGCCACCAGGTCTCTGGCTCACATTCCTTTTTGTAGACTAGTGATGTTTGTAGATAAAACCGGTTTGGACAGGCTAGGAAGGTGATGGGATGTTCCACCTGAAACCTAAAACACAGGACTGATCCTGGCTCTCAGGCTGCCTTATCACTTCACATTCCCTGGGGCCACAAGCTGGCCTGTGACATGGAGAGAAGCCCCCAGTACTGAGACATTCAGGAACTTTCTCCAGCTCACAGAGTCAATAGTGGCAGAGCCCAGTGTCTGCACCCAGGCCTTTCTGATTCCACAGTCTCCACAGGCTCATGGTTCTCTGTGGCCTCCCATCAAAGCACCCCATCATAACCCATCTTATGGGGTCTTTTTCTCGCTAACCAGCCTCCAAAACAGACTACACAAGCCAGTCTCTTCGCTGATCCATCAGAAATATCACCAGGAGCCAGGCATGGTGGCTCACACCTGTAATCCTAACACTTTTGGAGGCCAAGGTGGGTGGATCACCTGAGGTCGGGAATTCAAGACCAATCTGGCCAACATGGTGAAACTTTTACTCTAGTAAAAAGTACAAAAACTAGTTGGGTGTGGTGACGCATGTCTGTAATCCCAGCTACTCCGGAGGCTGAGGCAGGAGAATCACTTGAACCCGGGAGGCAGAGGTGGCAGTGAGCTGAGATTGCACCACTGCACTCCAGCCTGGGCGACAGAGCGAGACTCCATCTCAAAAAAAAAAAAAAAAAAAAATTATCACTAGGCAGGATCTTAATATTCCACACGGTCTGGGCATTTTTCTTGCTGTAGAAAAAGTTATTTAGGAAACTTAAATATTAATCAGAAGCTTGAAAAGGGGGAGCAGAGAATCAGAGCAAACGGCTGCTTTTTTGTTTTTTTTGTTATTGAGACAGAGTTTTGCACCTGTTGCCCAGGCTGGAGTGCAATGGCATCATCTCAGCTCACCTCAACCTCTACCTCTTGGGTTCAAGCCGTTCTCCTGCCCCAGCCTCGTGAGTAGCTGGGATTACAGGCATGCCCCACCACGCCCAGCTAATTTAGTAGAGGTGGCATTTCACCATGTTAATCAGGCTGGTCTCAAACTCCTGACCTCAGGTGATCCACCCGCCTAGGCCTCCCAAAGTGCTGGGATTACAGGCATGAGCCACCTCGCTCTGCCCAAAGGGCTGGTTTTAATGAATGGTTTTGGTGAGTTTTGCTTCTATAATGTAGTCATTTACCACTGAGGTAGTAGAGTTTTTGGCAGATCAACCAGGTCAGTCTCACACTGTCCAGTCAGAACATCATTACCTCTACTGGGCTCCTGGTCTTATTCCCATGTCTTTGCTCAGTAATTCTGCCCTTCTGACAAGCCACCTTCTGTTAGCACAGCCATCCCCAACACAGGGATATCTCTCTGTTGACTACTAATATAGTATCCACTAGCCACATGTGTGATATAGCTGGCCTAGAATTAGAACCAGCACAATGCCATTTTAAAATGGGAAAACTGTTTCCATTCTCCTCACAATGACTGCTAGCCATGGCTTCTGTAAACTACTAAGATTACCTTGCAATGCAAAGAGAGGAAAAGCTGCATACTTTCTCTTATGTGTAACTGCCAGAATTGCTGGCCTTTGTTTACCAAAGTAAGCACCCCCAGATAATTCCATCCTGGTGCCAAGCAACTGAAAAATCTGTGGACACCACACCTGCCCAAATAATGTATAAACTAATGTTTACCTTGACCTCTGTAAACCACTTAGGTGGCAATCGGAATGACAGAAGTCCCCTAGCCCTTGGAATGTCTGGAGCCCTCCTCACCCTCATCTCAGCCTAGGAGGTGACTGACAGCTTTCATCCCCATCTCCGCTCCTCACCCCCACTCCCAAGGTGGTTTTGCGGGTATAAAAAGGTCTTGTCACTCTTCTTTCTCTGCCACGGGTTGGAGAGACGTGAGTCCTCCATGGTCGCCGGCAATAAACCCTGCAATTTGGCATACTTTTGTTCTGGTGTTGACTTTCTGTGCTAAGTTCAATGTAACACATGTGGCAAACAAAATTTAAATTAAGTCAAATCACAGTTAAAACTTAAACTCCTCAGACATACTAGTCATGTTTCAAGTGCTCAATAGTCACATGAGGCTGGCAGCTGCCATACTGGACAGCAGAAGTGTAGAACGGCCTCACTCTGGTTGGACCTCCATGGTGGTCCTGCCAGGCCACTTGTTAGAAATCCCACACATTCCCAGAGGCTGGCTCTGTCCCATCAGGTCCTGCCACAGACACCTCCCTCAATGTGTACACATCACATTTCCTCAATTCTGATATTGGTCTTTCTGTTTTTTGAGATGGAGTCTTGCTTTGTTGTCCAGGCTGGAGTGCAATGATCTCAGCTTACTACAACTTCTGCCTCCTGGGTTCAAGTAATTCTCCTGCCTAAGCCTCCCAAGTAGCTGGGATTACAGGTGCACGCCAGCACACCTGGCTAATTTTTTGTATTTTTAGTAGAGACGAGGTTTCACCATGTTGGCCAGGCTGGTCTCTAACTCCTGACTTCCCAGCTTGACCTCCCAGAGTGCTGGGATTACAGGAATGAGCCGTCATGCCTGGCTCCCCAGCTAATTTTTTAATTTTTAATTTGTGTGAGTGTGTGTGTGTGTGTAAAGACAAGGTTTCACTACCATACCCAGGCTAATCTTGAACTTCTGGCTCAAGTGATTCTCTTGGCTTGGCCTCCCAAAGTGCTGGGATTATAGGTATGAGCTACTGCACCCAGCCAAGTTCATCTTAATTCTTGGAAGCCAAGTGGGTACTTTTCACTGGAGACGGAGCCCACCTAGAGTCCGTCTTCTTTAAGCTTTAGGATTTCCAAGACCCGGTTTTCTTTCACTGTCTCTCTTAGGATTTCATGTCTGTGTACCACTGGAATTATTATTTAATCAAATTAAGAAATAGTGTCACCCAGACTGGAGTGCAGTGACGTGATCTCAGCTCACTGCATCTTCTACCTCCTGGGTTCAAGCGATTCTTCTGCCTCAGCCTCCTGAGTAGCTGGGACTACAGGTTCAAGCCACCATTCCTGGCTAATTTTTGTATTTTTAGTAGAAACAGGGTTTTACTATATTGGCCAGGCTGATCTCAAACTCCTGACCTCATGTTCCACCTTCCTCAGCCTCCCAACGTCTTCCCACTTTTTATGCCTCCATCTTACAGTAATATCTGTGAGACCAGGAATCACTATTAAAATGTGAAATGGGCCGGGCGTGGTGGCTCATGCCTGTAATCTCAGCACTTTGGGAGGCCAAGGTGGGCGTATCACGAGGTCAGGAGTTTGAGACCAGCCTGGCCAACATAGTGAAACCCTGTCTTTACTAAAAATACAAAAAATTAGCCGAGTGTGGTGGCAGGCACCTGTAATCCCGGCTACTCGGGAGGCTGAGGCAGGAGAATTGCTTGAACCCAGGAGGTGGAGGTTGCAGTGAGTTGCAGTTACACCATTGCACTTCAGTCCAGGTGACAGTTCAAGACTACAAATCAGAATGAATGAATGAATGACAAAAGTAAAATGTAAAGTGTCTGACCTCTGCCCCCTTCAGGTGATGCTTTCAGGTGGCTCTGGAAGTTAGGAGGTGAAGGTGCCTCAGCTTCTCCAGGCCCTGTCCCTGGGCTCAGGGTGGCCTCTCTCCTGACACCCTGTCCCCATCTTCCTGGCAGGAGGCATGTGTCCATTTCGCCACATCAGTGGCGAGAAGACAGTTGTGTGCAAACACTGGCTGCGAGGCCTATGCAAGAAGGGGGACCAGTGCGAGTTCCTGCATGAATATGACATGACCAAGATGCCAGAGTGCTACTTCTACTCCAAGTTTGGTAAGGCACCTGGAACCCTGGAGGCTCTGCCCAGAAACAAGGCACAAAGAGGTCTGCTGGCTGCTCCGTGCCCCTATGATCGCTGCCTGCTTTTCCCATCTTTCCAGCCTCAGAGGAGAAATTTGGACAGAGCCTGCCAACCTCAGCCAGCTTTTAGGGGGACAGCATGGCTATTCTCTGCTCATCTTCTTTTTGTTTTTAAAGACACTCCTGGGCTCAAGTGATCCACCTGCTTTGGCCTCCCAAAGTGCTGGGATTACAGGCGTGAGTCACCGGGCCTGGCCCTGTGCATCCCTTTAGAGTGCTTCAGGGTTTGGAACACTTTCAAGCACGTGGGACTTGAGGCTAATGAGGGTGACCAGGAAGCAGTGAGTTGTGCACCTGGCTGTATTATGTCCATGGTTGATTTCTGTCCACGTCCACCTTCTCCCAGAAACCCCCTTCTCCCTCCAGCGTGGGCACTGCCTCTCAGGTCCGAGCTGGTTCCTTATCTCAGGAGCCATGATCCTGGGGCCATAATCCTGGTGACATCTCAGCCATCCTAAACAGCCCTTCAGAACAGCAGCCCCAGATGTGTCTTCTGGTAGCAACGGGCTTACCTTGAGCCCTGCTTAGAGAATCCATGACCTCGGCTATCCTGAATAGCCTGTGTGGAGAAGCAGGGGACTGGGTGGAGTCGGCAGGGCTGGCACAGAGCCTGGCAGAGATGTGCTCCCTTCTGGAATGCATCCCCAGATTGCCTGCTCGGGTCTGCACTTTGAGGTTTCGCAGAAAGCAGCTCTGTGGGTCGGCATGAGGCTAGCTCTGGTCCTGTGCAGGGAACCAGGCAGGAGGCTGGAATCCTGCAGTGAGCCCAGGAGTGCAGGGTATGTTTTGTGCTTTCAAAGCACTGCTGTTGGAGGAGACATTAATTATTTCAGCATCTCAACAGGCATGGCCTGCTGGCTTGTTAAAGAGAGCTGTGGCTTGTTTTGTGGAGGTGGCATAAGCTGAGAAGAAACAAGACCCACTCTGTCATTGTCCTACTTATTACATTCCCCCCGACCCCTTGCCCATACTAGCACTGGATGGGGCAGTGGCCTCCCATCTGGTCCCAGAGGCAGCAGCTGGCTCTCCTGGGCAGGGTCTCAAGGCACTGCTGTACAAGTGACCTATGGGTTGCTCCTTCCTTGCTTACAGCCCGGTGCAGGACATACTGTCTGCAGCTTCTGTCACCTGCACCACAGACATTGGGTTGAGGGCCCCCTTTCTAGGCACTGGAGGGACAAACTTGAAGAGGTCCTTGCCCTGTGAAGTCTTCACTCTTACGGTCCAGGAAAAAAGGTAGCCAATGAGCCAGTGAAACAAACAGAAAAGAGAATTGCTTATGACAGAGAAGAGAATTTTTTTTTTTTTCTGAAGGAAAGAAACTGTGATCAGAAGCTCTTTGAAGCAGAGTGGCCGAGGATGAGGGGATTCCTGAGCTGGGAGTGGAAGGTTGAAAAGGGGCTGGTCCTGTTGCAGGGGGACCCGTGTGGCTGGGGGTGGCAGAGGCTGAGTCTGCGGAGGGGCTTGGGAAGGAGTTTGCATTTCTTCTGGATTCTGAGCACAGTTTTTAATGTGGATTGGAGGTGGTGAGCCTGGAGGTGATAGCTACCCAGGAAGGTGGTTCTCAGTGCTGGTGGCCCCTGAGGCCCACTGCTTCAGAGAGGGGCAGGTCCACAAGTGCCTCCCCCTACCCTTGTCCCAGCTCTTAGATGTGAAGAGCCAATCAGAATGGAAATTCCTGGTCTCAGTGGGTGCATTTCTGTCACAGCCCTGGTGTACAGAAAGCTGCGGCTCTGAGACAGTCTGCCCTGGCTCCCAGGGCTCATCAGGCCAAAACTGGACACCAGAACCTCTTTTCCTTGGATGAATCCAAGGTGGGCCTGGCACTGGCTCTCCCAGGTGGCCTCACGTCCAGGTTTCCCTGCAGGCGAGTGCAGCAACAAGGAGTGCCCCTTCCTACACATCGACCCTGAGTCCAAGATCAAGGACTGCCCTTGGTATGACCGCGGCTTCTGCAAGCACGGTAGGTGCCAGGATGGGCTGAGCCTCTGGCAAGAAGCCAATCCTCCATTCTCTGCCCACACACTGTGGAGGCTGCCAGTTAGCCTATCTAGCACATCTCCCCCTACCTGTCTCAGCAAAACCTGACATTCTGTAGCTAGTGAGGCTTTCTCACACCCCTCATCTCCCTTGAATCTCTCAAGCATGCTGAGTGGGTGGTGGTCCACCTGCATTTTTCATAAGTAGACCAGTGTTGAGAGGTGAAGTCCCTGTCCACCGTCTTCCATGAATGGGGGACAGCCAGCGTGCTCCAGCTCTCTAACTGGTAGAGGGGACATCTGAGTGACCAGATGTTTGGCTCTGTAGGTCCCCTGTGCAGGCACCGGCACACACGGAGAGTCATCTGTGTGAATTACCTCGTGGGATTCTGCCCGGAGGGCCCCTCATGTAAATTCATGCAGTGAGTAGCCAGCCACTCTGCCCTCTACCCACGCTTCTGGCTCAGGCCCCGCTACCCTCTGTATCTTCCCTGGGCCAACTAGGCTTTGGTCACTGGGTGATGTCAGTACTAGGACCAAGGGTGGGGGCAAGAGATGGGGAAGGTATCCCTGCTACGGCCACCAGTGCTCCCTGAGCCCAGAGGTGGCTCTGCCTGGACCAGCAGCTGGCCTTTCTTGGGTAATCTAATGGAAGCTGTGGGACAGAGACACACTTGTAGTTTTGCATATCATTTAGGGAATTTAGAGACTTCCAGTTAGGAACCTGTGCCCTAAAGGAAGGAAACTAGAATTTTAGGGCTTTCTATGTGGAGACTCAGGAAATACTGAGCTTGGGGTTTCATGTAGAATAAGCAGTCATGCAACAGTGAGGGTGGGAGAGAATGCACCCATTTCACATAGGAGCACACCGAGGCTCAGGGCTGGGTCCCTGACCAGGGGCACATGGTGGCATGTGGTCAAAGGCAAGTCTGTGAGCCTCCAAGGATGGGTTTTAATTCTTGCTCTGTGGGGTTAGCACCCCTCTTGCGGGTCCAGTATCTTGTCCCTGGAGCCCAGTGCCCATCTATCACTTTGGTTGTGGACCTGGGCTTCTGCCTGGGGTGGCACTGGGGCTGCAGGAAAGCCTCCTTGCCCCCTGGCCGCCCCACCCACACTGCTCAACCTGCAGCAGGATAACAGTCTTTGGGCCTGTGAGGACACTGGTCCCTGCTTCTCACTGCAGGGAAGTGGCCGGTGCTGTTACTAGGTCTCACTCCCTCGATGAGAGTGCAGGCACCTGCAGGTGGTCTAGGGATTCCTACTTGTGGGCGGACTGTCACCAAGTGATGGGAGGAGGGGCTGTCACTGGAGTAAGACCCGGCGGGGAAGGGGGCACGTACCAGCACAGCTTTGTCATTTCCGAGCAGCACTGGCTGTGAGTCTCCCAGCTTGGTGTGGGCAGAGCTAGGTCTGAGCCCAGGCAAGGTAGTTCTGTTCTCCCTGCCACTCGTGTGGCCTCCCAGAGCTGAGTGCCAGCCCCACCCCATCCCTGCAGCTTCTGTCACCTTGTGCTGGGGCAGCTGAGTGATTTTCCTGGGGCTGGAATTTAAGAGCATGGTCTGACTTCTCTCTTCTCATTCCTCACCCCTAACTCCTTCTCTTATTCTCATCCCCTCCGGCTGCTGGTGACCAGCCCTCGATTTGAACTGCCCATGGGAACCACCGAGCAGCCCCCACTGCCACAGCAGACACAGCCTCCGGCAAAGGTACCGTACCCGGCCCTCCTCGGCCCGTGTAGGAAGTGCCTTTTCTACAGCAAGAACCTCAGTGCCCCCCAGGTGTGTGGTCTGCCTTAGACCTCACTGGAAAACTTAAGAGAGAAGGGGAGTCTCCCAAGTTCCCACAGAAGTTAGGAGCAAAGCCATGTGTATCTCCCTCGAGATACAGATGGCCTTTTCACCCCAGAACCTCAGCAAGGCCAAGTGCAGCAGCAGACATGGTTCAGGCACCGTGCAACTGGCCACCTGTTGTGAGATGGGGCTACTTGGTTCAGCGGTGTCTGCCCCAGGGGCTGACATGGAGGATGGCCTGGACACTGGGCACTGTGTCTGCTGCTCTTGCTCCTGGGTCAGACCCTTCGTTTTGCAAATAGGGAAACTGAGACTCTTAGAGGGAGGGACTTGTCTGAGGTGACACCACTGGGCAAGAGCAGGTGTGGCAGCAGAACTGACCACTCTGGCCAGCACCACCCCTGCTCCTGTGGAGTGGAGGCTGAGAGAAGGGGCAAGGACAGGACTGCAGGCCCAGCTGGCTAGAGTTTTCTAGATAAGGGGCCCCACAGCCAAGCAGCTGGTCTGTCCCTTCAAATACGAGGAGAGAGGGCAATGCCATAGACACATGGGGTCCACAGCAGCCCCTCAACGCCAAGGGCACCCCGAGTTTGGTTTATGGGAGTCAGGGGTTGGGCTGAGAGGAAGGGCTGGCATCAAGGCAGAGCTAGCATCAGGCAGGGTCCCCAACAGGACCACCAAGCCCACCCACCCCCCTGAGCCCAAAGTCTCACCTCCTCCCCTGCCGGGCTCTCGGCTGACCAGCCCTGCTCGGTGCTAGAGGCTGAACAGCCAGGAGAGGATGTAGCTGTGTGGAGGTGCCAATCATAATGAACTCTTGATGGGGAAAGCCGGGAATTCCAGGTGTAGGTGCAGCCGTGCCAACCTGGGGGTTTCCTAGCTCTGGTTCTGCACTTACGGGCCAGAGCCAGGATCCCATATGGTCGGGAGGAGGCCCTGCTATGGAATCCCTACCCCAGAAGCTGCTGCCCTCCTCCTGGTGGGGCTCCCTAGAGGAGGATCCTCTCAGCCCAAGAACGCAGCTCAGCGTGTCAGGCTCCAACTGTTTTTCTGTGACTTGCTCGCCGTGTAGGCTGCTAAACATCTGGCTGAACCAAGCGTTCATCCTGACCTGAAGCTAGAACCTCAGAAACCAAAGTAAGGCCTGATCATGCTTTTGTCCCACTGCCCCAGAGACCTCCTCTTGTCTCTTCAATGTTTTGTTTTCTATTTTATTTTTCGTTTTTGTGTGTCTGCATGGTGTTTTTCGGGCAGTGGCTCCTGCCATCATCACCAGATGTTTCTCTGCCGCCCACTCTCCTGAGTTGGGCCGTCGTGGAAGCCCTTCTTCCTGCCGTTCATGCGGGACAAGTCCCGCCCTCTTTTTTCCTGTCCCCATTGGTAGTCTGCGTGCACATGTTTTCCACAGTAAAACCGTGTTGTATAACTCTTTCCAGCAAAGTAACAATCCGCCATTACAAAGGTCGTCCTCCTTGATCCAGTTAACGAGTCAGAACTCTTCTCCCAATCAGCAGAGAACCCCGCAGGTCATCGGGGTCATGCAGAGTCAAAACAGCAGTGCGGGCAACCGGGGACCCCGGCCACTGGAGCAGGTCACCTGTTACAAGGTGAGTCCTGGGCCTGGGGGACGGGCTGGGGTCTTCCCCATGTTTGGCAAAACGAGAAAAATGAAAACATTCATTTTTGCTGATTGTAAGCATAAAGTTAGTCTAGTTACCATCCACTATGGTGGGCTAGAGATTGTCCTATTTCCCACCACACGGCACGGAGGCCAGGTAAAGGATGGTGAGAACGCCTGCCCAATGAATGGACAGGGCCTGCAGGCAGGTGAGGTAAGCCCCCAAGAGGCTGTAAACAAAACGGAAACACTGATCCAGGGAAGGGAGAGGCCTTGGAGCTACTGGCTGTCCTGGGGGCATCCTCAGATCCTGCAGGACACAGCAAGGGAACGGGACACTGGGTTACAGCACCCTGTCCCCGTCCCCTCCCCCAGTACCTAAAATGGGACACTCAGGAAGGGTGAGCTTAAAGAAACCTCCTCGAAAACGGTCCTGTTCACCCCTGGCTCTGTGGGGAGGGGGGAAAGGGGAGGGAAATCTGTTTTGGTTTTTTTTATCACCCAGGCTGGAGTACAGTGGCATGATCTCGGCTCACTACAATCTCTGCCTCCTGGGTTCAAGCGATTCTCCTGCCTTAGCCTCCTGAGTAGCTGGGTTATAGGCACCCGCCATCATGCCCAGCTAATTTTTATATTTTTGTACAGACAAGGTTTCACCATGTTGGCCAGGCTGGTCTTGACCTCCTGACCTCAGGTGGTCTGCCTGCCTCAGCCTCCCAGAGTGCTAGGATTACAGGAGTGAGCCACCGTACTCCGCCAGGGGAGAGAAATCTCTTGATAGTTTTGACGTTACTCATGGGCCCTTACATGAGTCTTGGCCTGTATTCACATCCTTGGTTAAGGCTGGAAACTTACGAGTATGAGTTTTCTAATCCAAAATTGCCCCAGGATTGGTGTGCCTCTGGTACCTGGCAGGAGCAACCCCCATTACTCTGTGAGGAATATGTTCTCAACCCAAGGCACACAGAATTCCTACAGCTGGAGTTCTGAAGAATGAGTCCAGATTAAAAATCACAAAATACGCTGGGTGTGGTGGCACATGCCCATAGTCCTGGCTATTGGGGAGGCTGAGGTGGGAGGATTGCTTGGGCCCAGGTCAAGCCTGCAGTGAGCTATGACTGCACCACTGCACACCAGCCTGGGCAACAGAGTGAGACTCTTGTCTCAACAACAAAAAAAAGCATGGAAGGGAGAGCTGTGTGCAGAGCAGACTTGGCTGTCATCTTGCTGCCCTCCCAGCCTGTTCAGCAGGGCTGCCTCTGTGCAGCAAGTGCCCCTAAGTCCTGGAGCCTTATGAAGGTAGGGCTGGGGCCTTAATGCCTCTGGTCCATAGCCTTTCAGCCGGTTAATGTCAGAGACACCTCATGTGGGTCCTGGACTCCCCAGGGTCATCTGTGGGGCCCAACAGATGTGCCAGATGCTGTGAGCAGGGTATATGGTCCCTCCTGTGGCCATCATGTTAGCCCTACAGCCTATCAGCAGCTGCTTGGCCCCTCATCCACACAGAGTCACACCTGCAAATCAGAGAAAGTTGAAAACACAGGGACTGCAGGGCCAGGGAATAGAAGTGGTAAGAGTGCCGGCTGATTGGGCAGAGCCCCTCAGGGCAGCAGGGACTTCGGGGGCTGGTGTTAGCACAGAGTCAGTGCCCCCATCTGCCTCCTGACCATTGGGTTCAGTGCTCAAGGCTGCTGTTAAAGGAGTAACAAGAGTAAAGAGAAGCTACAGTAGGGCCTGGATAATCAGGTCTGGGATGAGGCAGGGTCAGAGCTGGATTTGTCAGGTGGCTCTGCAGGCTCCCCTTACCGAAATAAGCATCATTCCCTCTCTGTGATTCTGTGATCAAAACCTGTCCCCAAGGTAGCTTTGACAGGTGTGTCACAGCCACGAGGGAAGTGTCCTAGCCTCCCCTCCCTTGGGGAGCCAGTGCCAGGGACAGCCCACCCTCTGTCCCTGGCACTGGCTCCCCAAGGGAGGGGAGGCTAGGACACTTCTCACGTTGTTCCCTCCCGTCTCCTGCCAAGGAACCCCAGACCTCAGCTCAGAGGTAAGTGGCTGGCCTGCGGTGCAGAGGCGCTTGGTCCCCAGATGGAGTGGCGCTCAAGTGCCACAGGCTTCTCTTTGTCCTGCCACCCACTTGTGAGTCCCTCCCTAGGCAGGCCCTGCATCCATTCAGGAGAGGTGTGGGCCTAGAAGAGCTCCCTGCGGGGTGCTAGCAGGCCATCTTCTGGTGGCCTCAGTCTCCCTTGCACCTGCTGAGTTGCTGTCTAGTTTCTGCACCACTGCACTTTCCATGCTGAGCTTCCTCACCCACCAATTTGAAAGAAACTGTACCACTGAGAATTTCAGAGTCCTGTCCCAGAGGGACTTTGTGCATGATACATTAGTTGAAAACTGCATTTGAACAGTGTTATTGTCTGTCTCTCCTCTTCCCCCCCCTTCCTGCTGTTCCCAGTGTGGCGAGAAAGGACACTACGCCAACAGATGCACCAAAGGGCACTTGGCCTTTCTCAGTGGACAGTGACAGCAGCTGGAGCAAGCTCTGAGCAGCCTGGGGGCCCCACTGTTGGGAGTGTGCATTTAACTGTTTCATGCGCTTGTTGGCGCAACTGTGGCTTGAGCTGTCCCGCAGGCATGTGGGGTTCATCACTCCGAGGGGCCACGTCTGTTACTTCCGTATCATTTTGCCATACTATTTTTTGAAAAAGGGACATGTGCCCCAGCTGAGTCCCTGCAGTCGACATCATGTTTGGCTAGACATCGATGCCTCCATTCTGGGACTCCCTAAACACCTGCCTTCATCAGGGGGAGGAAGCTGCTGGGGAGGGGCTTGTGCCAGGTAGTTCTGTGTGGCCATGGTCTTTCCCCTCTTAAACACCAGTTCTTGGTGACCCCAGGGGCTGGCAGGTCATTCAAAGCTGTGGCCAGCCCATGCCTGCCTCCTCCCTGCCCTGCTGAATCCTAAAGCTGTGCCTATCAATGTGATTTCAACGAGGGAGCCCTTTGGGGCAAATTCAGGTGCCCCCATTGTCTCAGGCTAGCCCTGGTCCCAGGTGGCAGTGGTTGAGGGGTACAGGGCTCTCAAGTCTGAGGTTGTCTTCTCTGGGCTTCATTTTCTCTTGGTGTACGTGCCTGACAGTGTTTAAGGTGTCCCTTGAGCTGGAGCTGCAGGCCTTTAAATAGACAACCCCTTCAGATCATCTGTGCCTACCTCCTGCCCGTCAAGTGTCTATACTGTCAGACACCTGTGGCATGTGGAGGAGACTGCCCTATCCCTGAGCCTTGAAAATGTGAAACTCACCTGCAACCTGCTGGGCAAGTGGGCCTGTCCATGTTCAACTGCAAGAATAATTTTTATGAAATTGATTAAAGTAGGGGAGGGTGCAGGTGTAAAAAAAAAAAAATTGATTAAAGCTTGTTTTTTATGCCATGTCTCATTACTTAAGGGTCTCATGCCAAGCCTCTCGTGCCAGCTACAGTTACAGCCTGGTTTTCTTATTATCCCTTCCAAGAAATGTCAGTCTCATAAAGGAAGTGCTGCTGCCTGGAAGGCCTTTGTACAGGCAGCTAGTCAGGTCTGGGAGTCTGACCTGTGGAGCCAGCAGGCAGGTCTTCCACCTCAGCTCAGATGTCAAGTGGCACCTATTCCTGGGGCACAGCATCCCATCCCCAATGAGGTTCTGATGAAGGGGAAGAAAGGAGTAGCTGCCATGGACCCTCACCTCTCCCTCACCCCCATCCCACTAAGCCTCCTGCTAGAGAAGCCTCAGCCGAGGGCCACACTCCTTGCAGCCTGTGCATCGGCACTGCCTGAGGTGTCTCCACAGTGCTGGGTCACCACCCTGTAGCCCTTGATGCCCCAGGGTGATGCAGAAACACAGGATGAGAAGACATTTTGGCCATCCAAAAATCCCCTGCCTACAACCACAAGACAGGGTGGGGTGTGGCATTCTTAGGAAGGCAGGACTTTGTGTTATACCATAAAGGACTGGGACAGTTGACTAAAGGCCAGAGTCTACCAATGCGTCCACCCACAGGACAGACTTCAGCATTGTTGATGTGGGAAAAGTATGGATGACATCCTACCCTGTAGAGCACTGGGACACAATCCCAGTGGTAGCCTGGGGAGTCCACAAAGGCCTTCACGGGTCAACGCCCTGTAAAGACAACCTCCCCTACCTTGTGCCACAGGAGCCCCTGGAGCATGGGACAATGGCTATGGCAGGCAGGCAGGCAGCACACATACCAGTCATCTTTTATTTGGAGGTTAATTCCATTAGGATACGAAAGGATTCAGCAATAATCGAGACTGTGTTCCTTATGGAGGGGCTCAAGCCAAGAAGGTCGTGCAGGGGAGTGCAGAGCTTGTCTTCTTCAGTGGTACTTGCGTCGCCGCTCATGCTCTGAAGTCAGGAAGGCAAGATGGTGAGCATCTTAAAAGGTTATGGTGAAGGCACAGGATGACAGGGACGAGAACAGCAGGCTTGAGATCACACAAAGCCTGCCTTAGAATTCCCTTCAGAGATGACCCAGGACCTGTCTGCCGGTGTCTCTGCAGAATCTGCAGACCCAGGGGCACAAAGACACCACAGGAGCCAACCTGCCACCTGGCCAGCCGCTTTCTTTCCAGAGGGAACACCCTCTCAGACAAAGAGCCCCACGGAACCTGTCCTTCAGAGGCAGCACCGCCCTGGTGCAGCAGAATAGGAGTGAGGTAGGGATGGGGACAAATAGCCTAGTCAGAGGCCACCACTGATACTTTCCACCAGTTTCCCACCAGACAAGCTCCTCATGAGGCTCAAAGCCAGAACAGTCATAGTTTTCTGGGATGCGAGATTATACCACTCATTTCTCTTTCTGCATTGGCTACTAAGAAGACCGAGCCAAATTTTCACAGAGCCTGCTGTATTTTAAAGAATGCTTCTAAGTATTTTCTTTACCGTGGCTTCATCTTGTTTTTCCTGTGTTCTCTTTGTCACAATTTTCTCACTTCAAACACTATCCCATATACTGTACTTTGCTACGTCCCTCCAATTCTTTTAGGTGAAAATGTAAGTAAGGAACTTTGTAACTGTCTGTCAGCCTTGGAAGAAGGTGAGCTGCTGTACCTAATGAAATGAGTCACCACCACCCTTTCATGGTAAACTGAAGGCAAGACGCTCCAGAGACACTCACTGAGCTCCTTGTAGGAAAAGGTGTAGTTGAAGACCACGTAGCATGCCAGCACCATGGTAATCCCCGCGATGCTGCCCTTCTTCACGTTGATATATTTGTTATAGTACCGGTAGTAACCTGCAAATGCAAGAGGCACTCACTGCTCCGCGGGGCCTCACAACTGAGTGAAACTGAGTGTACAGCTGAGTCTAGCTAGTGTTCAGGGACCTGTCAGGCTCTGGCTGTTTAAGCCCCTCGCCCTGCATTTTCGCTGATAAAGGCGAAAAGCACCAATGCCAGTAGGGTTTCTGATCACTGTAGCCTGAACTATAAGCACATACCAGCTCCTGAACTAGGCCCACCTGGATCCCTCCTCTCTCCTTTGGCCTTTATCTTGTAACCTCTTGAGTAGCTGGCACTACAGGCATGTACCACCACACCTGGCTAATTTTTCTTTGTGTTTTTTTATAGAGATGGGGGTCTCTCCATATTGCCTAGGCTGGTCTCAAACTCAACTCAAGCGATTCTCCCCGCTCAGCCTCCCAAAGTGTTGGGATTACAATCCTGAGTCACCGGACCTGGCCAAAACAGGCCATTTCAAATATTTGTCCTGGAAGTTCTGGCAGGGAGGTGAGCATCATACTATAGACTAATGCTCACTATGGTTCCAACTCATTTTCCTCTTTAAGAAGTTTTAGAAGTTCTTTAAGACAGAGGCAGACGTACTGATTCCAGCAACAGAAAGCATTTTCTTGGCTGCAGTATCTCAGAACCAGCCTTTGAAAGGCCCAGTCAACCAGGGAGGTCCAAGGCCTAGCCACCCCTCCCCTCCTCTACATAACTTACTGCTCTCAGACAACAAGGCCTTCATCACCCAAATTAATTCGTGGCAAAAAGAGACCTTAAGACTCAGAGCTTTGCTTTCGTTTACACACATCACAAGACTCTGACCTCTTCGAAACGCTCCCACAATGCCACTAGGGCTGAAGTCCCGCATCAAGATCCAGCTTGGCAGCTCTCCTAGTTTGACCTCCAGAAGTTTCTTGTCCTTCAATGGTACTGAAAGGGAAGAGTGAGAAAAAAAACACTGAATAATCTCCCAATAACATAAATGGCATCCTTTCGTGTCACTATTTCAACTAGGCAATAAAGGTGCATAATGTAATTACACAGAGGCTGCACATAAATAATATTAGGAATACATCACATCAAGCCCACTATTTTAAGTCTGAGTCTATATAATAGCAGAACTGCTGGGCGCGGTGGCTCAAGCCTGTAATCCCAGCACTTTGGAAGGCCGAGGCAGGTGGATCACGAGGTCAAGAGATCGAGACCATCCTGGTCAACATGGTGAAACCCTGTCTCTACTAAAAATACAAAAAAATTTAGCTGGATATGGTGGCGCATGCCTGTAATCCCAGCTACTCAGGAGGCTGAGGCAGGAGAATTGCCTGAACCCAGGAGGTGGAGGGTGCGGTGAGCCAAGATCTCGCCATTGCACTCCAGCTTGGCAAACGAGCAAAACTCCGTCTGGAAAAAAAAAAAAAAAAAATAGCAGAACTGCTGCAGGGACAGCTTTATTAAACAACAGGACATCTGAGTAATGGCTTGCTGGGAATAACTACAGAAAAGGGTCTCAAAGAAAGCAGTGAAGTGGAAGACAGGAAAGATTACTGCAAAGCTATTTTTACTTGACATTATTAGATTATTTCATCTTCAAAACAAGCAGTTCATGCCTTTACCTTTCAGGAGGGGTTGGGGAATAGACTCAGAAAGGTTGGGGAACGTGGCCAAGGTCATACATACAGCATGGGGGCAGGACTGGCCCCCATGTCCCTGGAGCCAATGTGAGGGTGGCCTGTCCAACCCCGGGGACCTGTGTTTGGAGAACGTACAAGAGGGGATGTGGGAGGAGAGCGGTGTGACAGTGCCCTCAAGAGTCTCACTCACACTGGATGCACTTGTTTACTGGGGAAGGGCCTCAAATTGCACCTGGGTTCACACAGCTGCTACCCTCCCCAAAGGGGCCAGAATGAGCAAGTTCAATGAAAGAAACCCAAGGAATCTCCACCTCCAGCATCCTGGGACCACAGAGACCAACAATTTCCAGAAGTAAAAATTAGAGAGAACACATTCCGGGAAGTCAAATGACTTAGGAAAAGCACTCCAAATGACTGAATGGACCCAGACCATATTCCAAAGGGAGACTGTGAACAAGGAATCTGAAGGATTCCTGGCTGAGGCTGCACTGTCCTTACATCTGGGCCCAGGAGGAGACTATGGAGGGCCAGGGAGTGGTTGGGCCTGTAGGCGTCCAGGAGATGCACCTAAGGGAGGAATGGTCTCCCCTGTTCTCCCTGCAAAGATTGATTTATTTTATTTTATTTGAGACAGAATCTCACTCTGTGGTCCATGAGGGAGTGCAGTGATGCGATCTGGGCTCACTGCAACCTCCACCTCCTGGGTTCAAGCAATTCTCTGCCTCAGCCTCCCAAGTAGCTGGGACTACAGGCAGGCACCACCACACCCAGCTAATTTTTGTATTTTTAGTAGAGACGGGGTTTCACCATCTTGGCCAGGCTGGTCTTGAACTCCTGACCTGGTGATCCACCCACCTCGGCCTCCCAAAGTGCTTCAATTACAGGTGTCAGCCACTATGCCCAGCTTTTTTATTTTAAGAGACAGGGTCTCACCCATTACCCAGGCTGGAGTGCAGTGGTTATTCACAGTTGTGATCATAGCTCCCTGCGGCCTCACTGAGCCTCCTGGACTCAAGTGATCCTCCTGCCTCAACCTCCTGAATAGTGGGGACTATAGGTGTGAACCACCACATCCTGCTAAAGATCAGTTTTTTGATGGTTTTTTTTTTTTTTTTTTTTTTGAGACGGAGTCTTGCTCTGTTGCCCAGACTGGAGTGCAGTGGCGTAATCTCAGCTAACTGCAACCTCCATCTCCAGTATTCAAGCGATTCTCCTGCCTCAGCCTCCGGAGTAGCTGGGACTATAGGCGCACACCACTATGCCTGGCCAATTTTTATAATTTTAGTACAGATGTGCTTTTTTTTTTTTTGAGATAGAGTTTTGCTCTTATTACCCAGGCTGGAGTGGAATGGCGCAATCTTGGCTCACCACAGCCTCCGCCTCCTGGGTTCAGGCAATTCTCCTGCCTCAGCCTCCTGAGTAGCTGGGATTACAGGCATGCACCACCATGCCCAGCTAATTTTTTGTATTTTTAGTAGAGACAGGGTTTCACCACGTTGACCAGGATGGTCTCGATCTCTTGACCTCGTGATCCATCCGCCTTGGCCTCCCAAAGTGCTGGGATTACAGGCGTGAGCCACCGCACCCGGCCCTGCTTTTTTTTTTTTTTTGAGACTGAGTTTCGCTCTTGTTGCCCAGGCTGGAGTGCAATGGTGTCATCTCGGCTTGCTGCAACCTCCACCTCCTGGTTCAAGCGATTCTTCTGCCTCAGCCTCTGGAGTAGCTGGGATTATAATCAAGCATGTACTACCACACCCAGCTAATTTTGTATTTTTAGTAGAGATGGGGTTTCTCCATGTTGGTCAGGCTGGTCTCGAACTCCTGATCTCAGGTGATCTGCCCGCCTTGGCCTCCCAAAGTGTTCAGATTACAGGTGTGAGCCACCGCGCCTGGCCTAAGACAGGGTTTTACTATGTTGGCCAGACTGGTCTTGAATATCTGACCTTGTGATCCACCCACCTTGGCCTCCCAAACTGCTGGGATTACAGGCGTGAGCCACCACACCTGGCCAAGATCAGTTTTAAAAACCTTTTAGCAGGTGTCCTATTGAGGGCAAAGAGTCAAGAACCACTATACCTTCTCAAAGATAACAACAAGAGGAGCCAGATTAAAACATTCCAAGGTTTTGTCTCCATTTAGGGATCAAAGGAAAGACTAAGGCTCTGTCAGGACCAGCCTCGAGAGTCCACTGCTGGAGGCTGGCTGCTGTGGCTCACACATGTAATCCCAGCACTTTGGGAGGCCAAGGTGGGCGGATCACCTGAGGTCAGGAGTTTGAGACTAGCCTGTCCAACATGGTAAAACTGCACCATGAGATCACGCCACTGCAACTGCCCAGGCTGGAATGCTGTGGCGCAATCTCCACTCACTGCAACCTCCACCTCCAGGATTCAAGCCATTCTCCTGCCTTAGCCTCCTGAGTAGCTGGGACTACAGGCATGCACCACCACACCCAGCTAATTTTCGAATTTTTAGTAGAGATGGGATTTCACCATGTTGGCCAGGCTGGTCTCAAACTCCTGACCTCAAGCAATCTGCCCGCCTTAACCTCCCAAAGTACTGGGATTACAGGCATGAGCCACCACGCCAGGCCAGAAAAGTAACCTTTGATCCAGTGAAGCCATTTTTTTTCACATTCACACAAACTATGCAGACATTCTACATCTCATGACCATGTTCAGGGGCTGGAATGGTGCCTGGCACATCACAGGAGAAAAAAGCAAACAATTTACAACTTGTTTTTCTCCCTACTTTATCTCTGTATTATGAAGACAAGAGTGTTTCCTTAAAACTAACACATTTACAAGCACAGAAAAACACACATTATCCTTAAGGAAAGCCAAGTTCAGCAATATCACAAAACTCCAAGGGACCGCCCAGTTCATCAAAGATCCATCTATACTTATTCCACGAATTTCTTTTAAAGGAAGGCAGAGGAAGGCCTCAGTCCTTGGTTGCCCTACTGGAGCTCCCACCCTCACCCTACACACACCCACTCCTCTGCAGCACTGAAGCTTCCACCTGCAATCACTGGCTCACATAAAGAGACCAGTAGAGTTCAGACACAGAGCGGACCCTTGGGTCAAGTTTCTCGGTTTAGTGCCACTTTGTAGGTGTGTGCTCTTGGGCAATGTACTACTCCTTCTCAGTTTCCTCCTTTGTAAAATCCTTGGTACTTGGCCCTAGGTACTATGTAAGTGAGAACTATTCCTACCTTTCTGCCTGATTATGAGCTACCTGAAGGTAGGCATATCCCCACCACTTCTTGGCACATGACAGACTCTCAGTAATGGTTGTAGAACAACTACAGATCCTTGAGAGGAAGCATATTCTTCACTGCTATGAAGCCACGCAGAAATGGCAAGTCTCTCCTGAGTGCTAAATGTAACCTAGGGTTTGTTCAGAGAATAAAGATTTCAGGCTTTGCAGGCCACATAAGGTCTCCATAGCATAGTCTATCTTTTTCTAAAACAATCTTTTTAAAAACAGAAAACCAGCCCAATGCAGTGGCTCACACCTGTAATCCCAGCACTTTGGGAGACTGAGATGGGAGGATGGCTTGAGGCCAGGAGTTTGAGAATCCATCTCTAAAATAAATAAATAAAATAAAATAAAAACAAAAAACCATTCTGGGCCCGGCGTGGTGGCTCACGCCTATAATCCCAGCACTTTGGGAGGCTGAGGCGGGTAGATCACCTGAAGTCAGGAGTTCGACACCAGCCTGGCCAACATAGTGAAATTCCTTCCCTACTAAAAATACAAAAAGCTGGGCATGGTGGCAGATGCCTAAAATCTAAGCTACTCAGGAGGCTGAGACAGGCGAATCCCTTGAACCTGGGAGGCAGAGGCTGCAGTGAGCTGAGATTGTGTTATTGCACTCCAGCCTAGGCAACAGAGCGATCTGTCTCCAAAAAAAAAAAAAAGGCCGGGTGCAGTGGCTCAGACCTGTAATCCCAGCACTTTGGTGGGAGACCGAGGTGGGCGGATTATGAGGTCAGGAGTTCAAGACCAGCCTGACCAATATGGTAAAACCTCATCTCTACCAAAAATACAAAAAGAAAATTAGCCAGACGTGGTGGCACATGCCTGTAATCCCAGCTACTCGGGAGGCTGAGGCAGGAGAATTACTTGAACCCGGGAGGCAGAGGTTGCAGTGAGCTGAGATCATGCCACTGCACTGCAGCGTGGGCACAGAGCAAGATTCCGCCTCAAAAACAAACAAACAAAAAAACACATAAAACCAACAACCACCAAAAAAACATTCTGGGCTCATGGCCAGACAAAAGCAGGCCACAGGAAATCCAACTCACTGGCCTGTTTGCCAACCCCTGATCTTATCTACTGCTGTTAATTCCTATTTCCCTCACTTTATTTGCTCATGAAATACTGTCTTTGTACTGTGGTGACAGACACCACCTAAAAGATCACCAATACTTAAGAGACATGGACTCCAATTTCTTCACCTGAGGTGATGCTGAATAGGCCAGGCATGTGACATGACCCTGCACAGAGGTCACAATGTAAAGGCTGGGATGACCAGCTCATACCAACTGAGTACTCACGGTGGGCCGGGCAGTGTTTCAAGTGTCTTTCATATACTACTAAATCGATTAATCCTTAGTCCAGAGCTCTTCACTATAGCCCAATGCTTAGACAAAATCTCAAGCCCTAATGTTCGCTTTTCACAGGTTGTCTCCTTAACACAACTACCGTGGATGATGAATATTCTTATGCCCATTTTACTGAGGGGAAAACAGTCTCCTTCTCATCTTTTCTGATCCTCTCTTCATTTCTCCAGGCTGAGATTAAGAATACAGAGGCCAGGTGCAGTGGCTCACGACTGTAATCCCAGCATTTTGGGAGGCCAAGTCGAGTGAATCACTTGAGATCAGGAGTTTGAGACCAGTCTGGCCGATGTAGCAAAACTCCATCTCTACTAAAAATACAAAGAATTAGCCAGCATGGTAATGTGTGCCTATAATCCCAGATACTCGGGAGGCTGAGGCAGGAAACTCGCTTGAACTCGGGAGGTGGAAGTTGCAGTGAGCTAAGATCATGTCACTGCACTCCAGCCTGGGTGACAGAGCTAGACTCTGTCTCAAAAAAAAAAAAAGAATACAGAAACTGGGCTGGGTGGGCACAGTGGCTCACACCTATAATCCCAGCACTTTGGGAGGCCAAAGTGGGCAGATACTTGAGGTCAGGAGTTCGAGACCAGGTTGGCAAACATCTCCACTAAAAATACAAAAATTAGCAGAGCATGGTGGCTGGCACCTGTAATCCCAGCTACTCTGGAGGCTGAGGCTGGAGAATTGCTTGAACCTAGTAGGCCAAGGATGCGGTAAGTGAGATCCCACCATTGCACTCCAGCCTGGGTGACAAAAGCAAAATTCCATCTCAAAAAAAAAAAAACACACAAGGCCGGGCGCGGTGGCTCACACCTGTAATCCCAGCACTTTGGAAGGCCGAGGCGGGTGGATCACGAAGTCAAGAGATCGAAACCATCCTGGTCAACATGGTGAAACCCCGTCTCTACTAAAAATACAAAAAATTAGCTGGGCATGGTGGCACGTTCCTGTAGTCCCAGCTACTCAGGAGGCTGAGGCAGGAGAATTGCCTGAACCAAGGAAGCGGAGGTTGCGGTGAGGCGAGATCACACCATTGCACTCCAGCCTGGGTACCAAGAGCAAAACTCCGTCTCAAAAAAAGACAAAAACAGAAACTGGGGTAAGACATACATGGGTTAACCCAACTCTGCCACTATCCGGCTGTGTGACCTCAGAGAGGCCACATCACATCCCAAACCATTATTTTCCTCATCTGTAAAAAGGGATTGACTTTCTCAACAAGGACTCGCTGACAAGGCTACTATGGAGCATCCAGGACTAAAACATGGTTTAGCCCTATTCAAAAACAAACAAAAATTATCAGTGTGCACAGGTAGATGATTGCAGCGATTTACACGTGTGTCACTGAAAAGCCTGCTGATCATAAGGCTGTCTTAGAGAATAAAGCTCATTTACCACGAAGCCTCAGGTTTGAATACCAGCTCAGCTCTCTCACCAGTTGTGACCTTGAACAGGTCACCTCACCTCTCTGAACCTATGCAACAAATATGCATCGAACCTTACATGGTATCAGGCACTGTCCTAGTCCTGAGCTCTTCCTGGAGCTTCATCTGAGCGTCAGCTTTGGAAAGAAGGGCAGAAGGTGCGCATAGCATTCAAGTGCAAAGCGCCTGGGAAGCAGCGGGAGAGGCAAGCGGCTATCTCCTAGCGGAAAAAGGGACAGCGGCCCAAGGCGGCGCATTCCCAGGCCCAGAATTGCCCAGCTGCCTTCACCCTCCACGCTTAACCCGGTTGGCGCGGGCGCTGGGCAGCAGGAAAAAGCGAGGCTGGGCGGGCGGAGGGGGGGGGGGGCAGCAGAGGACCCTAAGGTAAAGGTCTAGCGCGCCTTGAGGTCGTGGCGAAGTCCCTGAGCGAAGGGCAGGCAGCTCCGCAGCTTCCTCCTCTCCTAGTGTGGCCGTGGACCCTGGGCCCTGACTCCTGTTTCCACCGCGGCGTCCAAAGAGCCCTACCCGACGCCAGACACTCACCGACTGACGCCATCTTGGAGTACTGGTGTCCGCTGCGCCAGGCCGCGCGAGGACTGCTGGGTAGGAAACGCACGCCCCATCGGGAGCGGAGAGCAGAGGCTCACGGGAAGCAAGTCACAACTGCGAATACTCGGGCTGCTTACTAGAGGGCCAGGAAGCGAAGGGAGAGGTTTCTGGAAAGCAAAAACCTGAGGGTCCTGCAGTTAGAGGGAGAGGGCGCCTCAGCCTGGGTTCCCTACTTAAAAGGTGGGAAGAGGCCGTGCTGGGACTACAGGCGTGCAGGAGCACGCCAGCCTAATTTTTGTATTTTTAGTAGAGACAGGGCTTCACCATGTTGGGTAGGCTGGTCTCTAACTCCTGGCCTCAAGTGGTCTGCCTGCCTCGGCCTCCCAAAGTGCTGGGATTACAGCTGTGAGCCACCGCACCCAGCCTATTTTTTTATTTTTTATTTTTTGACACAGTCTCGCTCTGTCACCAGGTGCCAGGCTGGAGTGCAGTGGCATGATCTCGGCTCACTGCAACCTCCGCCATCCGTGTTCAAGCAATTCTCCTGCCTCAGCCTCCCGGGTAGCTGGGACTACAGGCGCGCGCCACCACGCCCAGCTAATTTTTTTTGTATTTTTATTAGAAACAGGGTTTCACCATGTTGGCCAGGATGGTTTCGATCTCTAGACCTCATGATCTGCCCGCCTCAGCCTCCCAAAGTGCTGGAATTACAGGCTTGAGCTACCGCACCCGGCCTTATTCATTTTTACTTTTCAGACAGAGTCTCACTCTGTCGCCCAGACTGTAGTGCAGTGGCACCATCAGAGCTCACTGCAACCTCTACCTCCAGGGTTCAAGAGAACCTTCCACCTCAGCCTCCCTAGTAGCTGAGGCTACAATCGCGAGCCACCATGCCTGGCTCATTTTTGTATTTTTAGTAGAGACGGGGTTTCCTCATGTTGGCCAAGCTGGTCTCGAACTCCTGACTTCAAATGATCCACCCACCTTGGCCTCCCAAAGTACTGGCATTACAGGGTTGAGCCACCACGCCCGGCCTCATGATCCCTATTTTAACGTTAATGCTGGTCAGTTGTTGTGTCTAAACCACAAAAGGGAGGAGATATGAGCCATGTCCAACTTCCACTCCAGTCATGGCCAGGAACTCAGTTTCTTTTTTCTTTTTTGAGACAGAGTCTCGCTCTGTCGCCAGGACAGAGTGCAGTGGTGCAATCTCGGCTCACTCCAGCATGGGTGACAAGGTGAGCCCCTTCCCCATGCCCACACCGGACAGTCACGGGGATGCAGGAGCCGACGGAGCCCAGGATCTGTACACTGGGAGCCTAGGATGTGATTGTACATATAAATGCCGAGGTTTTAGTTAATGAACTGGGGTTGTTTCAGGGAAGGTGGGGGTAGGTTGGAGGGAACAGGAGCAGATAATTCCAGATATACTTTTTTTTTTTTTTTTTTTAATTTAAGAGACGGAGTCTCACTCTGTCTCCCAGGCTGGAGTATGGAGTGCAATGGAGAGATCTCAGCATTGCAACCTTTGCCTCCCGGGTTCAAGTGATTCTCCTGCCTCAGCCTCCCGAGTAGCTGGGATTTCAGGTGCCCACCACGATGCCCGGCTAATTTTTGTATTTTTAGTAGAGACGGGGCTTTACCATGTTCAACAGGCTGGTCTCGAACTCTTGACCTCACGTGATCCTCCTGCCTCGGCCACCCAAAGTGCTGGGAGTACAGGCAAGAGCCACCGTGCCGGCCTGAACATAGTACTCTTCCGTTGATCTGGCCCTGGTAAAAATTATCTTAGTATTAGCTATGCAGAGAGCTAGGGAAAAGAGAATCCAAATCCCTGACAACCCCGGCCCAGCCTTCCCCGCTAAACTGCGTTCTCAAATTTTCGTGGCTTCCGAAACGTTTCTCTTTAGGAGACTCCATAGCCCGAGGGAGGTAAATTTTTCCTGACAAAGAGGATTATTCGCGAGCCCCTAGGTGACATCTGCTTCTATCCTGCTTTGTTTACTTTTACACTTCCCTCTGAATAGCTGCATTACAAAAGGGAAAAAGAACTACTAGTTAATCCCAAACCAAAATAAAAGGAGAGAAAAGTACTGGTTGCTGCATCTGACAACTGCTGAAATAAGGTTCTTCTAAAGCATAAAAATCCTTGGGTTTCCCCAGATCTCATGGCGAAACGGTAGCACGTCTGACTCCAGATCGGAAGGTTGTGTGTTCAGATTATGCCAGGGTCAAGCATGTTGGCTGTTTTTCTCTTTAGCCACCAGGAGTTATATAGACTTGCTGTTGACTCTCAACCTTGGACAACTGTATGTTCTGTTCTTAGCTCTTAAAGATTTCTTTTTTCTTTTTTTTTTTTTGAGACGGAGTTTCGCTCTTGTTACCCAGGCTGGAGTGCAATGGCGCGATCTCGACTCACTGCAACCTCTGCCTCCTGAGTTCAGGCAATGCTACTGCCTCAGCCTCCTGAGTAGCTGGGATTACAGGCACACGCCACCATGCCCAGCTAATTTTTTGTATTTTTAGTAGAGACAGGGTTTCACCATGTTGACCAGGATGGTCTCGATCTCTCGACCTCGTGATCCACCCACCTTGGCCTCCCAAAGTGCTGGGATTACAGGCGTGAGCCACTGCGCCTGGCCCAAAGATTTCTTTGTGTGAGTGCCTCAGCAGTGGACAGGCACCTTAGCTAGAGTGTGAGGAAAAATTCAGAGCCAAAACTCAGGTCGTGCTGTTCACATCTGTAGCAGGATTTATCAGAACAATGCTTTAGATAGCACAATGACAGGACTTCAGATAGGCCCTTAAGACAGTGCTGGAGCACTTTGGAGGCTGAGGTGGGCAGATCATTTAAGCCCAGGCTCTTGTTTGTAGTCTCAGCTACTAGGGAGGCTGAGGTGGAGGGTTCTCTTGAACTCTGGAGGCAGAGGTTGCATTGAGCTCAGATGGTGCCTGTAGTCCCAGCTGCTGCTTAGGAGGCTGAGGCGGGAGGATCCCTTGAGCCCGGGACGTCGAGGCTGCAGTGAGCTATGATTACGCTACTGCACTCCAGCCTGGGTGACAAGGTGAGACACAAATGAATAAATAAATAAAATGGTTCAGAGCTAAGGAATAGTGGCCTTCCCAATCCAGCGTTGGTGGTGCAGCCAGTTCTCCAGCATTTGAGGTTCCAGTGCCACTAGGACACAGCTTTATTCAAAAGGAACGAGGAGCAAGGAGCGTTCCCTCTGAGACCAGACTGAGAGCCTCCTACTGATCAGCAGTCACCAAAGGAAATTCCCCCAACCCAGCAAATGCAGGAGGGGAGCAAAAGTTTCAAGGAAATGCTTGAAGTCAGCTGTCTTCCCCGAGCTTGCCTTTGGGAGCCTCCTGCGCTCTTAGCTGGGGCCAGTTTCACTTGGAAGACACAAAGGCAATCGGCCCAAGGACTGCGCTGGCCTGACCTGTCATCCAGCTCCCTCCTCACGTTCCTATTCCTGGAAGGATCTGCTGGACTGAGTTCCTTGTCCTCTGCCTAGGGGCAGCCAGGCCTGACCTCACTGCCTTCCCTAGGTTCAAATGTCTGGAATCTGGAGCACTAACTGTTCCCCCATTTTTTGTTAAAGCAAACAGGAGCTGGGTGTGGTGGCTCATGCCTGTAATCCCAGAACTTTGGGAGGCTGAGATGGGAGGAACGCTTGAGCCCAAGAGACCGAGACCAGCCTGGGCAACATAGCAAGACCTCATCTCTTTTATTTCTATTTTATTTATTTATTTTTCAGATGGAATCTTGCTCTACTGTCCAGGCTGGAGTGAAGTGGCACGATCTTGGCTCACTGCAACCTCTGCCTCCCGAGTTCAAGCAATTCTACTGCCTCAGCTTCCCAAGTAGCTGGGAAGATAGGTGCATGCCACCATACCCAGTTAATTTTTGTATTTTTAGTAGAGGCGGGGTTTCACCATGTTGGCCAGGCTGGTCTCAAACTCCTGACCTCAGTTGATCCACCCACTTCGGCCTCCCAAAGTGCTGGGATTACAGGCACGAGCCACCGTGCCCAGTCAACATACGTATGTTTATTGCAACACTATTTACAATAGCAAAGACGTGGAACCAACCCAAATACCCATCAATGATAGACTGGGTAAAGAAAATGTGGTACATATACACCATGGAATACTATGCAGTCATAAAAAGGAGTGAGATAATGTCCTTTGCAGAGACATGGGTGAAGCTGGAAGCCATCATCCTCAGCAAATTGAATACAGGAATAGAAAACCAAACACAGCATCTTCTCACTCATAAGTGGGAGTTGAATATTGAGAACACATGGACACAGAGAGGGGAACAACACACACCTGGGCCTGTTGGGGAGTGGGGGCTGAGGGGAGAGAACGCAGGGGACGGGTCAGTCGGTGCAGCAAACCACCATGGCATGGCACACCTATACCTATACCTATGTAACAAATCTGCACATACTGCATACATATCTCGTTTTTTTTTTTTAGAATAAAGAAAAAAAGAAACAGACAAAACAAAACTTAACCCCTCTGGGACTTATTGCAGTGTGAAAAAGAAGACAAAGGAAAGAAAAAAAATTAACTCCTTAATCATATTTAAATCATATTTTGAGGGTAATTTACATAATTATTACACAATTATCCCTTTAAAATGTAATATTCATTTTTCTTCTTTTATCTGATAACCTTTCTCCCCTCCACAAACACACAGCCAAAGAAACGAATTGTGTCACTCTGGAATCAGAATAATTTTAAATTTTGTTATGATTAAATAGGAGGGGCGGGACCTGTGCGTCACGTGACTCTCCCGGTGCTCTCTGCTGCCGTTGATTGGTCCGGGCCGGGGGAGGCGTGTGCATCACTCTAGAGGGCTCTCACTTTTTGTCTGACCAGAGAGTTGCGAAGCCTCCGCAGTCCTAGAGGGGCCGCGCGCAGGGACGCTCTGCTTCGCTGCTCAGCTGGAGCCAGCGAGAGGCTCTGAATCCTCCAGTGTGCCCCCGCCTGTTGCTCGGGTAAGGGGGTAGTTCGCCGAGGGTCGTGAGCCAGACAGACCCCGGGTCGGGCCCGGGAACCCCGAGAAGAGAGCCCAGACTCACGTCCGCCCCTGGTGGAGGCGGCGCGTCGGAGATTCGGAGGCGTCAGCAGGTTTGGGGAGAAGGAAACGAGTGTTGTGGGGAGCGTGGGTGCGGCGGGGAGGCCGCTGCGGAGACCCCCGGCTCTCAAAGGACGCTCCCGTGCCTGTGCGGAGGCTCTCGGGGCCCATGACACCGGCTTTTGTGTATTTTTGGCGGTGTCATGTCTTCAGCAGCGAGAGGAGCAAAGTCCGAAGAATGAATGGCTGCAGAAAGCCAGTGCTTGGTTTTGTTAGAGTGGGAGATGAGCCGTGCTTGTCAGTGGAAGGTGTTCACGTGATTGTGAAGCGGCATTTTGGATTTTGTCAAAAGTTAACAATCCCGTTCCAGTTAAAGTTTTAAGAGTTTATTGTGCAGCTGGTGGATTGTTCCAATAGCAGCTTAGAAAGCATAATGAGGAAGTGCAGTGATCTTGACTGTAATTGGCCATTATCAACTTGCATTCCTTCTAGGGTAAGTCGAGCCGGATCAGCTTTGTATCTGTAGCTGATTGGTTCAGTTTATCATGCGGACGAGAAAAAAAAAACTTCCTTCCTGATCGGCGCTTACTTTTCAGGAAAATAAGCAGTTCTTGTTGTTTTGACATTAAGTATCACTCCGTTACCCAAGCTAGAGTACAGTAGCACCATCTCAGCTCACTGCAACCTCCAACTGCCGTGTTCAAGCGATTCTCCTGCCTCAGCCTCCCGAGTAGCTGGGACTACAGGTATGTGCCTGACCATGCCTGGCTAATTTTTGTATTTTTAGTAGAGACGGGGTTTCACTATGTTGGCCAGGCTAGTCTTGAACTCTTGACCTCGTAATCTCCCTTTATACCCTCAGCCCCACCCGCTTCTTCCCTACCTCAGCCTCCCAATGTGCTGGGATTACAGGTGTGAGCCACCATGCCCGGCCTGTTGTTGTTTTGAGATGGAGTTTTGCTCTTGTTGCCCAAGAGCCAAGGCTGGAGTGCAATGGCGCAATCTTGGCTCACTGCAACCTCTGCCTCCCGGGTCCAAGGGATTCTCCTGCCTCAGCCTCCCAAGTAGCTGGGATTACAGACACATGCCACTATGTAATTTTTATATTTTTAGTAGAGCCGGGGCTTCACCATATTGGTCAGGCAGGTCTCGAAACTCCTGACCTCAGGTGATCCACCCACCTTGGCCTCCCAGAATACTGAGATTATAGGGGCGAGCCACTGCGCCTGGCCTGTTGCTTTTAAGAGAGACAGGGTCTCGTTCTGTCACCCAGAGTGGAGTACAGTGGTGCCATCATAGCTCACTGCAGCCTCCAAGTCCTGAACTGAAGGGAGAAATCAGTGTATATTAAGTTTGCCTTACGTGGCTGTGGGTGGTTGGCCCAGGGCTGTACCCAAAACGTGGCCTCCATTTGATTTTTCATTAGCAAGTCTGATATCCAAATGCACAGCCTTCACAAACAGATATTCAGTAAGTATAGTGCAGGGGTGTCCAATCTTTTGGCTTCCCTGGGCCACATTGGAAGAATTGTCTTGGGCTACACTTAAGATACACCACTCTAAGATAGCTAATGAGCAAAAATAAAAAATAAAAAAAGACCAAAAAATTTCATAATTTTTTTTCCTTTTTTTTTTTTTAAATAAGCTACGAGGTCTCGCTATGCTGGAGTGCAGTGGCTATTCACAGGCTCGATCCCACTACTGATCAGCACGGGAGTTTTGACCTGCTCTGTTTCCCACCTGGGCCGGTTCACCCCTCCTTAGGCAACCTGGTGGTACCCCGCTCCCAGGAAGTCACCATACTGATGCTGAACTTAGTGCGGACACCGGATTGGCATAGCGCACTACAGCCCAGAACTCCTGGGCTCAAGCGATCCTCCCACCTCAGCCTCCCGAGTAGCTGGGACTACCGGCACCCACCACCGCACCCGCCTCATAATGTTTTTGTTTTTGTGTTTTTTGAGACGGAGTTTCACTCTTGTTACCCAGGCTGGAGTGCAATGGCAAGATCTCAGCTCACCACAACTTCTGCCTCCTGGGTTCAACCAATTCTTCTGTCTCAGCCTCCCGAGTAGCTGGGACTACAGGTGTGCGCCTCCATGCCCAGCTGATTTTTGTATTTTTAGTAGAGATGGGGTTTCACCATGTTGACCAGGATGGTCTCAATTTCTTGACCTCGTGATCCACCCGCCTCGGCCTCCCAAAGTGCTGGGATTATAGGCGTCAGCCATTGTGCTAGGCCATAATGTTTTAAGAAAGTTTACGAATTTGTGTTGGGTTGGATTCAGTCATCCTGGGCCGCATAGGTTGGACAAGTTTGGTGTAGAGAATAAAAGGGATGAGGCTTCTGCCTCAGCCTTGGAACATTGATTAGGGTCTTTTTTGGAGTGTACCTCTTTGCTTAAAGAGACAGAGGGTCTACCCTGGACAACAGCAAAACCCTATCTCCAAAAAAAAAAAAACTACAAACAGCTGGACATGGTGGTGTGCTCTTGCAGTCCCAGCTACTTAAGAGACTGAGGCAGGAGCATTGCTTGAGCCCAGGAGTTTGAGGCTGCGGTGTGCCATGATTACACCACTGCACTCCAGCCTGGATAACAGAGAGACCCCTCAAGAAAAAAAAAGGCAAAGTGTCTTCTAAACTGTGTTCAAGGGACTTCCATTAAAATGAAAGTGAATTTCATTAAAATTCACACTTAATTAAAAAGCAAGTCTGTAGGACAGGATTGGTGGCTCATACCTATAATCCCAGCACTTTGGGAGGCCGAGGCAGGTGGATCACCTGAGGTCAGGAGTTCAATACCAGCCTGGCCAACATGGCGAAACCCTGTCTCTACTGAAAATACAAAAATTAGCTGGGCTTGGTAGCATGCACCTGTAGTCCCAGCTACTTGAGAGGCTGAGACAGGAGAATCACTTGAACCCAGGAGGTGAAGGCTGCAGTGAGCTGAGATCATACTATTGCACTCCAGCCTAGTGACAAGAGCGTAACTCTGTCTCAAAAAAAGGGGCTGGGCACAGTGGCTCACACTTATAATCCCAGCACTCTGAAGGCTGAGGCGGGGGGGATCAGGAAATCAGGAGATTGAGACCATCCTGGCTAACAGAGTGAAACCCCATCTCTACTAAAAATACAAAATAATCTGTGCGTGTTGGCACACCCCTGTAGTCCCAGATACTTAGGAGGCTAAGGCAGGAGAATTACTTGAACCTGGGAGGCAGAGGTTGCAGTGAGCCAAGGTCATGCCATTTCACTCCAGACTGGGCAACAGAGCAAGACTCCATCTCAAAAAAAAAAAAAAGGAAGCTAGTCTGTAATTGTTACTTTTGCTGAATCCTGTTAGCAAATCACCAGGCAGGCTAGAGGTGGGGGTTGAGAGACCCCCCCAAAACAAAAACTTTCAGAGGGGGCTTGTCAGTAAGTGGAGCTGGCCTTAGGAGCAGAATTGGAAATATATAAGTAGATTTAGAGAAAAGCCGGTTAGCTAGAATCCCTAGGTTAACTAGACTTAGGACATCCTGTGTGATAGGGGAGGGGACAGCACCTGAAGTGGGGGGTAAAGGGAGAACACGAGGTCAGGAGTTCAAGACCAGCCTGGCCAACATAGTGAAACCCCGTCTCTATTAAAAATACAAAAATTAGCCAGGCATGGTCAGGCACGTACCTCTGGTCTTGGCTTTCTCCTGTTGGTCCTAAATTAAAGGAGTGGGGAGCAAAATTTTTGATAAAGCTATTAGATATTGATCAAGTCCTGATTTGGGACCTGTGGCTGTAGAGGCTATGGTTTGGCTTTCGGAGCTGGTTGCTACAGGGAGTGGATCAGAGTGCTATTTTTATTTCTCTTTTTGAGATGGAGTCTCGTTCTGTTGCCAAGGCTGGAGTGCATTGGTGCGATCTTGGCTCACTGCAATCTCTGCCTCCCAGGTTCAAGCGATTCTCCTGCCTCAGCCTCCTGAGTAGCTGGGATTACAGGCATGCACCACCATGCCCAGCTAAATTTTTGTATTTTTAGTAGAGAAGGGGTTTCACCGTATTAGCCAGGATGGTGTCTATTTCTTGACCTCGTGATCCACGCACCTCGGCCTCCCAAAGTCCTGGGATTACAGGCGTAAGCCACCGTGCCCAGCCCCAGAGTGCTATTTTTATATGTGGTCTACTTGCTGTCCCTTTGTACATGAGGTGCTGAGGATGACATGTTCTAGGGAGAAGGGGATGGTAGGGCTGCTGGTTCCCTTGAATAGAGCTTGGGAAATTGATCTAGCCTCAGAAATTCCTATATTTATTGTAGTGGCTCATGCATTTCATCATATGTTCCAACACCAAACACAGTGACTTTGTATTAAGTTTTGTCTGTGGGCCCCATTAGAATTCCTGGTTCTAGATCTGCCAAGCATGAGAGCTTCAATTAGGGCTGGCCTTACTGACTCTCTTTTTTTTCTTCTCCAGCTCAGCCTGACGCCTAGGATCCCACCCCTTGTCAAAGACCAGGCCGTGGAAGCCATGTTCCCACCAGTCAGTGGGAAGGTGAGCTGTGGCTCCCCATCTGCTTCCTCAGCCAGCATAGTCACTGCCACCAGCAGGTCCTTCCTCAGGTTGAGCCCTGTTGATCAATGTGGGGAGTTTTCCTTCTTAGAAAGGGCGATGTAGAGCTTAGCCTCTGGAGTCACATGGGCTCCCTTCAGTAAGTTACATAAACACTCTGGCTCCAGTTTCCTTTTCTATAAAATGGGTCAATGAGTGGGCCTATCACAGGGAGTTGTGAGGACTCTGAAAAACGCCCTGTGAAGTCCTTTGCTCGGTATCTGGTTACAGTTTAGCAGCAGGTTAAGCTGTCACTGTTAGTTTTGCGGTAGTTGCCCATTGTTTCTTCCATGAGCGTTATTGTGCACCCACTGCTGTACACACTCCAGGTGCTGTCTTCTGTGCTGGGAGATCAACTCTCAATCTGATTAGCGAGATAGATGTGTAAGGAACTTATAATAAATTCTGAACCATTCATGAAAGGGTATAATGGGGGCTGGACGCGGTGGCTCAAGCCTGTAATCCCAGCACTTTGGGAGGCCGAGGCAGGTGGATCATGAGGTCAACAGATCAAGACCATCCTGGTCAACGTGGTGAAACCCCGTCTCTACTAAAAATACAAAAAAAAAATTAGCTGGGCATGGTGGTGCGTGCCTGTAATCCCAGCTACTCAGGAGGCTGAGGCAGGAGAATTGCCCGAACCCAGGAGGCAGAGGTTGCCGTGAGCCGAGATCGCGCCATTGCACTCCGGCCTGGGTAATGAGTGAAACGCCGTTTCAAAAAAAAAAAAGAAAAAAGAAAGGGTATGATGGAAGGTCATTTATTGAATTTGTAGCATTATGGAGGGTGATCAGAGGATACTGAGTTGTCTGTCTTTTTTTTGAGACAGAGTCTCACTGTCACCCAGGCTGGAATGTAGTGGCATGATCGTGGCTCATGGCAGCCTTGACCTCCCAGGTTCAGGTGATCCTCCCACCTCAGCCTCCCAAGTAGCTGGGACCACAGGTACATGCCACCATGCCTGGTGAATTTTTGTATTTTTTGTAAAGACAAGATTTCACCATGTTACCCAGGCTGTTCTTGAACTCCTTGCTCAAGCCATCTACCAGCCTCAGCCTCCCAAAGTCTTAGGATTATAGGCGTGAGCCACCCCCACCTGGCCTAGTTGGGATTACGGGCATGAGCCACCCCACCCGGCCTAGAAGAGACTTGAGTTTGAAAGAAAGGAGAGAGGTTCCAGGCACAGCGGCTCATGCCTGTTATCCTAGCACTTTGGGAGGCCAAGGCAGGCAGATAACCTGACATCAGGAGTTTGAGACCAGCCTGGCCAACATATAGTGAAACCCCGTATCTAGTAAAAATACCAAAATTAGCTGAGTGTATCGGTGCACGCCTGTAGTCCCAGCTACTTGGGAAACTGAGGCAGGAGAATCGCTTGAACCCAGGAGGTGGAGGTTGCAGTGAGCCAAGATTGGGCCGTTAGACTCCAGCCTGGGCAGCAAGAGCGAAACCTGTCTCAAAAACAAACAAACAAATGGAACTTTTAAGCAACATTTGGTGCCCAACTATCAATGTACAAGTCCTAGATGTTGATGGCTTCTTGGAAATTGCAACTTTAAGGGAAACTGTATATATCAAAACCATTTTTTTCCATCACTGTTACAGTTAAACAAAGTTATTCAAGGACTTGCTGCTGTAAGTACTTTTGCTAAAAAACAGTTTCCAAGAACCTACTGCGGATGTTAAGAGAGGAGTTATCATGAAGATGAAGCCGTTTTATTCCCATACTTGTTATGCTTGTTAACCTCGTACAGGGTCAGGAATGCAGGTGGCTAAGTAGGTCAGATTGAGGACATTGCAGCGCCGCTCTGGTAAAAGAGTGACATTCTGGATGATGGTGAGAAAGGGCCTGCAACCGTAGCAGTTGAACTCAGGTTTGATAAGCAGGAAAGAAAGTCCATGTAATTTGGGAGGTTCTGGTGTCTGTCTGCAGAGGGGAGCTATACGAAGCTTCTCAGGATGGGGGTGGGCGTTTCCTATTACTGACCACTTATGGGACAGTGAATGCTTGCCTTGTACACGTCCCTCTGAACCCTACAGTGTCTTGTGAGAGGAGGGAGTGTGTAGACAGCCCCTGGGTCCCTCTGCTCCGTAACCTGCAGTGGTGTGGGAGCGAGTGTGTGGCAGCTTCAGTGCTCAGCGCATGGGAGGGGGACAGTCACTTGCAGATGTAAAGTCCCCCTGTGCTCACTGTGCTGTGTCCTTTGTTGCCCCCTCTGGATATGCTCCCCAGGTGTCTGGGGTTTGGTCTGTACCTTTTATATTCTCCAGCAACGGGCTCCCTTGCTTTGGCACATCTGCTTGGCTTGTGGCCATGGGATGAAGAGGCTGGAGGGCTCCAGAGGCCTGGAGGAAATTGAGGCTGGGTTTCTCTTCCCATGGCTCCCTCCCTGCCGTTCTGTGGGATGGGTGTGGCTCCATCCTCTTTGGACCAGCTCCAGTCTTGCTCCCTTTTCAGAGCATTCTGGGCTCCAGCAGCCCTCCGCACCTTATTCCTTAGACCTAGCAGGCCCTGGTTCCCCAGGGTGGCCAGCACCTATGACCTTCCACATTCCTTGTTTATGTTTGTTTAGCCTATTCATCCCTTTGTAAATAGTCTGCACATTAACCAACCCCTAGTGACCTCATTTCTTTCCTAAGGAACCCGGGGCAGAAGCAATACGTTATTTGTATAGAGCAGGGGTGAGCAAACTGCCCTGGACAGCTTGGTAAAGTTTCCCTGAAACACAACTGTGCCCATTCGCTTACTTGTAGTCCACAGCTGCTTTTGTGCTCCAACACAAAAGCTGTTCCTCAGATTGTTGATTTGCTGTTCCTCAAATTGACAGCAGGTTTGAGGAACTGGAACAGAGACCAGAGGGCCTGAAAAGCCTAAATTACTTACCATTTGGCCCTTTAGAGATTAAGTCTGTCAACCCCATGGTATGGAAGCCAGCATGTCTGGCCTGAGGGCCAGAAGGCCTGAATGGAACCCTGAATCTATTCCTTATGAATTGGGTGGCCTTGGCCCGCACACTTTACCTCCCCAAACCTCAGTTTCCTCACCTGTAGAATAATCATCATGCACAAGTTATTGTAAGAATTGCAGTTACCTTTATCAGCTACTTTTCCAGGAGCTGCTCTCGTTTGAGGATGTGGCGATGTACTTCACCAGAGAGGAGTGGGGCCACCTCGACTGGGGTCAGAAGGACCTCTACCGAGATGTGATGCTGGAAAACTACAGGAACATGGTCTTCCTGGGTAGGACACGGCTTGAAGGTTGGGCTTTGTCTGTGTTCTGAGTGTCTGTGCAAGCCCTCAGGCCCTTATCTATAATTCCAGAATCAGAAAAAGTGCTGAAAACAGTTTTTTCATAACTCATGTGGCTACAAGCCCTGACTCAACATCACCACAGTGAAACCTGACTTCATCCCATAGGAAACCATTTATTGTCTGTTTTTCCAACTTGGTATGCCTATCTATATGCCCAACTTCAGAAATAACAGTGTAGGCTGGGCAGGGTGGCTCACGCCTGTAATCCCAGCACTTTGGGAGGCCAAGGTGGGTGGATCATCTGAGGTCAGTAGTTTGAGATTAGCCTGGCCAATATGGTGAAACCCATCTCTACTAAAGATATGAAAATTAGTCAGGTGCGATGGCGCACGCTTGTAGTCCCAGTTACTTGGGAGGCTGAGACAGGAGAATCACTTGAACCTGGAAGGCAGAGGTTGCAGTGAGCCGATATCACGCCACTGCACTCTAACCTGGTGACAGAGTGTGACTCTGTCTCAAAACAAAGCAACAACAACAATAACAGTGTATTTGAAGGCACCACTTCAAAGTCTACTGGGGATGATACATTATGTAAAATACTTACATCAGGTTACCTTTCTGAAATTGGAAAAATTCTGACTCCTGAAACACATCTGGTCCCAAGAGTTTCACATAAGGGATCGGGGACAGTGAATAGTTGTGTTTTTTGTGTTAGGGCTCAGACAGAGACACTTAATGCATTCTTCACTCTCACCCCATGTATCACATCTGTAAGACCTCCAGGGGTTGAGAAGATTATGGTGGATTTACAGTCCAAAGGCTCACTTCTTATGCTCCTGAAAGTCTTTTTCTTTCTTTTTTCTGGAAATAGGTAACTTCTTGGTTTGTAACATTAGTGGGTGCTCAGAAAATGATTTTAAACCAACTTCATATCTGAACCTTCACAGCTTCCATCTTTTTAGGAGCCCAGCCCTCCTATTCCACCGTAGTCTCCCACTCTGGGAGTCGCCTTGGTAAATAGTTTTCTTTTTGGGGCCACATGTTTAGCCCCTGCACTGACATTCTTAGCACAGGGTCTTGACTACCTCTTGTGGGATCATCTGCCCACCTGTGGGTTTTTATAATTTTAATTTTCCCTTTTTTTAAAAAGCATTACAAGAGCATACATCAGTACATGGAGGTATAGAAAGGAAGGAAGAGAAGAGGAATGCGTTCAGGAGTAACACTGTTAGTATTTTGGGAGATTTCCTTCCAGTCTTTTTTTCCTATGCCTTTACCAGAGTAGCTGAGCATTTTCTGTGTGTAATCCTATAATCTGTTTTAAACTTGATTGTATCAGTGTTTCCCCGCAGAAACAGTAAACAAGCATAACTCCACTGTGATCCGTAATAATATTTCATTGTTTTCTCATTTGGGACATTCAGCTTGGCTTTGTTTTTGTTTGTGGTTTGCTTGTGTATTTATAATGTTTGAATAGATGTTTCTGAGTATAAATCTTCATATGAATTTTGGTCATTTCCCAAAGACTTTCCCCAAATCAGAATTTTGAAGTTAAAGGAGATGGCACTTTATTCTTTATTGATTACTGAATGATTCTTCAACAAAATTTATACTGTTTTGCATATCCAATAGTAACATTTGAGAATGCTTCTTTGTTTTTCTTTTTTTTTTAGAGATGGCGTTTCGCTCTTGTTGCCCAGGCTGGAGTGCAATGGGGCCATCTCGGCTCACCACGAACTCCACCTCCTGGATTCAAACAGTTCTCCCATGTCAGCTTCCCGAATAGCTGGGAGTATAGGCATGTGCCACCACGCCCAGCTAATTTTTTTGTATTTTTAGCAGAGACGGGGTTTTTCCATGTTGGTCAGGCTGGTCTCAAACTCCCAACCTCAGGTCATCTGCCTGCCTCAGCCTCCCAAAGTGCTGAGATTACAGGGGTGAGCCACTGTGCTCAGCCAAATTTCATTCTTGTTGCCCAGGCTAGAGTGCAGTGGTGCCATCTTGGCTCACCACAACCTCCACCTCCTGGGTTCAAGTGATTCTCCTGCCTCAGCCTCCCAAGTAGCTGGGATTATAGGCACTCACCACCAGACCTGGCTAATTTTGTAATTTTAGTAGAGACAGGGTTTCTCCATGTTGGTCAGGCTTGTCTTGAATGCCTGACCTCAGGTGATCTGCCCAACTCAGCCTCCCAAAGTGCTGGGATTACAGGCACGAGCCACCGCACCTGGCCGAGAGTGCTTCTATACTATATCATTGCACTCTTTTATGCATTTTACTAGTTTTGAAAATAATTTTCATTATAGAAATTCTGGAAAAATATATCAGTAAATAGAGTAGACAATAAAAATCACCTGCAGGTCCACTTTCCACAAATAACTCCTGTTAACATTTTGGTTTACCTTTTCCCAGTCTGTCTGTGTGTCTATTACAGGACAAGGATCCCTTATCCAAAATGCCTGGGACCAAAAGTGTTTTGGATTTTGGATTTTTTTTCTGGATTTTAGAATACTTGTATGTGTGTAATAAGATAATTTGAGGGTCTGACCCAAGTCTAAACAAGAAATTCACTTACGTTTCATATACACCTTAGACACATAGCTTGAAGGCCCTTTTATTTTTCCCTGGGGAAGGCTGAGTTAACTGAGTGTTGTACACCTGTGTTTTGATTGCAACCGGTCACGTGAGGTCAGGTGTGGAATGCTCCACTTGTGGCAGGTTAGTGCGCAAAAAGTTTCGTATATTGGATTAGGGATGTTCAAACTCTATTAATTACTTGCACACACATATATAACACACACACATACATAGCTTTTAAAATAAAATTTGGATCATGCTATACATGAGTTTTGTATTCTGCTTTAAGATATATAGGCAGTATTTTTCTATTTTAATACACAGTGGGCTGTGCACAGTGGCTAATGCCTGTGATCCCAGCACTTTGGGGGGCCGAGGTGGGTGGATCATCTGAGGTCAGGAGTTTGAGACCAGCCTGGCCAGCATGGTGAAACCCTATCTCTACTAAAAATACAAAAATTAGCCAGGCAGGGTGATGGGCACCTGTAATCCCAGCTCCTTGGGAGGCTGAGGCTAGAGAATTGCTTGAATCCCGGAGGCAGAGGCTGCAGTGAGCCAAGATTGTGCCACTGCACTCCAGCCTGGGTGACAGAGTGAGACTCTGTCTCAAAAAAGAAAACCAAAAAAAAACCAAATAGTTGGCCAGGTACAGTGGGTCACACCTGTATACAGTCCCAGCACTTTGGGAGCTTGAGGCAGGTGGATCACCTGAGGTCAGAGTTCAAGACCTGCCTGGCCAACATGGTGAAACCCTAACTCTACTAAAAATACAAAAATTAGCTGGGTGTGGTGGCGTGTGCCTGTAGTTCCAGCTACTTGGAAGGCTGAGGCAGGAGAATTGCATGAACCTGGGAGGTGGAGGTTGCGGTGAGCCAAGATTGTCACTCCAGCCTGGGTGACAGAGCAAGACTCCATCGCAAAAGTAAATAAATAAATAATTGAATTCAAGGATTTTTAATATCTGCCTAATACTTTTGCCTTCATCGCAATAATGTGCTACAATTAACTGTTCCCTGTTGATATTCAGTTTATTTCCAGTTTGACACTGCAGTACCACTGTGCCGAACGTCTCTGGCACATTCATCTTGGTTACAATTGTACTTTAGGCTGTATTTCTAAGAGTGAAATGACCACAGCCAAAGGTATGAACATTGTTCAGGCTTTCAATAAAGACTGCCAGATATTTACAAAGATTGTGCCAATCTCTATTGTCACCAGCCCTTTTGATTATTATCCTTATCTCTGTTTGCCACTGAGCCCCGCGTCATGTCTCTGTAACTCACTAACGGCCACATCCCATTTACTTCCCCATGAGTAGGATTTCAGTTCCCCAAACCTGAGGTGATCTGTCAGCTGGAGAACTGGGACGAGCAGTGGATCCTGGATCTACCGAGAGCTGGGAATAGGAAGGCTTCCGGTAGTGCTTGCCCAGGTGGGTGAGGAAGAGACCGAGGCAAGTGGCATCAGGAAGAGGAAGAAAAGTCACGTTAGTGAAGCCCATTCTGGGTGCCAGATGCTGAGCCAGGTGCTGGGCATATATTATCCCACTTCTTCATCCCTCCTGCCCTGTGAAGTGGGAGATCAGCGTCCCCATTTCCCAGATGAAGAAACTAAAAGATTAAGAAATACCACAGAGGCCTGGTATGGCGGCTCATGCCCACAATCCCAGCACTTTGGGAGGCAGAGGCAGGAGCATCACTTGAGCCCAGGAATTCAGGATCAGCCTGGGTTACATGGTGAAACTCCGTCTCTACAAAAAATACAAATTTAAGCTGGGCTTGGTGGCGCATGCCTGTAGTCCCAGCTACTCTGGAGGCTGAGGTGCAAGGACTGCTTGAGCCTGGGAGGCAGAGGTTGCAGTGAACTGAGATTACATGACTGCTTCAGCCTGAGTGACAGCAAGACTCTCAAAAAAAGAAGAAATCTCCTACAGCTGGGAGGTGGACAGTGGGGTTTGATTTCAAGTCTGGAACCCTTATTCTCTCCTTCAGGAAAAAGTACTGCTTTGATGCAGCTGCTCTAGTGTTTTCTAAAGTGACAACTCTCAGGGTACCCTAGAGGCCCCTTGATTCTACCCTCATTACTTGTCCTTTCTCTGTGCTGCCTGTTGTTCCCTTGCTTTGTTTTCATATTTCTTGACATATCTGCATTTTTCTACTTCTGTGTCCTGATGCAGCCACTACTGTTTTTCACATCCAAGGTTTCTCTTCTTGGTACTACTGACATTTTGTGCTGATGAATTCTTTAGGGTTGGGATGGGGGCATGTCCTGTGCATTCTAGGATGTTGAGTAGCACCCCTGGCCTGCATCCTGTAGACACCAGTTGAACCTCTCCAGGTGTGACAGCTAGAAATGTCTCCATTGTCCGAACCCTGCTCACCCCTACTGGAGACCCGCTTCTCTAGTCAGTTGGCTTTTGTCCCTACTTCCCTCTGGTTCCTTTTCTGTTCTGTCCTATGCTTTCTCCATTTTTAAGTAGATGCTTCACCTAGAGTTATTAAAAACATGTATCTAGGCTGGGTATGGTGGCTCATGCCTGTAATCCTAGCACTTTTGGGAGGCTGAGACAGGCGGGTTGCTTGAGGCCAGGAGTTTAAGACCAGCCTGGCCAACAGTGAAACCCCATCTCTACTAAAAATACAAAAACTAGTGCTCGCTTCGGCAGCACATGTACTAAAACTGTGAACAATACAGAGAAGATTAGCATGGGCCCTGCGCAAGGATGACACGCAAATTCGTGAAGCATTCTGTATTTAAAAAAAAGTACAGGCCCCATGCGGTGGCTCACGCCTATAATCCCAGCACTTTGGGAGGCCAAGGCGGGTGGATCATGAGGTCAAGAGATCGAGACCATCCTGGTCAACAAGGTGAAACCCCGTCTCTACTAAAAATACAAAAATTAGCTGGGCATGGTGGTGTGCGCTTGTAGTTCCAGCTACTCAGGAGGCTGAGGCAGGAGAATTGCTTAAACCCAGGAGGTGGAGGTTGCGGTGAGCCGAGATCTTGCCATTGCACTCCAGTCTGGGTAATAACAGCAAAACTCCGTCTCAGAAAAAAATACAAAAACTAGCCGGGCGTGGTGGTGGACACCTGTAGTCCCAGTTACTCAGGAGGCTGAGGTACGAGAATCTCTTGAACCTAGGAGGTGGAGATTGCAGTGAGATGAGATCATGCCACTGCACACCAGCCTCAGCATGTCTCAAAAAGTGTGTCTTGAAGCATAACATGCTACCTCGCTGAGTTTTATTTGGTACTACTACCTAGAATAAGTTGTTTTTCTAATAACGGTGATGGGCTCTGCTCTTACGTTCTCTGGCACACACATTTCTGTGCACTTTTATTATTTTTTAAATTTTTTATTTTTTTGAGACAGAGTTTCGCTCTAATTACCCAGACTGGAGTGCAATGGCATGATCTCAGCTCACCGCAACCTCCGCCTCCTGGGTTCAAGCAATTCTCCTACCTCAGCCTTCCAAGTAGCTGGGATTACAGGCTGCGCCACCACACCCAGCTAAGTTTTGTATTTTTAGTAGAGACAGGGTTTCACCATGTTGACCAGGATGGTCTCGGTCTCTTGACCTCGTGATCCACCCGCCTCGGCCTCCCAAGGTGCTGAGATTACAGGCTTGAGCCACCGCGCCAGGCCCATTTCTGTGCACTTTTAGTGAGTTTGTCAGTGCTGAGACCTCTTTTTGTTATGAGAGCGAAGAGTCCAATGAAATTCAGAATTTCAGGCTGGCCAACATGGTGAAACCCTGTCTCTACTAAAAATACAGTAATTAGCTGAGCATGGTGGCAGGTGCCTGTAATCCCAGCTACTCGGGAGGCTGAGGCAGGGGAATTGCTTGAACCCAGGAGGCGGAAGTTGCAGTGACCTGAGATTCTGCCACTGCCCTCCAGCTTGGGTGACAAAGCCAGACTCCATCTCCAAAAAAAAATTAATTCAGAATTTTGGCTTCTTGAGTCTGACGATGCAAACGAGATCACTTCTTAGCTTCATTTGATTGTTCTAGACCCCTAACCATTGGCTTCTCTTCCTTTTTTGCTTCTGCGGTGGATAGGTCATTTACATCTTTTTTTGTTATTTGGCTAGGTTCTGAAGCCAGACACAAGATGAAAAAGCTAACTTCAAGACAGAAATTTTCTGAAGATTTAGAGTCATATAAGATATCAGTGGTAATGCAGGAATCAGCCAAGAAACTTTCAGAAAAGTTACATAAGTGTAAAGAGTTTGTGGACAATTGCAGGCTGACTTTCCCTACTAGTGGTGATGAATACAGCAGGGGCTTCCTTCAAAACCTTAACCTTACTGAAGATCAGAATGCACAAACAAGGTGGAAGCAGGGCAGCTATGATGAGGATAGGAAACCCTTCAATCAAAGATCTTTGCTTTTGGGACACGAGCAAATTCTCACAAGAGCAAAGTCTTATGAATGCAGTGAATGTGGAAAAGTCATTAGGCGTAAGGCATGGTTTGATCAACATCAAAGAATTCACTTTTTAGAGAATCCCTTTGAGTGTAAGGTGTGTGGGCAAGCCTTCAGACAGCGGTCAGCTCTTACAGTCCATAAACAGTGTCACCTGCAAAACAAGCCATACAGATGTCATGACTGTGGAAAGTGTTTTCGGCAGCTCGCATATCTTGTTGAACATAAGAGGATTCATACCAAAGAGAAACCCTACAAATGTAACGAATGTGAAAAAACGTTTAGTCAGAATTCAACCCTTCTTCGACATCAGGTGATCCACAGTGGAGAAAAACCCCATAAATGCCTTGAGTGTGGAAAAGCCTTTGGCCGGCATTCAACCCTTCTATGTCATCAACAGATTCACAGCAAACCGAATACCCATAAATGCAGTGAATGTGGACAGTCCTTTGGTCGGAATTTGGATCTCATTCAGCATCAAAGAATCCATACAAAGGAGGAATTCTTTCAATGTGGAGAATGTGGGAAAACGTTTAGTTTTAAGAGGAATCTTTTTCGACATCAGGTCATTCACACAGGAAGCCGACCCTACCCATGTGTTATATGTGGAAAATCTTTCAAGTGGCACACAAGCTTTATTAAGCACCAGGGCACTCACAAAGGACACATATCCACGTGATATTAACTGGAAAGCAGTCATTGAAGGACTAGGACTTAACCTCTACTTCAAGCGTGTGTCACTTGATTTTTTTTTCATGAAAAGCAATAAATGTAACTAAAAGGGTTTTTCTATGGAGGCCTTCTTTTTGTAGCCAATCTTCTGCTGTAGTGAAGAAATGCTTAAAAAGAAATTTTAGCCTGGGCAATATAGTGAGATCTCGTCTCTACAAAAAATAAAAAAGCCAGGTGTGGTGGTCACACCTCCAGTCCCAGCTAGTCATAAGGCTGAGGTGGGAGGATCACTTTAGCCCAGGAGTTCAAGGTTGCAGTGAGCCATGATGTGTTGTCACTCATTGCACTCCAGCCCTGGTGACAGAGTGAGGCTGTCTCAAAAGAAAAGGTTGGTAAGCTGTTGTGTCCACTCTTGCACGCTCTGTACCCTCATTCCCTCTGGTCTAGTTAAGGCAGAAGGGAGCCATAGAAGCTTTGCCCTGTGGTTGCCAGGCTGGGGACCATTGCATGGGTTGTGAATGACTGAAGGACTGAAGAATGGACCAGGTGTGGTGGCTTACGCCCGTAATCCCAGGAGGCTGGCAGATCACTTGATGTCAGGAATTCAAGGCCGGCCTGCCCAACATGCTGAGACCTCATCTCAACTAAAAATACAAAAATTAGCCATGGTGGTGTTCCTGCAGTTCCAGCTATTTGGGACACTGAGACAGGAGAATCGCTTGAACCTGGGAGGCGGAGGATGCAGTGAGCCAAGAAAGCACCATTGCACTCCAGCCTGGGCAACAGAATGAGACTCTGTCTCAAAAAAGAAAATAATTGAAGAATGCCTTTCCTGTATTACATACAACTATGATCTGCTAATGTATAGACTTAAACAAAAAAAGAAACCTAAGGGCTACTCACTAGTAACTAGTGAGGTATGAAGAACTCCTCTGATTTTAGCCTATTATCTAAAATGAATGTGTTAGTAGATTCTGGTAGACTTCTAAGTCAGCATTTGTAGTAGGTGCTATGGGCCCTTGCGAAGTCCCTCTGGCCTTACACCTTCTATGGGCTTAATCTGACTCTGTCTACACCTCGTGGCCTTCCGGGTATTAAGACATCCTCGGAGCAGCCATCAACTAATCGCTGATGAGAATTTGATAAACACCAAATTCTCCATCTCCCCATGTGTGGAAACTCTGAAGCATGCGTTTTAGTTTCCAGAGGTTCCCCAGGAATTGCACACAGGCACTCACCCCAGTAGGTGTCTCACTGGGTTAGTTCCCTTTTCCATGTTTTCTACCTTCCCTAACTTTTGCAGTCTCTCCCAGACAAATAAACTACTTGTATTCAAAAAGTGTCCATTATGGTCTCTGAGACCACTTATGCTCTCTTCTCTTTCCACAGTTATTCTAAGCACATTCTGACATTCAGTTTAAGTTGAGCTGAGTGTATTCTCCCTAGAACTCAATAATATAAAAGATCCATTTCAAATTATTTGGTATCCTAAATATAATCCTATGTCTGTATTAAAAAGTGCTCTAATTTGCCAGGCATAGTGGCAGGCACCTGTAATTCCAGCTACTCAGGAGGCTGAGACAGGAGAATCGCCTTGAACCTAGGAGGTGGTGGTTGCAGTGAGCTGAGATAGTGCCACTGCAGTCCAGCCTGGGCAACAGAGACTCTGTGTCAAAAAAAAAAGAAAGAAAGAAAATTGCTCTCAGGCCAGGTGCAGTAGCTCATGCCTGTAATCCGCAATGCTTTGGGATGCTGAAGTGGGTGGATCACTTCAGCTCAGGACTTTGAGACCAGCCTGGCCAACATGGTGAAACCTCATGTCTTTTACTTTTTTTATTTTGGATACAGAGTCTCACTCTGTCACCCAGGTTGGAGTGCAGTGGCATGATCTCAGCTTACTGCAAACTCCACCTCCCAGATTCAAGCGATTCTCCTGCCTCAGCCTCCCAAGTAGCTGGGACTTACAGGTGCCAGCCACCACAGCAGGGTAATTTTTGTATTTTTAGCAGAGACGGGGTTTTGCCATGTTGGCCATGCTGGTCTTGAATGCCTGACCTTTCGATCCGCCCACCTTGGCCTCCCAAAGTGCTGGGATGACAGGCATGAACTACTGCCCCCAGCCTCTTTTACTTTTTTTTTTTTTTGAGACGAAGTTTCGCTCTTGTTACCCAGGTTGGAGTGCAGTGGTGTGATCTCGGCTCACCGCAACCTCCGCCTCCTGGGTTTAGGCAATTCTCCTGCCTCAGCCTCCTGAGTAGCTGGGATTACAGGCACGTGCCACCATGCCCAGCTAATTTGTTGTATTTTTAGTAGAGACGGGGTTTCACCATGATGACCAGGATGGTCTTAATCTCTTGACCTCGTGATCCACCCGCTTTAGCCTCCCAAAGTGCTGGGATTACAGGCGTGAGCCACCGTGCCCGGCCCCAACTATTTTTTTTTTAGACCCCCTCTTTTACTTTTAAAATACAAAAATTAGCTGGGTGTGGTGGTGCATGCCTGTAGTCTCAACTGCGTGGGAGGCTGTGATGGAAGGACTGCTTAAGCCCAGGAAGTTGAGGCTGCAAGTAAGCCAAGATCACACCATTATATTCCAGCCTGGGCAACAAAGTGAGACCCTTTAAAAAAAAAAAAAAAAAAGATAGGGCTGGTGCAGTGGCTCATGCCACTGGGAGGCCGAGGCAGGTGGATCGCCTGAGGTCAGGTCTTTGAGACCATCCTGATCAACATGGTGAAACCCTGTTTTTACTAAAAATACAAAAATTACCCAGGTGTAGTGGCGGGCGCCTGAAATTCCAGCTACTCAGGAGGCTGAGGTAGGAGAATCTCTTGAACCTGGGAGGTGGAGGTTGCAGTGAACTGAGATCACACCACTGCACACCAGACTGGCCTGGGCAACAGAGTGAGACAATGTCTCTCCCTCAAAAAAAAGAGATAGTTTGTATTTATAATTCTCTCCAATGACCAACCAGTTCAGGCATTCAGGCACTTGTCACTCAGATTAATCCTCATGGTTAAAGAAAGTACAAACAGGAGAGAACTGGTTTTTTTTTGAAATGGAGTTTTGCTCTTGTTGCCTAGGCTTGAGTGCATAGCGCAATCTCAGCTCATTGCAACCTCTGCCTCCTGGGTTCAAGCACTTTTCCTGCCTCAGTCTCCTGAGTAGCTGGGATTACAAGCATGTGCCACCACGCCTGGCTAATTTTGTATTTTTAGGAGAGATGGGGTTTTTCCATGTTGATCAGGCTGGTCTCAAATTCTGGACCTCAGGTGATCTGCCCTCCTGAGCCTCCCAAAGTGCTAGATTACAGAGGTGAGCCAGCCGAGAACTGTTTTTAATTCACTGGGCCACAGGGACCTGCCAGATCTAGAGAGGCTCAGCCATAGAAAATCAGCAGTGACATTCAAAGCGCAGCCATCCTGACATGGCTCCAAACCCTTAGAGGGAGATGAAGGTCCTGTCCAAGCTAGAGACCCTTCAGTTTCTAGACAGTTCCTAGAGCAAGAGAAGCCACCATGACCTCCACCCAGACTAGACCTAGAGCTCTGCTCTGTGTTTTTCAGGGGCTACTAGTGTCTGACTGCTGCTTCCTGATGATATTCCTTTAAGCAGAGGCCTCTATTAGAACTGCCCCAGCTCACTTGCATCAGGGAGATAGTGGTCTCCTGGCCATGATGGTGGGAGCCCCTACTTGAGCTAGACAATGCCCCCTTCCCTTCCTTTTCACAGGACCTGGAAAGGACAAGCACACTTGCTATACTGGAGATGAGGCTTTTTTGAGATGGAGTTTTGTTGGTTTCCCAGACTGGAGAGCAATGGGGTGATCTTAGCTAACCGCAACCTCTGCCTCCCAGGTTCAAGTGATTCTCCTGCCTCAGCCTCCCGAGTAGCTGGGATTACAGGCATGTGCCACCACACCCGGCTAATTTTGTATTTTTAGTAGAGATGGGGTTTCTCCATGTTGGTCAGGCTGGTCTCAAACTCCTGACCTCAGGTGATCCGCCTACCTCAGCCTCCCAAAGTGCTAGGATTACAGGTGTGAGTCACTGCACCTGGCTGGAGATGAGTTTTATGTTCTGTTTTATTCGTTTCTGCATGAAATACTCAGATTTTTGTATAATAAGTCTTGTGTTGGCCGGGCACGGTGGCTCAAGCCTGTAATCCCAGCACTTTGGCAGGCCAAGGCGGGTGGATCACGAGGTCAAGAGATCGAGACCATCCTGGTCAACATGGTGAAACCCCGTTGCTACTAAAAATAAAAAAAATTAGCCGGGCGTGGTGGCGTGTGCCTGTAGTCTCAGCTATTCGGGAGGCTGAGGCAGGAGAATTGCTTGAACCCAGGAGGCGGAGGTTGCAGTGAGCCGAGATCGTGCCATTGCACTCCAGCCTCTCAAAAAAAAAAAGCCTTGTGTTATCGTGATAAATATATATTTGGTCTTCATCCCCAGTGAGTAGCAAAGAGCTCCCCAAAACCCTTAGAGAATTCCTGAGGGCTAAGTGTGCTAAGAGCATCTTTTGTTCTATTATTTGGTCTTTGACACTGGTTCCTCACACAGAGCTACTAAATCCACTGGAATTTCCTGAGTGCTGAATGTCTTTGTTCTAATAAGGCAACTCTTTTTTTTTTTTTGAGATGGTGTTTCGCTCTTGTTACCCAGGCTGGAGTGCAATGGCGCGATCTCGGCTCACCGCAACCTCGGCCTCCTGGGTTCAGGCAATTCTCCTGCCTCAGCCTCCTGAGTAGCTGGGATTACAGGCACACGCCACCGTGCCCAGCTAATTTTTTGTAATTTTTAGTAGAGACGGGATTTCACCATGTTGACCAGAATGGTCTCGATCTGCCGACCTCGTGATCCACCTGCCTCGGCCTCCCAAAGTGCTGGGATTACAGGCTTGAGCCACCGCGCCTGGCCATAAGGCAACTCTTTATGGGTTCAGCTTGGGGGGCTGGTCAGTGGAAAGACCAAGCAATGATTAGAAACTTGGAACTTCAGGCTGGGCATGGTGGCTCATGCCTGTAATCCCAGCAGTTTGGGAGGCTGAGGTAGACGGATCACCTGAGGTCAGGAGATCAAGACCATCCTGGCCAACATAGTCAAACCCCATCTCTACTAAAATACAAACAATTAGCCAGGCATAGTGGCATGTGCCTGTAGTCCCAGCTACTCTGGAAACTGAGCTAGGGGAATTGCTTGAACCCAGGAGGCAGAGGATGCAGTGAGCCAAGATTATGCTACTGCACTCCAGCCTGGTGACAGAACAAGACTGCCCCCACCACTAAAATAGAAAATAAATGGTATTTCCAGTTTAAGGAGAATCGCTTGAACCCAGGAGGTGGAGGTTGCAGTGAGCCAAGATTGCGCCATTGCACACCAGCCTGGGCAAGAGTGAGACACTGTCTCAAAAAAAAAAAAAAAAAAGCAAGTTATCAAACTGAACTCTTAGGCTCCTAGAATGGGAAAGAGGGACTATGCAAAATTAGGCTTTCTGAAAAGTGAAAAATACAGAGTGCTTCTTGTGTGTACTGATCTTTCCCAGGTCTTCTGGAAATTATGAAGTAGTTGAAATCCTCTCTTGCCATCTAAGGACAAAGGCAAATTTTAAGTGACTTAAATATATTCTTAGGGAAGTATTAATAATTGTAGTGAGCAAGATTTGGTTCAAAAGTAAATAAAGGGCCAGGCGTGGTGGTGCAAGCCTGTAATCTCAGCACTTTGGGAGGCCGAGGTGGGTGGATCACGAGGTCAACAGATCGAGACCATCCTGGTCAACATGGTGAAACCCCATCTCTACTAAAAATACAAAAAATTAGCTGGGCGTGGTGGTGCATGCCTGTAATCCCGGCTACTCAGGAGGCTGAGGCAGGAGAATTGCTTGAACCCAGGAGGCAGAGGTTGCAGTGAGCCGAGATCGCGCCATTGCACTCCAGCCTGGGTAACAAGAGCGAAACTCTGTCTCAAAAGAAAAAGAAAGTAAATAAAGGTAGACTGGGTGTGGTGGCTCACGCCCATAATTCCAGCCAAGGCAGGAGGATTCCTTGAGTCCAGGAGTTTGAACCCAGCCTAGGCAGCATAGCAAGACCCCAATCTCTTAAAAAAAAAAAAAAAAAATAGTAGGGTGTGGTGGTGTGTGCCTGTGGTCCCAGCTCCTCAGGAGGTTAAGGCAGGAGGATCGCTTGAGCCCAAGAGGTTGAGGCCACAGTAAGCCATGATGGAACCATTGGGCTCCAGCCTGGGGGATACAACAAGAGTGTCTCAAAAATAAATACCTAAAGGTAGAAAAACTGCAGATGACAAGGACAGAAGCCTATTACATGTCAGCCTCATTCTTACCATCAGAAGTCTCTCACCCAGCACCAGCTCACATTTCATAAGGCCCCTTATTTCCTCATTCCTCATTCACTGAAACTATCAGTCTGTAATGAGACTCAAGTCAGACTGAGCCCATCTTGTGAGATGCTTGAGGAAGATCCATAATTGACTGAAATACTCCAAAATGGCAAGGAATGTGGTTCTCGGCAAGAAAAGAAACAGGCCAAGTCACAAAGAAACATATCAAACTGATAGCATTTTATTTTTTTGAGATGGAGTCCCACTCTGTTGCCCAGGCTGAAGTGCAGTGATGTGATCTCGGCTCACTGCAACCTCTGTCTCCTGTGTTCAAGTGATTCTCCTGCCTCAGCCTCCTGAGTAGCTGGGTTTATAGGCGTGCACCACCATGCCCAACTAATTTTTGTATTTTTAGTAGAGACTGGGTTTCACCATATTGGCCAGGCTGGTTTTAAACTCTTGATCTCAAATGATCCACCTGCCTTGGCCTCTCAAAATGTTGGGATTACAGGCGTGAGCCACCACGCCCGGCCAACAGCACTTTATCTTGATGAATTCTTTGGTGTCGGATAAGGTGTGTACTTTGTCTAAATCTTTCCCCACATTCAAGACATTTGTAAGGCTTTTCTCCAGTGTGAATTCTCTGGTGTTTAATAAGGGTTGCACTCTGATTGAAGCGTTTCCCACAGACAGAACATTCATAGGGCTTCTCCCCAGTGTGGATTCTCTGGTGTTTAAAGAGGTCAGAGCGCTGTTTGAAGCTCTTCTCACATTCTGCACACTTATAGGGTCTCTCTCCTTTATGTAGTCTCTGATGTCTAAAAAGGTTGGATATATGGCAGGTTTCCCCACATTCCTCACATTTAAAATGTTTGTCTCCACTGTGGGTACTTTGATGACGATTTAGGTGTGAATTCTGCCGGAAGCGCTCCCCGCATTTCAGACAGGTGTACGGTTTCTCGCCTGTGTGTGTCCTCTGGTGCTTGGTCAGGGCAGCGCTCTGGCTGAAGCTTTTCCCACATTCTTGGCAGCCATAGGGCTTCTCACCTGTGTGGATTCTCTGGTGTCTAAAGAGGTCAGAGCGTTGTTTGAAACTCTTCCCACAGTTATCACATTTATAAGGTCTTTCTTCACGGAGCTGTCTCTGGGTCTTGAAAAGACTGGAATGATGGAAACTGTCACCACCATGAGACTTGTGAGGTTTTAGCATGTGCCACGTCACCACATGGAAACTCTGATTGCACGTGTTCCCGTGTTCCTCACTGTCAATGGGCCTCTCTGCTTTCGGGATGTGCTGACATAGAACAAGGTTGGAACATCTGGCACTGTTCTGCAATTCATTATTTTTAGAGTCTTCCCCTCCCATGGAACCATTCCTGTTGACATCTGAGATGCTGGTGAGTCCCTGCGCTTCAGGAGAATTTTCAAGTTTCAGGGGCAAAGGGTTTCTGGGCTGCTTTTCTACCCTGTTGTCATGGGTATGGCCACACTTAGAAAACAGTGGGGGCTTCCCCTGGAATGCTTCTTGTAGTTGCTCCTGTGGCTCTGCTTCTAAAATTTCTTGCATTGGAATCAACTCTTTGTTCTCTGTTCTGCTTTCCAAACCTGAAGGATAAAAATACAAATTAGAGCCAGGTGCAGTGGCTCATGCCTGTAATCCCAGCACTTTAGGAGTCCGAGGCGGGTGGATCACGAGGTCAAGAGATCGAGACCATCCTGGTCAACGTGGTGAAACCCCGTCTCTATTAAAAATACAAAAAATTAGCTGGGCATGGTGGCGCGTGCCTGTAATCCCAGCTACTCAGGAGGCTGAGGGGGGAGAATTGCCTGAACCCAGGAGGCAGAGGTTGCGGTGAGCCGAGATCACGCTATTGCACTCCAGCCTGGGTAACAAGAGCGAAACTCCGTCTCAAAAAAAAGAAAATACAAATTGCTGCCACTGTATCCCTGTGCAAAACTGAAATAAGCAAGTGCTGGCAGAATGTTAAATCCTCAAAACCTTTTTACTTTTCATTTTATTTACTTATATTTTCTTTGAGATGGAGTCTCACTCTATTGCCTAGACTGGAGTGCAGTGGCACAATCTCAACTCACTGCAACCTCTGCCACCCAGGTTCAAGTGATTCTCCAGCCTCAGCCTCCTGAGTAGTTGGGATTACAGGAGGCTGCCACTGCTCCTGGCTAATTTTTATAGTTTTAGTAGAGATGGGGTTTTAACCATCTTGGCAGGCTGGTCTTGAACTCCTGACCTCCAAAAGTGTTGGGATTACAGGCGTGAGCCACTGCACCAAGCCTATTTTATTGTTTTGAGATGGAATTTCACTCTTGCTGCTCAGGCTAGAGTGTAATGGCATGATTTTAGCTCACTGCATCCTCAGCCTCCTAGGTTCAAGCAATTCTCCTGCCTCAAGCTTCCAAGTAGCTGGGATTATAGGTGCCCATCACCAGGCCTGACTAATTTTTGTATTTTTAGTAGAGATGGGGTTTCACCATGTTGGCTGGGCTGATTTTGAACTCCTGACCTCAAGTGATTCACCCACCTCAGCCTTCCAAAGTGCTGGGATTATGGGTGTGAGCCACTACACCTGGCCCAAGGGAGCAATTTGAGCAAAGTTCTGAAGCTGTGCTTCCTACAGAGCTGGAGCAGAACATGCTAGGCAGAGGGATCATATGTAGCAAAAAGACCAGGAGGCAGGGGGCTTGGCATGTTTTGGAACAGTAAGGCAGTGTGGCCAGAGCAGAGGGGCAGAAGAAGAGAAGGGTGGGCAGGGTGCCAGGGCCTCGGCAGATCAGGCATCACAGGCCGATGGCTCTCACCTTGTGTGAAAGGGGAGCCACTGCTGGCTCTGAGCAGTGACATAATCCAACACATGCAAATGAACACTATGGCTACTGTGTCAAGATGTCATGCCATCAGCTGATAACATGAAATGTATTTTTTTATTAAACATTTTTAAGAAAGCGATGGGGTCTCTCTATGTTGCCCAGGCTGGTCTTGAGCTCCTGGCCTCAAATAATCCTCCCATCTTGGCCTCCCAAACTGCTGGGATTACAGGTGTGAACCACTGCACCTGGCTAACAGCAAATGTTGACAAGAATGTGGAGAAATACTGCTGGTGGCATATACATTAATTATGAGCTCTTTGGAGAGCAAGATGAACATACAGTAGTTCCCTCTTCTCTGTGGGGGACACATTCCAAGACTGCCAGTGATGTGTAAAATTGTGTATTACTACCAAACCCTATATATATAAAATGTTTTTTCTTAAACATACATCCCTGTAATCAAGTTTCATTCATAAATGAGGGACATCAAGAGATTAGTAACTACTAATTGTAACAATATACTTAGCTGGATGCGGTGGCTCACACCTGTGATCCCAGCACTTTGGGAGGCCAAGGTGGGTGGATCACCTGAGATCAGAGTTTAAGACCAGCCTGGCCAACACGGTGAAATCCCATCTCTATTAAAAACACAAAATTAGCTAAGCATGGTGGCACATGCCTGTAATCCCAGCTACTCAGGAGGCTGAGGCAGAAGAAATGCTTGACCCAGGAGGCAGAGGTTGCAGTAAGCTGAGACCATGCCACTGCACTCCTCCTGGGCGACAAAAGTAAACCTCTGTGTCAAAAAAAACCCAAAAAAGGCCGGGCAGGGTGGCTCATGCCTATAATCCCAGCACTTCTGGGAGGCCGAGATGGGTGGATCATGAGGTCAAGAGATCAAGACCATCCTAGTCAACGTGGTGAAACTCGTCTCTACTAAAAATACAAAAATTAGCTGGGCATGGTGGCGCACGCCTGTAGTCCCAGCTGCTCGGGAGGCTGAGGCAGGAGAATTGCTTGAACCCAGGAGACGGAGGTTGCAGTGAGCCCAGATTGGGCCACTGCACTCCAGCCTGGGTATCAAGAGCAAAACTCCGTCTCAAAAAAAAAAAAAAAACAAAAAAAAAACAAAACCCAAAAAATAAAAACAAAAAACAAATGCTATACTGAAATAAAAGCCACGTGAATGTGGTCTCTCCCGCTCTTAAAATATTTGATTGTACTGCGTACTATGGGTAAGCGAAACCACAGAAAGCAAAACCAGGAAGGGGGACTACTGCCTGTCTCTAGGCACATTCTCTTCTGAAACTCCAGAATATGAACAAATATACAAAAATATGCAAGAATATACAAGAATGTTTGGTGCAACACTGTAATGGTGAAAAACTTAAGACAACTAAATAACCATCAACAGAATGGATAGAACTTTGGAATATCTGGACAGTGAAATATGGAGGTGTTAAAATAGAGCTCCATGTATCAACATGAGTAAATCTCAAAAATGTAGTGTTGAGTAAGAAAAGCCATCTAGTAATGTTATGTAGTATGGACCTACATGTATATGTAGACAGAATATAAGACATGCATGGAAGTCATAAATGTGACAGTCAGGATACTTGCTACCTCTGGAGAAGGATAGAGGGGAAGGGTTTCAGGGAGGGTATGTGGGGGGGCTTCACCTATATCTGTAACATATTATTTCCTTGGCAATATGGCCAAGTATTAAGAAATGCTAAACCCGGGTGGTGGACACAGGGAATGTTCATCATTTTTTAAAAAATAGTTGTCTGTATGTATAAAAATTAAAAATGAACCAAAATGAAAAGCTGAATCTAGCATCTAACAGTACAGAGGCTCCTGCTTGGGTTACAGAAGACACTTGAAGGCTCTCAGCCCAAGTCTGGGAATGACATACTGGCTCAGGGATGATAGTGAACCAGCCCTTCACAAACCACTTAGCACTATAAACCAGCAAAGCAACAGCACTCACTTGGCAGGACTGTGCTCCCGGAATCCTTCTGCATGCTCTCTCTGTAGAAGTCCTTCCGTGCTGGGTCCAGGCGCTCCCACTCCTCCCAGGTTAGAGACATGGCCATGTCCTCAAAAGTCATCATCCCCTGGAACAACACAAGAGCCCCATTCAGCACCTACTGCCCCTGTACAGCACTACCCCTCTTCTGGAGTCTTGTACTGACCAGGGAGTTTGCAGAAATCAGATAGAGGCTGACATTTTCTTCTAATTCTGAAAAGCCTTTCTGTGGACTATTTACACTAATTTTGGGGGTAAGTAGGAGCAAAATATTTCTTTAACTTGTATCACTATGATGTATGGAAATATGATATAGGTTACAGGTAAACATGGCTGGGTGTGGAGGCTGACACCTGTAATCCCAGCACTTTGGGAGGCTGAGGCAGATGAATCACCTGAGGTCAGGAGTTTGAGACCAGTCTGGTCAACATGGTGAAACCCTGTCTCTACTAAAAATACAAAAACTTAGCTGTGTATGGTGGCATGCGCCTATAATCCCAGTTACTTGGGAGTCTGAGGCAGGAGAATGGCTTGAATCTGGGAGGCGGAGGTTGCAGTGACCCAAGATCATGTCACTGCACTCCAGCTTGGGCAACAGGAGTGAAACTCCATCTCAAAAAACAATAAAAAATAAAAATAGGCCGGGCGTGGTGGCTCATGCCTATAATCCTGGCACTTTGGGAGGCCGAGGCGGGTGGATCACGAGGTCAAGAGATTGAGACCATCCTGGTCAACATGGAGAAACCCCGTCTCTACTAAAAAAAAAAAAATACAGAAAATCAGCTGGGCATGGTGGCGTGTGCCTGTAATCCCAGCTACTCAGGAGGCTGAAGCAGGAGAATTGCCTGAACCCAGGAGGCGGAGGTTGCGGTGAGCCCAGATCACGCCATTGCACTCCAGCCTGGGTAACAAGAGCGAAACTCCGTCTCAAAAAAAAAAAAAAAAAATTAGCTGGGCATGGTGGTGCACGCCTGTAGTCCCAGCTACTCGGGAGACTAAGGCAGGAGAATTGCCTGAACCCAGGAGGCGGAGGTTGCGGTGAGTCCAGATCGCGCCATTGCACTCCACCCTGGGTAAGGAGTGCAACTCTGTCTCCAAAAAAAAAAAAAGCATAGACTATACAACCAGTTGCCTGGCTTTGAAATCTAGTTCTCTACTTACCAAAAAATGGGGCCTTAGACAGGCAAGTTGAAAAATCTAGGTTATTCTGATACTTTATCTTTCCCTTCCGAGGCCCGCCTCTTTTTATTTTAGAAATGTTGCCGGGCTCAGTGGCTTACACCTGTAATCCCAGCACTTTGGGAGGCCGAGGCAGGTGGATCATCTGAGGCCAGAGGCTCGAGACCAGCCTGACCAACATGGTGAAACCCCATCTCTACTAAAAATACACAAAAATTAGCTGGGCATGGTGGTGGGTGCCTGTAATCCCAGCTACTTGAGAGGCTGAGGCAGGAGAAACGCTTAAACCTGGGAGAGTGGAGGTTGCAGTGAACCAAGATTGTGCCACTGCACTCTAGCCTGGGCATTAGAGTGAGACTCTGTCTCAAAAGACAAACAAACAAACAAAAAAAAGCAAAAGGACAGCTGGGCACGGTGGCTCAAGCCTGTAATCCCAGCACATTGGGAGGCCGAGGCGGGTGGATCACGAGGTCAAAAGATCAAGACCATCCTGGTCAACATGGTGAAACCCCATCTCTACTAAAAATACAAAAAATTAGCTGGGCATGGTGGCGCGTGCCTGTAATCCCAGCTACTCAGGAGGCTGAGGCAGGAGAATTGCCTGAACCCAGGAGGTGGAGGTTGTGGTGAGCCAAGATCGCGCCATTGCACTCCAGCCTGGGTAACAAGAGCGGAACTCCGTCTCAAAAAAAAAAAAAAGAAAAGAAAAAGGAAACGTCAAGACTTTCAGAGGAAATGAAGGATGGTCCGTCTATCCTTTTGGAGATCCTCTACAAATATTCCTTCTTCTTGCAACAGGGCTTTTAATAATGCCAGGCAGCCATTAGGTTATAATTATAGCTAAAGGAATTCTCTGGAAGGGAGATACACACTTGCAGATTAAGTGGATGAAGACTGACATGAGCAGGATGGCATTCTACTTGAAGAGTTTGACCAGAGGCCTTACATCTCCACAAGGAGGGTGACTGGCCCAGAGCCTTCAGGCAGGGACCGGACTGTGTCTACTCAATCACAGACACAAATGCAGAATCAAACCTTTCAAAATTCGATTCCCTACTAGATGGGTGGTTCTAGACCCAGGGTGACTTTCCACCCCATGGGACATCTGGCAATATTGAAGACATTTTCCTTATCGCAAGGGGTGATGGTGGCAGTGGGGGTGAGGTGACTGGCATCTAGTTGGTAGAGGTCAGGGATGCTGCCTCACACATCCTACAATGCACAGGACAGCCCTCCTCTCCACCCCTGCAACAAAGAAGCAACTGGCACGAATATCAATGGTGCCAAGGTTGACAAACTGCCCTGCATGTGGCTGAAATATGAAATGCTCATATTTTTTTTGGTCTGGAAAATGTTTTAAGATGAACGTGTTGCTAAGCATGGTGGCTTATGCCTGTAATCTCAGCACTTTGGGAGGCTGAAGCAGGTGGATCATTTGAGGTCGGGAATTTGAGACCAGCCTGGCCAACATGGTGAAACCCCATTTCTACTAAAAATACAAAAAATTAGCGGGGCATGGTGGTGCATGCCTGTAGTCCCAGTTACTTGGGAGGCTGAGGCAGGAGAATTACCTGAGCCCGGGAGGCAGGGGCTGTGGTTAGCCGAGATCTCGCCATTGTACTCCAGCCTGGGCGCGCGCGTGCGCGCGCGCGCACACACACACACACACACAAAGATTAATATTTCACACTGATTGTGAACTGTATCTCATAAACAGCACATCCAAATTACATTTCAAAACCACTAATTTAGAGTCTCAGAATATTATTCTATTTCTCAACGTAACCTTCTGAAGGGTCTCACACACTTCTGTTATTTTAATGTCTGCAAACCCCCCAAAAAAACTAGCACTGTAAATAAGGTGTACGCAGGTATGCAGCAGTGGACCAGAAATCAAAGGCAGAGCTGCCTTCTGTTGTTATCTAAATTGTACCAGATTACAGAGGAGGAAACAGAGGCCCAAGAGGCCTAGGTCATGCCCAGAAGGGGTAGATATGGTTCCTAGGACCTGGATCTCCTAACTCCTGGATCAGTGCTTTTTCTTTCTTTTATTTTTTTGAGACGGAGTTGCGCTCTTGTCGCCCAGGCTGGAGTCCAGTGGCGCGATCTCGGCTCACTGCAACCTCTGCTCCCCGGGTTCAAGCAATGCTCTCGCCTCAGCCTCCTGCGTAGGCGCCCGCCACCACGCCCCGCTCATTTTTTGTATTTGTAGTAGAGACGGGGTTTCCCCATGTTAGCCTATGTGTATGTTCTCCATACACGCCTATGTTCCACACTCTCACCCCCAGAAAGGGCCTTTTACTTCTCACCTGGGGTGAGGTCCCATCGAGCGCTCGCTGCAGAGCCTGCACCACGGCCACCGCCTCCTCCCCGCTCTCCGGGCAGTGCTCTCGCACCCACGCCTGGAGCTCCTCGGGCAGGATGATGAGGAACTGCTCCAACACCAGCAGCTCCAGGATCTGCTCCTTGGAGAGCAGCTCGGGCCTCAGCCACCGACGACAGAGTTCTCGGAGCCGGCTCAGCGCCTCTTCCGGTCCCGCTACCTCCTGGTAACGCAGCTGCCTAAAGTGCTGTCGAGAAGTTTCGGGGTCTGGCCCAGTCCCGGGATAGCTGGGCTCCCAACTTCCGGGTGAGTCTTCCTCCACCTTCACAGGTAAAAGTCCATCGTGTTGGGACGGCGCGGCGTCCCTGGACCTCCCAGCCATCACCCAGGGTCCCGACTTCGCGTCACTGCAGCGCCTCTGGGTGGTCAAACTGGAACTCATCTTTCTCTGGCATGTGCTGCCCTTCCTGGAGTCTTCCTTTCAGGTGAAGAAGGAGCAAACCCAAGGAACTCACCGGCCCTCACCACCCTCTGATCCCAAACACCTGCCTCCACCACGCCAAGTCTCCCGCACTTCCTCCTTTCTTCAGCCCGGTGCCTACGACTCTCCCAGTCCCGCAGCCAAAAATAACATTCCATGCCGGAAGTGCGTCATCAACTCCCTGCGGCGTCCTTCCCTGCATTTCCGGGGGGTCTCTAGGCGCCTGATGGGGTGAGGTGCATCTCACTTGTTTACCGCCCTCCTCCTGCCAGGCTCAGTGGGTTCTGGTCTTTTCCTGAAGCCCGGCGAAATACTGGAGTCCGAGCTGGTGGCCGAGCGCCGGCAAGCGTGGGAACTTTCAGTAGTGGAGAAAACAAAACATGTTTTTCCTTTCTTTTCTTTTCTTTTTTTAATAGAGTCTGGCTTTATCGCCCAGGCTAGAATGCAGTCGCGCGATCTCGGCTCACTGCAACTTCTGTCTTCCGGGTTCAAGCAGTTCTCCAGCCTCAGCCTCCCAACTGTCTAGGACTACAGGTGCGCGCTGCCAAGCCCGGCTTTATTAATTTTTTTCTAGGGACGAGTGAGTTCCTTGGGTTTGCTCCTCCTTGACTGTTGTCCAGGTTGGAAAAAGTTTTTTCCAACTTGGAAACAAACAAAAAACCCCACAAAAAAACAAAAACAAAACTAAGTGCTTTCATGTACATCAGCTGTGAACGACTTTGATCCTAACAAAGAAGAGGAAATTAAGGCCTGTAGTCACAGCTACTCGGAAGGCTGAGGCAGGAGAATCGCTTGAACCCAGGAGGCGGAGGTTGCAGTGAGCCGAGATCCCGCCACCACACTCAAGCCTGGCGACAGAGCGGGAGGCTCTGTTTCAAAATAATAATAATAATTTAAATTTTGTATAAAGACACAGCCTCACTACGTTGCTCAGGCTGATCTGGAACTTGCTGACCTGGCGTAGTGGCTTCTGCCTGTAATCCCAGCATATTGGGAGGCCAAGGAGGGAAGATTGCTTGAAGCCAGGAGTTCGAGACCAGGCTGGGCAGCATAGCGAGACCCCTATGTCTCAAAATATAAAAGCTTAGCCGCGTGTGGTGGTTCGTGCCTGTAGTCCCAGTTACTTAGGAGGCTGGGGTGGGAGGATCACTTGAGCTCAGGACTAGAGTAGGCTATGACTGCACCACTGCACTCCAGCCTGAGTGACAAAACAAGGCTCTGTCTCTAAAACAAAGTGTCTTGCTTGATGTCAAGCTGCTGGTGACTTGCATAAAATGAGAGGATGGCTTGGGCCTAGGAGTTCCAGACCTGCCCGTGCAACATAGTGAGACTGTGTCTTTATAAAAAATTAAAAAAGAATTTTTTTTTGAGATGGAGTTTTGCTCTTGTTACCCAGGCTGGAGTGCAATGGCATGATCTCGGCTCTCTGCAACCTCTGCCTCCTGGGTTCAGGCAATTCTCCTGCCTGAGTAGCTGGGATTACAGGCACGTGCCACCATGCCCAGGTAATTTTTTGTATTTTTAGTAGAGACGGGGTTTCACCATGTTGATCAGGATGGTCTCGATCTCTTGACCTCGTCATCCACCTGCCTCGGCCTCCCAAAGTGCTGGGATTACAGGCGTGAGCCACTGTGCTCAGCCAAAAAAAATTTTTTTTTGAGACAGAGTCTCACTGTGTTGCCAGGCTTGAGTGCAGTGGCAGGATCTTGGCTCACTGCAACCTCTACCTCCTGGTTTCAAGTGATTCTTCTGCCTCACTCTCTTGAGTAGCTGGGATTACAGGAATGTGACTCCACACCCGTCTAATTTTGTATTTTTTAGTAGAGACAGAGTTTCTCCATGTTGGCCAGGATGGTCTTGATCTCCTGACCTCATGATCCACCCGCCTCTACCTCCCAAAGTGCTGGGATTACAGGCATGAGCCACTGCACCAGGCCTAAACATTTTTAAAAAAGAAAAAACTATTATTGTTGACTTTTTAATAGATCACACAGAAGCTCTTTCAAAATAAGTTTTTATTGTCTGTCTTCGTTACCCCTGAATACTTGGCACATAGATAAGGGTCTTGGAACACAATAATATTTTGCTGGTTTGGGGAGATATGTGTTAGAAGATTTGTTGAGATGTCTTGGGACAGGGTAGGAACCAGAGAAGGGAATGGTTGAAGATCACGACTAGGAGGCAAAGATTCCCCCCACCCCCCAACCCCACACCCAAACAAACCAAACCCTATCAATCCAGGCACGTTTAATAACTAGACATAAAAATATCTCTTATGGAGCTGGGCGCACTGGCTCACACCTGGAATCCCAGCACTTGGGGAGGCTGAGGTGGGGAAATCACCTGGGGTCAGAAGTTTGAGACTAGCCTGACCAGTATGGAGAAACTCCGTCTCTACTAAAAATACAAAATTAGCTGGGCATGTTGGCGCATGCCTGTAATCCCAGCTACTTGGGAGGCTGAGGCAGGAGAATCGCTTGAGCCCAGGAGGCGGAGGTTGCAGTGAGCCGAGATCATGCCATTGCACTCCAGCTTGGGCAACGAGCGAAACTCCGCCTCAAAAAAACAAAAATCTATGGATTGAGTCTCAACGGTGCGATCTTGGCTTACCACAACCTCTGCCTCCTGGGTTCAAGCGATTCTCCTGCCTCAGCCTCCTGAGTAGCTGGGAGTACAGGCATGCATTACCATGCCAGGATAATTTTGTATTTTAGTAGAGACAGGGTTTCTCCATGTTGGTCAGGCTGGTCTCGAACTCCCGACCTCAGGTGATCTGCCTGCCTCGGCCTCCCAAAGTGCTGGGATTACAGGTGCCAGCCACTGTGCCCGGTTACCTTCTAGCCAATCATCAATCTTTAGGGTGGTCTTGGCAACATGTGTGACCTTCCTTTGAATTAGGTTGTTAGAGCATTTCTGCACACCAGCAGATTAATTCTTTGCATTCCTTAAAATGTGAGAGATGGAGGAAACATACAGGCAAAGTGAAGAGAGGTACCCTACTGAAGTCTTCAACATATGAATCTGAGAGGATAAAAAGTATTGTTATTTTGGGAGCAAATGTGCATGTCACCTGGGAGTAAGACATGAAAACTTGCCCACTGTTGGAAAACAATTTTGCATTACTGGACGTACTTGGGCAGAGAAGAGAAAAATAAAGAGTCACTACACATTTATACTCACAAAAGCCTATCCGGATGTCCTTGTGCTATACAGGGCATCTATCTAGTCAGAACAGATACATAAATACAGACATAGACATATATCCATATAAATGCAGAGTAAGAATGGGAGGAAGACTTTAAATAGTCTTTTGAATTTTGACTCATATGAATGTATTACCTATTTAAGAAATAAATTATTAGGCTGGATGCAGTGGCTCATGCCTGTAATCCTGGCACTTTAGGAGGCTGAGGTGGGTGGATCACCTGAGGTCAAGAGTTCAAGACCAGCCTGGCCAACATGGTGAAACCCTGTCTCTACTAAAAATACAAAAATGAGCTGGGCATGATGGTATGTGCCTGTAGTCCCATCTACTTGGGAGGATGAGGCAGTAGAATGGCTCGAACCTGGGTGGTAGAGGTTGCAGTGAGCCAAGATGGTGCCACTGCTCTCCAGCCTGGGCAACAGAGCAAGACTTCATGTCAAAAAAAAAAAAAAAAAAAAACAAAACACCAAAAGAAAAAAAAAAAAGAGAAAGAAAGAAATTATTAAAATGCCAAAGGTACTTGTAAATAATCCAAATATTATTGGGAGGCAGAGGCGGGTGAATCACGAGGTCGAGAGATCAAGCAGGTCAACATGGTGAAACCTTGTCTCTACTAAAAATACAAAAAAATTAGCTGGGCATGGTGGTGCATGCCTGTAATCCCAGCTACTCAGGAGGCTGAGGCAGGAGAATTGCCTGAACCCAGGAGGCGGAGGTTGCGGTGAGCCGAGATCGCGCCATTGCATTCCAGCCTGGGTAACGAGCGAAACTCCGTCTCAAAAAAAAAATTATAATAATAATTCAAATATTCGAATATATATTATGTTTTCCTTCCTTCTTTTTTTTTTTTTTAGAGATGGAGTTTCTCTATGTTGGTCAGGCTGGTCTCGAACTCCCAACCTCAGGTGATCTGCCCGCCTCAGCCTCCCAAAGTGCTGGAATTATAGGTGTGAGCCACCACGCCCGGCCTATATTATGTTTTCAAATATATGTATACAATATATACACAGTGTGTATCTTACATTTTGACTCATCAATTTCACTTCTAAGAATTTATCCTACAGTTATACTTACATATGTCTAAAATTACATTATACAAGGATATTTATATAGTGGAGCATTGCTTGTTTCAGGAAAAAACTACAGATAACCTCAGTGCCCACGAGTAAGGAATAAAGAAAGCATAGTATATTCTAATAATGCTATACCATTCAGACATTAAGAATTTGAAAACTCTATGTATTGATAGGAAACAATCTCTAAAATTTATTGAATAAGAAACAGTCACTTGTTCAAAGGTAGGGAAGTTGAAAATAAACCACAGTAACTTGGAGAAAGGATGTAAATTGTGCTACAATTTACACATAACACATTCACTTGAATAGTCAAAGAATAAATCTTGGTAGGAACATAAATAACTAGTTTTCTTGGGTATCTCTAGAGAGAAAAATGAAAGTAGAAAGAATGGGAGGAAGACTTTAACCTTTTAAAATTTTTACTCGTCCAAATGTATTATCTATTTAATAAATAAATGATTAAAATGCAAAAGGTATTCATAAATAATTCAAATGGAAGTAAGCATATTAGAAAAAAATGAATATCCACCTTAAACATTTTTTGTTTTTGAGATGGAGTGTGTCTCTGTCACTGAGGCGCTGAAGTGTAATGGCACAATTATAGCTCATTGCAGCTTCCACCTCTTGGGTTCAAGTGATCCCCCCACCTCAGCCTGCTGAGTTGAGACTACAGGCATGCACTACCATGCCTTACTAATTTTATTTTATTTTATTTGCAGAGACGGGGTCAAAAGACCAGGCTGGTCCTGAACTCCTGGATTCAATGATCCTCTCGCCTTAGCCTCCCAAAATGTTAGTATTACAGGGGTGAGCCACCATGCCTATCTGGAGCAACTTTTATATACATTAAAAAACTTAAGAGCAACAAAATTAAGCCAGAGCTGCAAAATTCTACACTAACTCGCTAACACACAAAATACAAGGTAAACATTCCCCAGGGGTTAGGTCCTAGATAGGAAGCTACTTACAATGGAAGATTTTAGGCACCCTGAAAAGAGCCCTCTGTATATCTTCTCATCTCTTTGCAGATGCTGCAATTTCACAGCATCTCCTTCCTTTGTGCCTGTAAAACATTGGCAACAGTGACTCTTGTCCTGCCTGCCCGTCAGCTTTGTAAACTGCAGGAGCTTGGAAATTATAAGGCACCATATGAAAAGGAGAGATTATTACTAAGAGATGGGGTCTTGCTGTGTTGCCCAAGCTAAAGTGCAATGGCACTATCCTGTCTCACTGCAACCTCCGCCTCCTGGGTTCAAGTGATTTTTGTGCCACAGCCTCCCGAGTAGCTTGGATTACAGGCACCTGCCACCACACCCGGTTAATTTTGTATTTTTAGTAGAGACGGGGTTTCAACATGTTGGCCAGGTTGGTCTCGAACTCCTGACCTCAGGAGATCCACCCACCTCGGCCTCCCAAAGTGTTGGCATTACAGGTGTGAGACACCGTGCCCGGCCTATAGAGATTATTACTAATAGACGGGGAAACTTGCTATATTGCCCAGGCTGGTCTCGAACTCCTGGACTCAAGCTATTCTGCTGCCTCAGCCTGTCCACTCGCTAGGTTTACAAGCGTGGGCCCCCCTGCGGCTGGCTGTAAAGAGGTATCATTAAGGATGAGACCTCCCCCACTGGCCGGGGAAGCCCTGAGCAAGCAACGCCCCTCTCTTCAAAAGGACTCCTTGCCTCCGCCCAACCACAGCCTTCCAGCCACCCCGAGGACACGCCTCCCTGCCCTGCCGCCTTCTGATGGGTTCGGGAGACCGAGCCTGCAAAGAGAGCCGCGCCCCCATTGGCCAACCGGCGAGTCCCGCGCGGCTCCTTCTGGGAGTTGTAGTCCCGTGAGCCGCCGGCCCCTGCGACTCGCGGGTGTGACGTTGAAGATGTCTGCCCTCTGAGCCGGCTGTGGTGGTAAAGAGGTGGGTGTGTTTGGAAAGTGGGTAGTGAGAGAGCGAGGGTGCGGGTGAAAAAAACCTAAGGGCCACAAATTCAACATAAGCGAGGTTTGCGGGCTCTCAGCAAGGTACAGACCTACTTCGAATAGGGGCGCAGAGCGTTGCGGGTAAGGGAAGGCGCAAGCTCCCCGGCCAATCAGACACGAGCAACCGTCACGCAACCCCGGAGGCCCCGCCCCTCCCCCCACCCTACCGAAAGGGAGGAGCTCGGCCTCTTTGAATGGCTTTGGGGTGGAGCAGGGGAGAGGGTGACTCCGTTTGCCTTGCGCTATGGTGATGCTGCGCCAGCGGCTTCGGGGGTCCTGGGGACGGCCGAGTCACTGGGGGTGGGTTGGGACTCGGAACCTGCGTCCCATCTCCCAGCCGATTGGTCCATCCCCCGCTGCGAGGCGTGGTCCTCCGGGATTCCTAGAGAGGACGCGGAAGTGCTGGGGGGGTGGGGTTTAACCCCGTTGCCCTGGGGAAGATTGGATTTGCTTACTTCCGGCGAGGAAGTCTTGGGAAGTGTCGGCTTCGGTTTCTCTCTGTAGGAAGAACCGCATCTTCCTAGCCTCAGCTGCGGGGAGCTTGGTGTTCCATGAGAGCTCCCCAAGAGTGGGGCCTTGAGGGGAGGTGACAGGGGCTTTGTGTCTGGACCGGGGTCCTGTCCCTAACCTTGACGAGGCCACAGTCTCTGTATTTGATCAGGGGCCATTCTGAGGAATCCAGGTCCAGATCTGTACCTTATAGACACTGCTTCTCTTGGGACAGATGGAGTCTCCCGTTGGCCTGTCAAGCTCTTGCAGCTTAGAGGACAGGCCCCGTTTTGACCATTGTGATTTTCACCCCTATTCCGACTTAAGTTTGTCTTATGGTAGAGAGAAGGAGCGGCTGCGTCTGGACTAGTTAGTCTTGTCCCGTTATTTATATGAAATGTAAAGTTCTTCACTCTAAAACTGTTTTAGGTTGGGCCTGATGTTAGATTTGTATGGCTCTCTTTTACATTTTTAAAATGTTGGGGGATATTCCCTATTAGTCATCATTTTGTGGGTGAAGTGATGGCTACCTTGTAGTCCCTATTTTTAAGTAGATTACTTTGTTGAGTGGTCATCTTTAGTATAGATGATCTCTTTGCCATCTGTCTTTGCTAATGATAATTCCCAATACATCAGTAGGTTGTATGCTACTGAGAGTGTCCTTCAGAAGATCTTAAAGAGCAGAGAACCAATTGGTTCAGTGTAACACTGCCAGCCTCTAGAGACTTCTCTCTGAGTTGGAATGATAATGACCGAATCCCGGGAAGTTATAGACTTAGATCCCCCAGCTGAGAATTCCCAGGAGCAGGAAGACCTTCTCATAGTGAAAGTGGAAGAAGAAGACTGCACCTGGATGCAGGAGTACAATCCGCCAACGTTTGAAACTTTCTACCAGCGCTTCCGGCACTTCCAGTACCATGAGGCTTCAGGACCCCGGGAGGCTCTCAGCCAACTCCGGGTTCTCTGCTGTGAGTGGCTGAGGCCAGAACTACACACTAAGGAGCAGATCCTGGAGCTGCTGGTGCTGGAGCAGTTCCTGACTATCCTGCCTGAAGAGTTCCAGCCCTGGGTGAGAGAACATCACCCTGAAAGTGGAGAAGAGGCAGTAGCCGTGGTAGAAAACATACAGCGAGAACTTGAGGAACGCAGACAGCAGGTGAGTCAAAGAGAAGCTATATGAGAAATGAAGGAGAGGAGTAAAGGATCTGCTGAGCAGCGGTGAGATTCTTAGCCCTCTGGTGCTTCATTCATATTCTTTTGTTCTCCTGGGATTAGGTACCCTGTGACTTCCTGCCACTCCAGCAAAGAGAAGCAATATCCAGTGTGTTAACCTGTAGAAGACCATCTGCGATTTTATTTATTTTTAAAATTACTGTATTTATGTTTTGAGTGACATAATACAAAATTCAAAGAGGTACATAAGGTTGTAATGAAAAGTAAGTTTTCCTCCCATCCCTAACTTCTCAACAACCTAGTTCTCACCTGTGTATTCTTACAGAGCTATACCATATTCTGTATGTATAAGCATATATATGTCTCATACTTTGGAAAAACACAAATGTCTTTTAAGTCACTATGGACTTCTGCCTCTTTTTTTCTTATTTCTTGGTATCTTCCATGCCACTGCCACTACAGCTGTCTCACTCTTTGAAACTGCATTGTATGTTTACTTCTATGGAAGAGTTTGAGTTGTTCCATTTAAATTGTTCCTTGAGATTGTTTCTAAATTTGTGTTATTTTATTTTTGAGACATAGTTTTATTCTGTCACTAGGCTGGAGTGCAGTGATGTGATCTTGGTTCACTGCAGTCTCCACCTCCCAGGTTCAAGTGACTCCCCTGCCTCAGCCTCCCAAGCAGCTGGGACTATAGACACGCACCACCACACCCCGCCAATTTTTTGTATTTTAGTAGAGACGGATTTTACTATGTTGGCCAGGATGGTCTCGATCTCCTGACCTTGTGATCTGCCCGCCTCAGCCTCCCAGAGTGTTGGGTCTACAGGTGTGAGCTACTGCGCCTGGCCTCTAAATTTGTGTTATAACAATTCTTTGCTTCAATTAATATCTCGTGTGTGTATATATATGTATGTATACAATATACATATGTATGTGTGTATATCGATATATGGGCTGGGCATAGTGGCTAACCCTTGTAATTCCAGCACTTTGGGAAGCTGAGGTGGTAGGATCACTTAAGACCAGGATTTCTTTCAAGATGAAATTTGGGTGGAAAACAACAACAACGGCCGGGCGCGGTGGCTCACGCCTGTAATCCCAGCACTTTGGGAGGCCGAGGCGGGTGGATCACGAGGTCAACAGATCAAGACCATCCTGGTCAACATGGTGAAACCCCGTCTCTACTAAAAATTACAAAAAATTAGCTGGGCACGGTGGCGCATGCCTGTAATCCCAGCTACTCAGGAGGCTGAGGCAGGAGAATTGCCTGAACCCAGGGGGCGGAGGTTGCGGTGAGCCGAGATTGCGCCATTGCACTCCAGCCTGGGTAACAAGAGCGAAACTCCATCTCAAAAAAAACCAAACAAACAAAAAAAACCAAAAAACAACAACAACAACAAAACAAAATCAGGAGTTCCACAAGCTTGGGCAACATAGCGAGATCTCATCTCTACTGGAAAAAACAAACAAAAAATATAGCTGGGTATGGTGGCATTGTACTTATACTTCCAGCTACTCAGAAGGCTGAGGCAGGAGGATCCCTTTACCTTGGGAGTTTGAGGCTACAGTGAGCTGTGATTTTGCCACTGCATTCCAGCTTGTGTGACAGAGGGACCCCCTGTTTCAAAAAAAAGTAAAAATTAAAAAAAAATTAAATAAAAAAAATAGTACATAAAATTAATTCTAGAAGGAATGCTTGAAATTCAAAATTGTTGGCTTAGAAGTACATTTGTAATTTTGATAGCTATTGACAGGTTGGTTCCCTCATAGAGATTATAATAATTTAGAGTACCACCAACAGTATGTGAGAGAAATTTTTTGGCCATAGCCTGATAACACAATGTTATCAAAATTTGTGATGATTTCAATACATAAGATGCAATATTTTAAGCCAGGTGCAGTGGCTCATGCCTGTAATCCGAGTACTTTGGGAGGCCGAGACCATCCTGGCTAACATGGTGAAACCCCATCTCTACTAAAAATACAAAAAATTAGCGGAGCATAGTGGCACGCACCTGTATTCCCAGCTACTCAGGAGGCTGAGGCAGCAGAATCATTTGAGTTTAGGAGGCAGAGGTTGCTGTTAGCCGAGATCATGCCGCTGCTCTGCAGCCTGGGTGCAGAGAGACTACGTCTCAAACAAACAAACAAAAAAGATGCAATATTTTATTCCTGTGAAATTTTTCTTTCCTTCCTTCCTTCCTTCCTTCCTTCTTTCTTTCTTTCTTTCTTTCCTTTCTTCTTTCTTTTTTTTGAGACAAGGTCTTACTCTGTTGCCCAGACTATAGTGCAATGGCACGATCTCGGTTCACTACACCCTTCCAGGCTGAAATGATTCTCCTGCCTCAGTCTCCCCAGTAGCTGCAATTACAGGCATGTGCCACTATGGCTCAGCTAACTTTTGTATTTTTAGTAAAGATGGGGTTTCACCATGTTGGCCAGGGTGATCTTGAACTCCTGACCTCAGGTGATCCTCTCGCCTCAGCCTCCCAAAGTGCTGGGATTACAGGTGTGAGCAACTGCACCCGGCCATTTCTGTGAAATTTCGATTGGAATTTCTTTCGACCACAGCGCATATATATATATATATATATATATATATATATATATATATATAATTTTTTTTTTTTTGAGACGGAGTTTCTCTCTTGTTACCCAGGCTGGGGTGCAATGGCATGAACTCGGCTCACCGCAACCTCCGCCTCCTGGGTTCAGGCAATTCTCCTGCCTCAGCCTCCTGAGTAGCTGGGATTACAGGCACGCGCCACCATGCCCAGCTAATTTTTCGTTTTTTTTAGTAGAGACGGGGTTTCACCATGTTGACCAGGATGGTCTTGATCTGTTGACCTCGTGATCCACCTGCCTCGGCCTCCCAAAGTGCTGGGATTACAGGCGTGAGCCACCGCGCCCGGCCCACAGCATATATTTTTATGGGTTATTTGTGTACCCTATTTTGGTGAATTATCTGTTTATGTTCCTTGTCTATATTTTTTAACTTACTAGAAACAATAAGCATTGTGTCTGTCATATGAGTTGTAAGCGTTACTTTTCCAGTTTGTGGTTTGTCTTTGCTTGTGGAGATTTTGTTTTTCACGTTTTCTTTTTTTTAGAAATAGGGTCTTGCTCCGTTGTCCAGCTGGCCGTTGGCAAGGCTGGAGTGCAGTGGCACAATCATAGCTCACTGAAGCCTTGATCTTTGGCCTCAAGTGACCCTCTTGAGTAGCTAGGACTATAGGCACTTGCCACCACATACAGCTAATTAAATTTTTTTTTTTTGAGACTGAGTCTTGCTCTGTCACCCAGGCTGGAGTGCAGTGGTGCAATCTCGGCTCACTGCAACCTCTGCCTCCTGGGTTCAAGTGATTCTCCTGCCTCAGCCTCCTGAGTAGCTGGGACTACAGGTGCCTGCTGCCACGCCCAGCTACTTTTTGTATTTTTAGTAGAGATGGGGTTTTGCCATATTGGCCAGGCTGGTCTCGAACTACTGACCTCGTGATCCATCTGCCTTGGCCTCCCAAAGCGTTAGGATTACAGGAGTGAGCCACCACACCCGGCACCCAAAATTTTTTTTTGTAGATGAGGTCTTGCCAAGTTGCCTAGGCTGGTCTGGAACTCCTGGGCTCAAGGGATCTCCTTTGTTGGCCTCCCAAAGTGCTGGGATTATAGGTGTGAACCACTATGTCCAGCCAGTGTTTAAAATTTTTATACAGTCAGGTAAGTATTTTATTTTATGGTTAATGGAGTTTGTTTATTTTTTATTTTTATTTATTTATGTATTTATTTGAGACAGAATCTTGCTCTGTCATCCAGGCTGGAGTGCAGTGGTGCAATCTCAGCTCACTGCAACTTCTGCCTGCCAGGCTCAAGTGATCCTCCCACCCCAGCCACCTTAGTAGCTGGGACTATAGATGTACACCACCAGGCTTGGCTAATTTTTGTATTTTTAGTAGAGGTGTGGTCTCACCATGTCTCCCAAGCTGGTCTTGAACTTCTCAGCTTAAGTCATCCTCCCGCTTCTGCCTCCCAAAGTGTTGGGATTACAGGCATGAGCCACCATGCCCAGCCTGCAGCCATCTCTTAATGGAACTCCTTCACCACATTTTGCCAGTAGCAGGAGGAGTAAAAAAAAAAGTGCTTTGAAACCTAAGGGAGGAAGAAAAGAGGATAGGAACTCACTACATTCCAATATGTTAGTAGTGAGCTAGTTCCTGCCAGAATAGGCAGGTTCTAGAGAGTGGTTGTGGCAGAGTAATTGTGTGTTTCTAGGGCTGAGCAAGAGCCAAGAACGGAAAGGTGGAGGACTGTAGCATGCAGGGCATGAGCTTGCTTCAGTCTCGGTGTTGGTCTGTCCAGTGTGACTTCCTGAGTGCTGTGATGACCATTCCAATCTCCCTTCTCACCACCCGTTCCTCTTCACACACTGGCCTTCTTATGGCTTCCTGACTATACCACACATCCTCTTTCTGCCTGAGAATTTTGTTTTCTTTCTTTCCTTTCTTCTTTTTCTTTCTTTCTTTTTTTGTTTTTTGACTGGAGTGCAGTGGCGCAATCTCGGCTCACTGCAATCTCTGCTGCCTGGGTTCAAATGATTCTCCTGCCTCAGCCTCCCAGGTAGCTGGGATTATAGGCACCCACCACCATACCCAGCTAATTTTTGTATTTTTAGTAGCGATGGTGTTTTGACCATCTTGGTCAGGCGGATCTTGAATTCCTGACCTCGTGATCCCGCTTCAGCCTTCTAAAGTGCTGGGATTACAAGCATGAGCCACCACATTGGCCCTTTTCTTTTTTTTTTTATTTCTTTTTTCTTTTTTTAAGATGGGGTTTCACCATGTTGGTCAGGCTCGTCTTGAACTCCCGACCTCAGGTGATCCGCCCACCTTGGCCTCCAAAGTGCTTGGATTACAGGTGTGAGCCACCGCGTCTGGCCAGCCCTTTTCTTTCTTTCTTTGGGCAGGGTCTTGCCCTGTTGCCCAGGCTAGAGTGCAGTGGTGTAATCATAGCTCACTTGAGCCTTGAGCCTCCTCCCACTTCAGCCTCCTGAGTAGCAGGGACCACAGGGGCACGCCACCATGCCTGGCTAATTTTTAAGCCTTTGTAGAGACGGAGTCTCACTGTGTTGCTCAGGCTTGTCTTGAACTCATGGGCTTAAGCGATCCTCTTGCTTCAGCCTCCCAAAGTGTTGAGATTATAGGCATGAGCCACCCCCGCCTGGCCCTGCGAGAGTTTTTGAATGTTTTCTCTGCCTGAGTCACTTCTGTGTTTTTTCTGGCTAGCTTCTTCTCACCCTTTCAGTGTTAACTTAAGGACACTTCCTCAGGAAAGCCTTCCCTGGCCTCCCAGTCTAAAACAGGTTTCCTCTGTTCCGTCTCATGGAATCAATTTCTTTTCCATTCCAACATATAGCCCAGTTTGTAATTATGTATTTATTTGTGTTTTGTTGTATTTGCTGAACGTCTTCTCCAACTAGAAGTAAACCATGTTTATTAAATAACTGCATAATCGGTGCCTGGCTCATTGTAGATGCGCATTAAATATTTGGCAAAGGGATGAATGGAAGTCCACTGTGACTCTACTGGTTTCTTTCATGGCTGTCTCTGTAACTGTGCTGATCGGTTGTGGTTGTGGTTGTTAGATTGTTGCCTGCCCTGATGTGCTTCCTCAGAAGATGGCACCACCTGGAGCAGTGCAGGAGTCCTTTAGTCACCAGCCCCTGACTGTGGACACCCAGCCTGAGCAAGCACCACAGAAGCCTCATCTCCTGGAGGAAAATGGTGAGGCTAAGCAGTTCAGTGGAACAGATATGGCTCAAGAGTGGGTGGCTGGCTACGTGGCAGGCACCATCTGCTAGAGACTCTAGGTTGAGCAGCCTCTCTACAACTTGCAGGGTCTAGAAGTAGGGAAAGGCCGGGGACCTGGAGTTGAGTTCCTGGTGTTCAATGAAAGCCATTCCTGGAATGGCTAGGAATTACACCAGTTTCATTGAAAAGCTACAGTGCAAATGATGACAGCTCCGGGTACAGGGACTGTTAAAAGAGCTACAGTCTTTTACAAAAGTATCACAGATTTTTGCTTCTCCCTCATAGATTTTTATTTATTTATTTATTGAGATGAAATCTCACTGTGTTGCCCAGCCTAGAGTACAGTGGCATGATCTCGGCTCACTGCAACTTCCGTCTCCCAGGTTCAAGTGATTCAGCCTCCTGAGTAGCCGGTATTACAGGTGTGTGCAACCACACCTGGCTAGGTTGGTTGGTTGGTTTTTTGAGACAGAGTCTCACTCTGTTGCCCAGGATGGAGTACAGTGGCGTGGTCTCAGCTCACTGCAACCTCTGCCTCCCAGGTTCCTGAGTAGCTGGGATTACAGGCGCCTACCACCATGCCTGGCTAATTACTTTGTATTTTTAGTAGAGACAGGGTTTCACCATCTCGGCCAGGCTGATCTTGAGCTCCTGACCTTGTGATCCATCCACCTCAGCCTCCTAAAGTGTTGGGATTACAGGTGTGAGCCACCGAGCCTCACCTAATTTTTGTATTTCTAGTAGAGACGGAGTTTCACCATGTTGGTCAGGCTGGTCTCTAACTCCTGACCTTGTGATCCTCCTGCGTTGGCCTCCCAAAGTGCTGGGATTACAACAGTGCCTCCCAAAGTGCCAGGATTTTGACGGGAGCCACTGTGCCTGCCCTTTCTTTTAATTTTGAGAGAGTTTCACTCTGTTACCCAGGATGGAGGGCAGTGGTATAATCTTGGCTCACTGCAGCCTCTGCCTCCTGGATTCAAGCGATTCTCCTACCTCTCCCACCTCAGCCTCCTGAGTAGCTGGGACTACAGGTGGCTGCCACCTTACCTGGCTAATTTTTGTATTTTTAGTAGAGAATGGGTTTCACCTGAGTTAAGACTTAGAGGACTGTTGGGGAAAAAAAAAAAAAGAATGGGTTTCACCATGTTAACCAGGATGATCTTGAACTCCTGACCTCAAGTGATCCGCCCACCTTGGCCTCCCAAAGTGCTGGCATTAGAGGTGTGAGCCACCATGCTCAGCCTCCCTCATAGATTTTCTTGTTTTAATGCTTATGTTAAAAAAAAAAAAACCTCCCCAGTTCCCGATTGCATTCATTTCTGGCTCATTTACTCACATTGAAATCTAATTTGAAGTAGCATTTCACAATGACCTTTAAAACATTTATTTTCTCCTTCTCCCTCCCTTCCTCAGTTTTATGAACCAGGCTTAGCTACACCTCAAGTTAGAAAAAAGGAACAGCTGTATATTATATTATGACATGTGTTCACAAATCCACAGTCCCTAATCAGATATATTTTAGGGTTTGGTATCAGATATATTTTAGAATTCAGCATTTTGCAGATTTAGTAAAGTAATACGATTTATTTATTTATGTATTTTAGTTTTTATTTTTTTGGGTAATATGATTCATATACCACATATCACACTAGCAACAGGGTCAATATACCACACATCACAGTAGCAATCCCATAATCACACACCCTAAGATTTCTGCAGTAAAATGTGGGCATTTTTACAGTAAGTTCATTAAATAGACTTGAAATACCTTCACATCAGGTAAAATTTTGCTGTCAGATTACTTCAACGCCTAAGTTTAATGAAAAGAAGAAAAACACCTTTGGTATTTAAGGTTTCGGATTTCAGCATTGTGGATAAGAGACTGTGGATAAGGGACTGTATTTTCTCGGTTTAATTCCAGACTTCTAGGCTCTCTTTATTGGTCAGGTCTTCCCCTTGACGTGTGTCCCTGCCCTAATCATTTCCAGCTTTCCTTTCACTGTGATAAAAATAACAGCAGCAACAGCAGCAATATGGCTTCCATAGCAAGTACTCTGTGCTGGAACTGCATTTCCCTGAACGAACTCATTTAACCCTCTGGGTACCAGGAAAAATAGATCTCACTATTGACCCTGTGAGGCCAGTAGATCTTTCTCATTTTTTTCTATTTTAAGAGTCATTTTATGAATAATTTATAGATGAATCAAAGGATAGTGAAAAACAGCTTTTTAGAAACTTTAATATATCAAGTACATTTTTATGTACGAACATCATAAAAGATGAAAGAGGCCAGGTGCAGTGGCTCATGCCTGTAATACCAGCATTTTGGGAGGGCAGGGCGGGTCGATCACTTGAGGTCATGAATTTGAGACCAGCCTGGCCATAGGGTGAAACGCTGTCTCTACTAAAAATACAAAAATTAGCTGGGTGTGGTGGCACGTGCCTGTAATCCTAGTTACTTGGGAGGCTTAGGCATGAGAATCACTTGAACCCAGGAAGTGGAGGTTGCAGTGAGCTGAGATTGTGCCACTGCACTCCAGCTTGGCTGAGAGAGTGAGACCTTAACTCAAAAAAAAAAAAAAAAGATGAATATGGTCACACAATATTTTTAGCAAATTTAGTCTTTCTATCAAAATGCGATACTCCAGGATCTTATTGTAAAATACTGTGTGATGAAGTCCTTGTTGAATGACTCATGAGAATGCCATTTTCCTTTTTGGAATTAGAAATCTGTTCATCGTTGATTCTTTTATTTTTATTTTTTTAAATTTTTTATTGCATTTTAGGTTTTGGGGTACATGTGCAGAACATGCAAGACAGTTGCATAGGTACACACATGGCAGTGTGTTTTGCTTCCTTTCTCCCCTTCACCCACATTTGGCATTTCTCCCCAGGCTATCCCTCCCCAGCTCCCCCCTCATCGTTGATTCTTGAGTTTAAGAATATTTATCTAGGATGTTATCATTTGAAATTTATTCTAGAATCTCTATACTTTCAATTTCATCGTTCTCATTAGAGAGGGCTGCTGTCTTTCTTTGTCATCTCCTGAATTGCCTGATAATAGTCATCCTCTGCAAATTTTCCTCTTTGTCAATAGGGGCAGCAAATGAAAAATTCGGAATTCTCAACTGTGTTCAGTGAAAGCTAAACACAGGTGTTAGTGATCTTTTTGGTAGGGAAAAAGTAGCTTTATGCCTATAATCCTGGCACTTTGGGAGGCCAAGGCAGGTGGATCTCTGGATCCCAGGAGTTTGAGACCAGCCTAGGCAACATGGCAAAAACTTGCCTCTACAAAAAATACAAAAATTGGCTGGGTGCGGTGGCTTACGCCTGTAATCCCAGAACTTTGGGAGGCTGAGGTGGGCAGATCACCTGAGGTCAGGAGTTGGAGGCCAGCCTGACCAACATGGTAAAACCCCATCTCTACTAAAAATACAATCAGTCTGGTGTGGTGGCAGGTGCTTGTAATCCCAGCTACTCGGGAGGCTGAGGCAGGAGAATCACTTGAACCTGGGAGGCAGAGGTTGTGGTGAGCTGAGATCACACCACAGCACTCCAGCCTGGGCCACAACAGCAAAACTCCATCTCCAAAAACAAACAAAAAAACAAAAATTAGCTAGGCGTGGTGGCGCACGCCTGTGGTCCTAGCTATGGCAGAGGCTGAGGTGGGAGATTGCTTGAACCCAGGAGTTCAAGGCTGCAACGAGCTGTGATTGTGCCACTGCAGTCCAGCCTGGGTGACAGAGCGAGATTCTGTCTCTATTAAAAAATAAATTTTAAATGATATTTTAAACTGCTGAGAAAAGAAACAGAGGTTGCAATGAGTGGAGATTGCGCTACTGCACTCCAGTCTGGGTGACAGAGTGAGACTCTGTCTTAATAAAAACAAATTAAGCTGAGGCATCAAGAAGTTAAGTTGATTTGTCCAAAGTCACAAAGCTATGGAACAACAGAGCTGGGATTTGAACCCAAGCAGCCTAAATCTATCCTCCTTCCCTCTTCTGAGCCATGTTGTCTTTGCTTTATTTTTGAGGCAGGGTCTCACTGTGTTGCCCAGGCTTGAGTGCAATGGTGCGATCTTGGCTCACTGCAACCTCTGCCTCCCAGATTCAAGTGATTCTCCTGCCTCAGCCTCCCGAGTAGCTGGGATTACAGACAAGCTCCACTATGCTTGGCCACACCTCATCTTTGTTTTAGCACCAGCTTCTTCTTTTTTTTTTTTTTTTTTTTTTTACTTTTTAAATTTAATTAATTTTTTTTATTGCATTTTAGGTTTGGGGGTACATGTGAAGAACATGCAAGATAGTTGCATAGGTACATACGTGGCAGTATGATTTGCTGCCTTCCTCCCCTTCAGTTATATCTGGCATAGCACCAGCTTCTTTCAGGCACAGACATCTCCCTCCTCAAGTCACTTGGGTTCCTCTGCTTTCAGGGTTTCTCTCCACCAGGCTTCATTTGTCCTCTGTTTCTAGGTACTTCTCATCCTCTCTGCCCTGTTCATCAGACCCTAGCCGGTTTATTTTAGCAAAATTAGCCTTCATTCAGACATAGACCTTTTTCTTGTTCTCTTATTTATTTATTTTACACACCTGGACGTGTATTTTTCTTGTTCTTGTTCTCTTTTATTTTTTTTTCTTTTCAGACGTAAACCTTATTCACCACTTTCATCCATGTCTGTTTTCAGTCTTTAGCCACTCCGGGTTTCAGTTCCTTTCTCTGCTTTTCGCTTTCATCTGTAACCATTGTCCTGTCCTTTTCGTGTGATTGCATCTTATTTCCTAGTCATTGGAAATCAGCAAGCCATGGATGCCCTGAGATCTCCAGGACTCCATATCTAAATCGTAACAGGATCTCAACTGTCAGGTTACAGCTTAATCCCAGGCAGATCTGTGCAAGTCAGGGCACACACATGGACGGTGAGATCCAGATGTGCCATGGATCTTAGACAAAGAGCAAGCAGAGGTGACCTCATGGGGTCAGATGGTCCCTAGCTTCCGAAGTGAGACTGTCCGGATGTTGTGCGTGCTATTCCTGCTGTAGAGAAAGCCTCCCATCTCCCTGATCTCCATTCCTACTGCCCAGAGTCACTTTCTGGGGAAAGGCTTTGCTGCTGCTCTGGCCTCCCCCTTCCACTCTGTAAGTGCTCCTGCCTCAGTGGTCACATGGGAACTTGGGTAAACTGTTTTTTTTTCTTGAGACAGAGTCTCGCTCCATTGCCAGGCTGGAGTCAGTGGGGCGATCTCAGCTCACTGCAACCCCCGCCTCCCAGGTTCAAGCAATTATCCTGCCTCAGCCTATTGAGTAGCTGGGACTATAGGCACGCCACCACGCCCAGCTAATTTTTGTATTTTTAGTAGAGACAGGGTTTCACCATATTGGCCAGGATGGTCTTGATCTCTTGACTTCGTGGGGTGGCGCTCCTCTGTAGTCCCAGTTACCCAGGAGACTGAGGCCAGAGAATGGCTTGAACCAGGAGTTGGAGGTTGCAGTGAGCCAAGATTGCACCACCGTACACCAGCCTAGGAGACAGAGCGAGACTCCATCTTAAAAACACAAAACAAAACAAAATTAGCTGGGTGTCATCGTGGGCACCTGTAATCCTAGCTACTTCGGAGGCTGAGGCAGGAGAATCACTTGAACCCAGGAGGCGGAGATTGTAGTGAGCTGAGATTGCACTAATGCAGCCTGGGCGACAGAGTAAGACCTTGTCTCACAAAAAAAAAAAAAAAAAAAAAAGTTAGTTTACAGATTTGTATTGGGCCAAATTCAGAGTTATCCTGGGCCTCAGGTTGGACAAGCTTGCATTAGACAGTAATTTACCAAGGTAAGAATTGTTTTGTCTGTTTAGATAGCGACTAGATTTTTTTCTTTTGAGATGGCGTTTCGCTCTTGTTACCCAGGCTGGAGTGCAATGGCATGATCTCGGATCATCGCAACCTCCACCTCCTGGGTTCAGGCATTTCTCCTGCCTCAGCCTCCTGAGTAGCTGGGATTACAGGCATGCGCCACCATGCCCAGCTAATTTTTTGTATTTTTAGTAGAGGTGGAGTTTCACCATGTTGACCAGGATGGTCTCTATCTTTTGACCTCGTGATCCACCCGCCTCGGCCTCCCAAAGTGCTGGGATTACAGGCTTGAGCCACCGCGCCCTATTTAACACACACTTCCTGACTGAATAGAAAGTAACCATGGAAATTTTGGAAGGGATTTCTGAGGTCATGGTAATCCAAGAGTGGTCCAGGGAACAGTAGCACCAGCATCACCTGGGAGCTTATTAGAAATGCAAACTAGGGGCTGGTGCGGTGGCTCATGCCTGTAATCCCAGCACTTTGGGAGGCTGAGGCATGCGGATCACTGAGGTTTGAGAATAGGCTGGCTAACGTGGTGAAACTCCATCTCTACTAAAACTACAATTAGCAGGTTATGGTGGTGTAATCACAGCTATTTAGGAGGCTTAGGTAGGAGAATTGCTTGAATCTGGAGGCAAAGTGCAGTGAGCCAAGATAGTGCCGCTGCTCTCCAGCCTGGGCAACAGAGCAAGACTCTGTCTCAAAATAAAAATAAAATAAAAAAATAAAGATTTGCAAACTATCAGGCCTCACCCCTGGCCTTTTGAATCAGAATCTGCAAGTACCAAGATTCCCTGGGTGAGGTAGGTGATTTATTTGTACATTAAAGCTCGAGCATCCCTGTGCTGTTAGGAATGCTTCAGTTTCATGGAAGATGTGGGACTTTAGTGGCTCTTTGAGATAATAACGTTTGATCTTGGCAAAGCATAATGCATCCCTTTTTTTTTTTTTTTTTTTGAGACAGAGTCTTACTTTGTTGCCCAGGCTGGGGTGCAGTGGTATGATCTCGGCTCACTGCAACTTCCGCCTCCCAGGTTCAAGCAATTCTCCTCCCTCAGCCCGCTGAGTAGCTGGGTCTGCAGGCCCCTGCCACCATGCCTGGCTAAATTCTGCGTTTTTAGTAGAACTGGGGTTTCACAATGTTGGGCAGGCTTGTCTTGAACTCCTAGCCCCAAGTGATCTGCCTGCCTCCACCTCCCAAAGTGTTGGTATTACAGTCGTGAGCCAACATGCCTGGCCATAGAATGCATCCTTTATAGGGGAATGGCAAGCAGGGATTAGCCTGACCAAAGTAGAAAGTCTGGAAGAAAGGAGGAATAACAAAGTATGAGAGGATCCAGAAATTAGAGGGTCTTAACAGCTAGGCAGAAGAATTTGGCCTTGATGCAGTAGGGGCTGTTACAGATTCCTGAGCAAAAGAGGAACGTGATGGCAATGAGAACCAGGCACAAAGACATTCTCACTTAAACCTCTTTTTCTCCTCCCTCAGCCCTTCCTGTTCTCCAAGTTCCTTCCCTTCCCCTGAAGGACAGCCAGGAGCTGACAACTTCACTTCTCTCAACTGGGTCCCAGGTGAGCTGGCACCCCTTTGCCCTCAGAGAGGACCCATCCTGAACCTTCATCAGGAGTTCTGTTTCTTTAACCAGTGACCAGGCCCATCTTGGGTTGGTGCCTTCATTCTTTTGGCCTTTCTCCTTTCTGCCCAGTCCTTTCCTGCCCTCTTTGAGGCACAGTTCCTCCCCATTTCTTTTCTTCATGAGCCCAGTTCTTCCCCTCACTCCAAATTTGGACATACGGAATGGGAATTTAGTAGAGATCTCCTGTTTCAGAAGTTGGTGAAAATTGAAGAGGTCGCTGATGTGGCTGTATCCTTCATCCTGGAGGAATGGGGACATTTGGACCAGTCCCAGAAGTCCCTTTATAGGGATGACAGGAAGGAGAACTATGGGAGTATTACTTCCATGGGTAAGAATTATTTCATCTGCATGGATTAGGACATCTTTATTTTGTTACCTTGTAAAGAGTATTTCTAGCACATCCTATGAAAGAATTTATGTTTGATGTGCTATGACTTTGCTTTTTTTTTAATACAAGAATAAATCAACCTTCACTTTTTTTCCCTTTATTCAGCTTATTCTCATTATTTTCATCTTAATAAGAGTATGATTAAACACTGATAGTACTTGCGGATTGTTTTTGCAGTCTAGCAAATGCTTACTTTTTACTGCTTTACAAGAAGAGTAGGCCAGGTGTGGTGGCTCATGCCTGTAGTCCTAGCACTTTGGGAGGCTGAGGTAGGAGGATTGTTTGAACCCAGGAGTTTAAGACCAGCCTAGGCAACATAGCAAGATCCTGTCTCTTTTTAAAATATTTAAGAATAAATAAAAAGAGTGAGCTTAAAACTAACAGGTTTGGACTTTTAACAAATTTTTGATAGTTACTATACTATTTAATGGATTGGATAATTTTGCCAGGTGAGGCTCACACCTATAATCCCCGCAGTTTGGGAGGCTGAGGTGGGAGAATCACTTGAGGCCTTTGGACTTTAACAAATTTTTTGTCGTTACTATACTGTTTAATAAATGGGGTAATTTTGCCAGGTGTGGTAGCTCATGCCTGTAATCCTGGCATTTTGGGAGGCTGAGGCGGGTGGATCACTTGAGGTCTGGAGTTCAAAACCAGCCTGGCCGTCTCTACAAAAAATACAGAAATCACCTGGGTGTTTTGGGGCACCTGTAATCCCAGCTACTTGGGGGGCCTTCATTACCATTCTTAAGTCACTGATACCTATTTTATGAGGTTCGCCTTGGCACCTACATTTCACGTCTTTTTGCTTCTTGAATTTAGTGGCCCTATTTCTAACTAAGTTATAATCCTGGAAGCTAATATTTTTTTGTGCTCCCTGGAGCAGTTATAAATTTCTCAGGACTCCTGTAAACATTTTGGAGATTATAGCTATTAGCCTGTTTTTAGTAAATTCTTTTAGAAGAAACACTTTATCAGTCATACTGAAGTCTTCATATGCAAACATACACAATGCAAAATTTCTTTCAATAGCATTATGGGCTGGGTGTGGTGGCTCAGGCCTGTAATCCAAGCACTTTGGAGGCCAAGGCGGGCGGATCACCTGAGGTCGGGAGTTCAAGACCAGCCTGACCAACATGGTGAAACCCCGTCTTTTTTTTTTTGAGACAGGGTTTTGCTCTTGTTACCCAGGCTGGAGTGCAATGGCGCGATCTTGGCTCACCGCAACCTCCACCTCCTGGGTTCAGGCAATTCTCCTGCCTCAGCCTCCTGAGTAGCTGGGATTACAGGCCCGCGACAGCATGCCCAGCTAATTTTTCTTATTTTTAGTAGAGACGGGGTTTCACCATGTTGACCAGGATGCTTTCGATCTGTTGACCTCGTGATCCACCCGCCTCAGCTTCCCGAAGTGCTGGGATTACAGGCGTGAGCCACCGTGCCCGGCTGAAACCCCGTCTTATTAAAAAAAAAAAAAGAAAGAAAAGCATTATGTTAGTTTACATTGTTTAAGCGTTTTAGTTCACTCACAGGCTTTTATTTAACAGGTATAGAGCTGACTCCTCTTTTAAATTTTTCATTTCTAATTACTATTGATATTTATTTCCTTTTTAGAATTTATTTGTGCATGCCTCTGTTCATTAATCTATTGGGATCTTAGTGGTAGTCTTTTTTTATTTTGATTTTTTCATTTTTGTGGAAAAAAATCAAATTTATGCTTTAAAATTATTGATCAGATCAGTAATTATTGATTTTTCATGGAGCCTTTTATTTCAGTGAATTACTGATATAGTATAAATGTTACATTTAATGCAAATTTTAAAAGCTCTCTTCTTTTTAAAATTAATTTCCAACAGCTCCTTTGTTTAATATGAGCCTGCTACTCTTGCTTTGTCGTTTTCAGTTACCTTACAGGTACCTAATGGAGTTCGGAGTTTGAGATTCTTGGCATAGTTCTTTTCTATAGCATTTTCTAAGCAGTTTGAAATGTGTAATTTCAATGTTTTTCTCATTCTCTGTCGCTTCATTACAACATCTGTATTTATCCCATCAGTACACTCTTCTAATTCAGAATGTGCCCTGTGGTTTCTGCCTCCTTCACTTCTCTCGGAAGGCCATGTTAGATTATTTTCACATCTGCAGATTTCTATTAATAACGACATCACTGACGGTCAGAATTGAAGAAAGTACCCATCAGATCTGGAAGTGAGATTTTTACAACATAAATAAATGAGTCTTGGAGGCAGCAGTTTCTGTGGAGTGGCAGGGTGTTGGGGAACAAGAGACAGTTTCTTTGAAGATTGCAAAGGAGAGGAATTTGAAACGTAATTCCTCGATGAATGTAAGGACTTTGTCTCTAAAGGGGAAGAGAGACCTGGTCACTGAAGGAATAATAGGTTGGGTAGATGGATTGTTTTTTGGTTCCTTTTTTTGTGTTTTTTTTTTTTAGATGGAATCTTGCTCTGTTGCCCAGGCTGGAGTGCAGTGGTGCGATCTCAGCTCACTGCAACATCTGCCTCCCAGGTTCAAGCTATTCTCATACCTCAGCCTCCCAAGTAACTGGGATTACAGGTGCCCCGCAACAAGTCCCACTAATTTTTGTATTTTTTTCTTTTGTGACGGAGTTTCCTTCTTGTTGCCCAGGCTGGAGTGCAATGGCAAGATCTCAGCTTACCTCAACCTCCTGGGTTCAAGTGATTCTCCTGCCTCAGCTTCCCTAGTAGCTGGGATAGGCATGTGCTACTGTGCCCAGCTAGTTTTGTATTTTTAGTAGAGATGGGTGAGGCTGGTCTTGAACTCCTAACCTCAGGTGATCTGCCCACCTTGGCCTCCCAAAGTGCTGGGATTACAGGTGTGAGCCATGGTACTTGGCCTAATTTTTGTATTTTTGGTAAACATGAGGTTTCACCTCATTGGCCAGGGCTGGTCTCAAACTCCTGATCTCAGGTGATCCAACCATCTTAATCTTCCAAAGTGCTGGGATTACAGGCATGAGCCACCATGCCCGGCCCATATGTTTTTTTAATGGGAGAAATTTTCTGCATATTTAAATGCTACTGGAGAAGAACTAGTAGAGTAGAATATGAAGGCAAGGAGAAGCAAAAAAAAAAAAAAGAGGAGTAGATAATAGGCTGGGCATGATATCTCATGCCTGTAATCCTAGCCCTTTGGGAGGCTGAAGTGGTCGGATCACTTGAGGCCAGGAGTTCAAGACCATCCTGGCCAACATGGCAAAACCCTATTTCTACTAAAAATACAAAAATTATCCAGGCATGGTGGCATGCACCTGTACTCCCAGCTACTTAGCAGCTGAGGCAGGAGAATTGCTTGAATCCAGGAGGCGAAGGTTGCAGTGAGCCAAGATCACATCACTGCACTCTAGCCTGAACAACAGTGTGAGACCCTATCTTAAAAAAAAAAAAAGAAAAGAAAAAAGGAGGAGCAGATGGCTAATGTGGGGAGATCCCTGGAAAGCAGGAAGGTATGGTGAGATCCGGGGTACAGGAAGGAGGAAGGACTGACCTTGGCTCAGGAGACATCTCTCCATAGAGAGACAAGGGGAGAATTAAATGAGTAGGCTGTCAGGCTGAGCACAGGAACTCATTCCTGTGTTCTCAGCACTTTGGGAGGCCAAGGAGGGAAGATCACTTGAGGCCAGGAGTTCGAGACCAGCCTGGGCAACATAGTGAGACAAACCCTGTCACTACAAAATACACAAAAATTAGCCAGGCGTGGTGGTGTGCGCCTGTAGTCCTGGCTACTTGGGAAGCTGAGTTGGGGGATCACTTTAGCCGGAGAGTTAGAGGTAGCAGCGAGCTATGATTGTGCTGTTATGCTGCAGCCTGGGTGACAGAGTAAGACCCAGTCTCAAAAATAAAATAAAATAAATCTGTGAGAACAGTAGATGTGAATAAAAGAGAGAGAGGAAAAAATACTGTGGTAGCTGGGAATGAGGGAAGAAAAAATATAACAAGTTAGTTTTGTGATAGGTTTTTTTTTATATGCTTGTTTTTACTATTTAAGTGCTTTTTTAGGAAGGTAAGTAAAAGGAGTTATATGACAAGTTAACATTAAAATTGTCTTCATTGTTTAGGAATTATAACTTCTGGCTATATCAAAAAAGGATAATGACCCTTAAAGGGTCATTGTAAGGATTAAATATGCCATAAAATTGTAAAGTACTTAGTGTATTGCTGGACTCATAGCACTAGGCAAACGTTCAGTATTATTATTTTGTAATACTGAAAACTCTTCTCACAAAAACATCTTAGGAAATTCTTAATAGGCCATGTTACTCCCTGGTTTTTTTTGAGACAGAGTCTCTCTCTGTTGCCCAAATTTGAGTGCAGTGGCGCAATCTCGGCTCACTGCAATCTCTACCTCCTGGGTTCAGGTGATTCTCCTGCCTCAGCCTCCTGAGTAGCTGGGATTATAGGCATGTGCCACAACTCCCAGCTAACTTCTTTTGTATTTTTAGTAGAGACAGGTTTTCACCATGTTGGCCAAGCTAGTTTCAAACTCCTGGACTCAAGTGATCTGCCAGCCTTGGCCTCCCACAGTACTGGGATTACAGGCGTGAGCCACCTCACCCAGCTGATAATTTTTGTATTTTTTTTTTAGGCACAAAAACTAGAATACCAATTTTTATATTTTTAGTAGAGATAGGGTTTCGCTATGTTGGCGAGGCTGGTCAGGAACTCCTGGCCTCAAGTGAACGGCCCGCCTTGGCTTCCCAAACTGCTGGGATTACATGCGTGAGCCACCTCCCTGGCCAATACTCTATTTTTTGTTAACTACTGAAGATTTGTCTCTGCAAACCATATTAAACATCAGTGTTTTGGGTCAGGCGCTGTGGCTCATGCCTGTAATCCCAGCACTTTGGGAGACCAAGGCAGGTGGATCATGAGATCAAGAGATCGAGACCATCCTGGTCAACATGATGAAACCCCGTCTCTACTAAAAATACAAAAAATTAGCTGGGCATGGTGGCGTGTGCCTGTAATCCCAGCTACTCAGGAGGCTGAGGCAGGAGAATTGCCTGAACCCAGGAGGCGGAGGTTGCGGTGAGCCGAGATTGTGCCGTTGCACTCCAGCCTGGGTAACAAGAGCGAAACTCCATCTCAAAAAAAAAAAAAAAAATCAGTGTTTTGACTAAAGTATCTTGCTGATACAGTTACACAAGGGAACTAATCATAGCTACTTAAACATCCATGTTTCTCAGTGACTGCTGAACGTTAATCTAGCTCTTGGAAGTGGTAGGATCTTCTCTGGATATAGAAAGAATGTCTATTTTCCTTTAGATTAATTCATACCAAATCCTTTGGTCATTGAGAAACCTAGAAAGATTACCTTTCTTCTCTAGGCTATGAATTCTGATGAAGAGGAAGGTGAAGATGGGGTTAGCTGTATAACCTGATATCAAATTTTATTAAGAATGTCACCTGATTGCATTGGCTCATGTCTGTAATCCCGGCACTTTGAGAGGCTGAGATGGGAGGATCACTTGAGTTCTGGAGTTTGAGACCATCATGGGCAACATAGTGAGACCCTCGTCTCTATAAAAAATACAAAAATTAGCTGGGCATGGTGGTGTGGACCTGTAGTCCTAGCTACTTGGGAGGTGGAGGTGGGAGGATCACTTGAGTACAAGAGGTTGAGGATGCAGTGAGCCATGATTTCTCCACTGCACTTCAGCCTGGGTGACAGAGTGAGACCCTGTCTCAAACACATACACACACACACACACACACACACACACAGAGAGAGAGAGAGAGAGAGAGAGAGAGAGAGAGAACACTGAATGTGATGATACAGGTATTTGTAAGTGCCATACCGAAAGGAGACCCTCTTCACACGGTGGAATGACTGCTTTCCAGTCTCCTTCCTGTAAACCTTTTTTGCCAGCTCTTCTTTCCCTAACCTCCCTTACTTTTCTGCTTGAATATTTTTCATCCTATCCCAGTACTGTAAAGGTAACTTTACAAAATCATGCGTCCCTAGCACATGTCAGTTTCACCTCATTATCCTCTTATTTTATATCTTCAAATTCAGAGAAGAGCTCATTTTTTTAATTCTCCTTGTGTTATTTCAGATTATGAGTCCAGGGACAATATGGAGCTCATGGTGAAGCAGGTTTCTGATGACACCGAATCACAGTGGATGGCCCCGGAACACACCGAAAGGAGCGTTCCCCAGGGTCCAGACTTGGCAGAAGTCAGTGACCTTAAGGGCACGGTACAGAGGTGGCAGGTCAACCCCACCGTGGGGAAATCAAGGCAGAATCCTTCCCAAAAAAGGGATCTGGGCGCAATCACAGACGTCAGCCGTAAGCAAAGCACACATGGTGAGAGAGGCCACAGATGCAGCGATTGTGGCAAATTCTTCCTCCAAGCCTCAAACTTTATTCAGCATCGGCGCATCCACACTGGAGAAAAACCGTTTAAGTGTGGAGAATGTGGGAAGAGCTACAATCAGCGTGTGCACCTCACCCAGCACCAGCGTGTCCACACGGGGGAGAAACCCTACAAATGTCAGGTGTGCGGAAAGGCTTTCCGAGTGAGTTCCCACCTGGTTCAGCACCACAGTGTCCACAGCGGAGAGAGGCCCTATGGCTGCAACGAGTGTGGGAAGAACTTCGGTCGCCATTCGCATCTGATTGAACACCTGAAACGCCACTTCAGGGAGAAATCCCAGAGATGTATGTGTGAGGAGTTTATATCTGGGGGGATGAATGGAGGCAAAAAGCAAAAGGTGTTTTATTAGGAAAGCACAACAGCACAGATGATACTGGGAGGGGCAGGAAAAGGCAAAGGTTATAGATGATTTGGTTCTTTCTTACTTATATTTTGAGAGGAGTCTCGCTCTGTTGCTCAGGCTGGAGGGCAGTGGCATGATCTCAGTTCACCGCAACCTCTGCCTTCTGAGTAGCCAGGATTACAGGTGCCCACCACCACGCCCAGCTAATTTTTTTATTTTTAGTAGAAATGGGGTTTCACCATCTTAGCCACACTTGTCTATGAACTCCTGACCTTGTGTTTCGCCTACCTCAGCCTCCCAAAGTGCTGGGATTACAGGTGTGAGCCACTGTGCTTGACCCATTTTTTTTTTTTTTTTTTTTTTTTTAATGGAATCTCTCTCTGTCTCCCAGGCTGGAGCACAGTGGAATGATCTTGGCTCACTGCAACCTCCACCTCCCAGGTTCAAGTGATTCTCCTGCCTCAGCCTCCTGAGTAGCCAGGACTACAGGTGCCTGCCACCGTGCCTGGCTAATTTTTTTTATATTTTTATTAGAGATGGGGTTTCACCATGTTAGCCAGGTTGGTCTTGATCTTCTGACCTCGTGATCTGCCTGCCTTAGCCTCCCAAAGTGCTGGGATTACAGGCATGAGCCACTGTGCCTGGTGCTTTCTTAAAAAATCTGCTTTGATTATTTATAGCCATGCTGCATCTTCCACCATGGCATAGAAATCACTAAAGTGTCTTTTAAGTTCTGAGTTGAGCTGAGCTATCCTCTGAGCTAGTGTTTTCCCATTCTACTCGATGACTGCCTTATTTGGGAAATCCACCAATTGCTTTAAAATGGTTATCTTTTCTTTTATACCTTCCCTCTAATTGTTTCTATAGCTAGTTTCCCAGTGAATACTCATCTGGCTCCCCCATTTTCTGGTTTTTTGTTTTTGGGGATTGTTTCGCGACAGAGTCTCTCTCTGTCACAAAGACTGAGGTGAAGTAGTGGGATCTCAGCTCGCTGTAGCCTCCATTTTCTGGGCTGAACTAATCCTCTCATCTCAGCTTCCTGCATAGCTGGGCCTACAAGCACGCACCACCACAGCCAGCGAATTTTTGTATTTTTTGTAGAGATGGGGCCTGGCTATGTTGCCTAGGCTGGTCTTGAATGTCTAGGCTTAAGCGATCCTCTTGCTTGGGCCTCCCCAAGTGCTGAGGTTACAGGCGTGAGCCATCATGCCCAGCCCTTCCTCATTTTTCTGGATTAAAGGGGGAATACTTGTTTTGCACATCCAGCCATATTATTGAGAGTCTGTTGCTAGTTGCACAGAATCCATAGTGAACAGGACAGAGATACAGTAAATGCCCTCATGAAGCTGACGGTCTGTTGTGGGTAGCAGATAATAAAGGTGATGAGCAGTCCTGAAGGAGAAGCATGACATGCCAGGGGAGGAAAATTGAGGCTAGAGTCTTGGCTAAGTGAAGAGGGCAGTGATTGCTGTATCACCCACCCTCTTGACAGTGCTTCTTGTCAGCTCATTTTGCCTTTTTTCCTGGCTCCTAGTCAGACATCCCCTGACTCCATACCCTCTTCATCATCCTTTGCTCCCATTCTTTCCATTTTTGTCAGTTCTTACCATCCAGTTGTTGTGGTTTTTTTTTTTTTTTTTTTTAGATGGAGTTTTAACTCTTGTTCCCAGGCTGGAGTGCAATGGCGTGATCTCAGCTCACTGCAACCTCCGCTTCCTGGGTTCAGGCAATTCTCCTGCCTCAGCCTCCTGAGCAGCTGGGATTACAGGCACGCACCACCATGCCCAGCTAATTTTTTGTATTTTTAGTAGAGACAGGGTTTCACCACGTTGACCAGGATGGTCTCGATTTCCTTACCTCGTGATCCACCTGCCTCGGCCTCCCAAAGTGCTGGGATTACAGGCGTGAGCCACTGCGCCTGGCCCAACATTTTTTTTTCATGTGTTTGTTGGTCATTTGTATATATTCTTTTGAGAAATGTCTCTTCATGTCATTTGTCTACTTTTTGATGGGATTTGTTTTTTCTTGTTGATTTGTTTGAGTTACTTGTAGATTTTGGATATTAGTCCTTTGTCTGATGCATAGTTTGCAGATATATTCTGCCATCCTGTAGATGTGTCTTGCTCTTTTCATTGGAAATTTCCAAAAGTTTGTTGTTTACATCCTGTTGGCATCAAATACACACACACATCCACCTGTGTTACTCCTGTTACATCATAGTTTCATCTGATCATTTTTCCTGAATTTATTTTTCCTCTATAAAAGAACTAATGGGCCAGGCACAGTGGCTTCTACCTGTAATCCCAGCACTTTGGGAGGCCAGGGCAGCCGGATAACCCAAGGTCGGGAGTTAGAAACTAGCCTGGCCAATATGGTAAAACCCCATCTCTGCTAAACATACAAAAATTAGCTGGATGTGGTCATACATGCCTGTAGTCCCAGCTACTAGTGGGGCTGAGGCAGGAGAATCACTTGAACCCAGGAGGCAGAGGTTGCAGTGAGCCAAGATCATGCCACTGCACTCCAGCCTGGGCGACAGAGCAAGACTCAATGTCAAAAAAAAAGAACTGATGACACTTGCATTTGCTCTTTATTTTCTTTTAGGCAGTGACAAAAGAAGTAAGAATGCAAAATTAAGTGTTAAGAAGAAAATTTCAGAATTTTCAGAAGCAGACATGGAGCTGTCAGGAAAAACCCCAAGAAACATTTCTCAAGGTCAAGATTTTGGGGAAGGCTGTGAGCTCCAAGGCAAGCTGGATAGAAAGCAGGGAATTCCTATGAAAGAGATACTAGGACAACCCTCTTCAAAGAGGATGAACTGCAGTGAAGTCTCCTATGTCCACAAAAAATCCTCCACTGGAGAGAGACCACATAAATGTAATGAGTGTGGGAAAAGTTTCATTCAGAGCGCACATCTTATTCAACATCAAAGAATACACACTGGGGAGAAACCATTCAGGTGTGAGGAATGTGGGAAAAGCTACAACCAACGCGTGCACCTAACTCAGCATCAGCGCGTCCACACAGGTGAGAAGCCCTACACTTGTCCTTTGTGTGGGAAAGCCTTCAGAGTGAGGTCCCACCTTGTTCAGCATCAGAGCGTGCACAGTGGGGAAAGACCCTTCAAGTGTAATGAATGTGGGAAAGGCTTTGGGAGGCGTTCCCACCTGGCTGGACATCTGCGACTCCACTCCCGAGAGAAATCCCATCAGTGTCGTGAATGTGGAGAAATCTTTTTTCAATATGTTAGCCTGATTGAACATCAGGTGCTCCACATGGGTCAGAAAAATGAAAAAAGTGGCATCTGTGAGGAAGCATATAGTTGGAACTTGACAGTGATTGAAGACAAGAAGATTGAGTTACAAGAGCAGCCTTATAAGTGTGATATCTGTGGAAAAGCCTTTGGTTACAGTTCTGACCTCATTCAGCATTATAGAACTCATACTGCAGAGAAGCCCTATAAATGTGATATATGTAGAGAAAATGTTGGCCAGTGTTCCCACACCAAACAACGTCAAAAAATGTACTCCAGCACAAAGTCCCATCAATGTAATGAATGTGGCAGAGGCTTTACTCTGAAGTCACATCTTAATCAACATCAGAGAATCCATACTGGTGAGAAACCTTTTCAATGTAAAGAATGTGGAATGAATTTCAGCTGGAGTTGTAGTCTTTTTAAACACCTGAGAAGCCATGAGAGGACAGATCCCTTAAATACCTTAAGTGTAAAGGAGTCTCTGTTGTAGAATAGCTCTTACTCAATTTTAGAGAATCCTTCCTGGAGGGAAACCATACTCTATAATGAACGAAGTAACAGCTTCAAGCATTTTTCCAGTGTAACCATCAAACCTACAGATTGAAACCCTTTAGTTAGAACTCAGCCTTTAGGAACATCGGAGAACTCACAATAATAGATATGTTCACGTTCCCCACTGAGAAATGCTTAGTTAGCATCTTCATGCTTGGGAATCTAGACAAGAAGAGAATCCATGGACATGGTCGAGGAAGGAAAGCCTTCAGATGACATTCAGTCTTCACTTGAACTCAAAACTGATACTAGGAACATTGTCATGAGTTCAGTAGAAATAAGCTTTATTTGTAGATTCTGCCTTGTTTGATGGCCTATCTATTCAGGGAAGCACACAGTGAAAGAATTCTTCAGCATGATGTCCATTTTGGTACCTCATCAATGAACCTTTTCTAGAAATTATTATTCCAACCACTAGAATATCCCAGTCACTATTACCACTTTGAGCATTGACCCCTTGGAAAAGAAACAGATTTAAAGTATCTCTATCTTGGCAAAATTGGGGTTCGGGGCTGGATGGTATGTGTTTCTGCTGCCTTATTCAATCTATAACTTCTCTGTGAAACGCTCTTAACTTGTTTTTGGTTTGATTCTACTGACTTCAAGGTTTAGCCAGTAGAAGGAGGAGTTCAACTTGTCAGTTCAGGAGAAACTGTGCTGGTCAGTCATATCTTAAGGCAAAGGGAGAGGGACCTTAGGGGGACAGAGAAGACAGGCAAAACTGTGGACTGTTTTATCTTGTATCACCCACAGGGCAACTACACCCATAGAAGGAATTGGACCAAAGTGAATTAAGAGTTCTGGTCCCAGTCAGGGACCATGGCTCATGCCTGTAATCCCAGCACTTTGGAAAGCTGAGGTGGGCGGATCACGAGGTCAGGAGTTCAAGACCTGACTGGCAAACATGGCAAATCCCCGTCTTTACTAAAAAATAAAAAAATTAAAATTAGCTGGGTGTGGTGGCATGCACCTGTAATCCTAGCTATTTAGGAGGCTGAGGGAGGAGAATTGCTTGAACCCAGGTGGCAGAAGGTGTGGTGAGCTGAGATCACACCATTACATTCCAGCCTGAGCAATAGAGCAAGACTACCTCAAAAAAAAAAAAAAAAAAAAAAGAGTCCTGGTCCCAGTAGTATATGTGCTGACCCCAGAAATAGGCCTCTCCTGTAGAGTGGTGATACAGTATGAGTTTCAATTTGCATTGCAGTTGGGATTGAAAGTAATCAGTCATGAGCAGGCAGGCATGAGGTCCCCATAGCCCTACCTTGCAGGAAGGTCTGGGTGGGAGTTTTGAGTGGGAAAGAGAATGACATGCATGAGAAAGTTCCCCTGAGCCAGTTTGCTAGGGAGAGGGAGTGAGTGCTGTTGGGCACTGCTCAGGCCCTGCTTCTGCTGACTTGCCTGGCTTACAATAAATGCCCACTAAATATTTGTTGACCATATGTGTCATACACTGTGGTGCCCTGTCCAGACCCCTCTACCAAGCTGGGACCCCATCCCCCAGCTGCTCTGAGTTTGGGCTGCAAGTGCTCACAGCTATGCTTCTCCAGAAACTGAAGAATCACCCTCGGGAGGTGGGAGCCATCTCACCCAAGAGTCACCTCTCCACACCCCAATGCCTAGTTCATTTCACTAAAGCATGGAAAACTCCAGTGTGCCATGACTGCTCTGACACCCATGGATCAGGCCAAGCTAGACTTTATCTGAGCCTACATCCATGCTCAGCTCTCTCCCTTCTCTATCCTGTTTCATTCCTTCCCTCAATGGCATTTCCGAATAAATATACTATCAATCACGTGGCTCTGAATCCCTGTCTCAGGCTCTACTTTAGAGAACCTGATCTAAGACATTTGTTGCCACAAGTGATCCTAGGAAGCTGCTGTGAGAGGATTGTAGAGTTGGTCACTCACCAGGAGGGAGTGAGGACCCCCATCACTGTTAATAGTCGCTGGCATGTAGTACCTGTCCAGTCACTAAGTCATTCGCTTGTGGGGAACGGATGGGATACAGGTGGAAAGGGATGTATTGACTTGTAGAGGTTTGGGACAAACAGGAAAATAGGATTATGGAATTGGGTGGCTCCTGCTGAAAGTCACTGACTCCTTGAAGAGATGACAGGACAAATAACCAATTTAATGCCAGGTGTGTGTCAGAGGACCTTCTTGGTAGCTTTTTAAATTTTTTATAGACAGGGTCTTGTTCTGCTGCCCAGGCTGGAGTGCAGTGGTGCAATCACAGTTGACTGCAGCCTCGACCTCCCAGGCTTAAGTGATCTACCCACCTCAGCCTCCTGAGTAGCTGGGACTACATGCACATGTCACCACATGTGGCTAATTTTTTTAAAAAAACGTATTTTTGGAGAGATGGTATCTCCCTATGCTGCCCAAAATGGCCTCAAACTCCTGGGCTCAAGTGATCCTCCAGCCTCGGTCTCCCAAAGTGTTGGGATTACAGGCATGAGCTACAGCTTCTGGCCGTGGAGTGATTCTTGAAAGCTTAGAAGAGTCAGTGGCCCACATTAAATGAAGCAGAGATGACAAAACCATGGTGGACTTAACAAAGGGATCCAAAGATTCATACATACACAAACTAGGATGGAACTAGATGAGACCAAACAACCCACCTTCAGTTATGTTCCTCAGGAGGGTCTGGAGAGCATTCTGTTTACCAAGGTTACAACGAATGCCCTCACCAGGGGGCCATGAGCATCACTGAGAAGCTTGGTAGTGGCTATCCTCATTTGCAGGGGCTGGTTATTACATTAAAAATCACCCCAGATCATTTACATTGCAGCCAGATGTGCAGCTGTGGGCATGTGACTATGGGGACCATTGGTCCTAAGATATGTATGTGTGTGTGTGTGAGAGAGAGAAGAGTTGGTTTGAGACAGGGACTTGCTCTGTCACCCAGGCTGGAGTGCAGTGGCATTGTTACAGCTCACTGCAGCCTCAACTTCCTGGGTGCCAGCGATCCTCCCACCTCAGCCTCCCAAGTAGCTAGGACCAGGCATGTGCCAGCATGCCTGCTTTGTTTTTGTATTTTTGCTAGAGACTGGGTTTCCTCCATGTTTCCCAGACTGATCTTGAACTCCTTAGCTCAAGCAGTCCACCCGTCTGAGCCTCCCAAAGTGCTGGGGTTATAGACATGGGCCACTGGACCAGGCTATTTATTTTCTAGTTTTGGTAGAGATGGGGTCACACTATGTTGCCCAGGCTGGTCTTGAACTCCTGGGATCAAGGAATACTCCTGTCTCTGCCTTCTAAAAATGCTGGGATTACAGGCATGAGCCATCATGCTTGGTTCATACATTCTTTAAATCAACAGCCATTAAAAAGTGCTGTCTTTAATAAGCAGAATAAGGCTGGCCACTGTGACTCATGCCTGTAATCCCAGCATCTTGAGAGGCCAAGGCAGGATTGTTTGAGCCCAGGAGTTCAAGATCAGCCTGGGCAAAAAAGTGAGATCCTCCCTAATCTGCTAGTGCCCCACCTTCTACAAAAAATAAGTTAGTTCGGTGTGGTGTAACACATCTGGTCCCAGTTACTTGGGAAGCTGAGATGGGAGGATCACTTGAGCTCAGGAATTCAAGGCTGTAGTGAGCTATGATTGCACCACTGCACTCCAGCCTGGGCAACAGAGCAAAGATCCTGTCTCAGAAAATAAATAAATGAAGTAATGGGATGGTGTTTCAGAATTCTGTAGCATTGTGCCAGTCTCCTTAAAACATAGGGGTGAGCCGGGCACAGTGGCTCATGCCTGTAATCCCAGCAATTTGGGAGGCTGAGGTGGGCAAATCACAAGGTCAGGAGTTCAAGACCAGCCTGACCAACATGGAGATGCTCCATCCCAACTAAAAATACAAAACAATAGCTGAGTGTGGTGGTGGGTGCCTGTAATCCCAGGTAATCGGGAGGGTGAGGTGGGAGGATTGCAGGCGGAGGTTGCAGTGAGTTGAGATCATACCACTGCACTCCAGCCTGGGCAACAAATAAGACGCCATCTTAAAAAAAAAAAAAAGGAAAAGGAAAACATTGGGGTGAAGCTGAAAGCAAAGACTTTCAACAATAATTTTTGTCTCTTAAAAATGAAGTCCTGCTTCAACTTTGGCTTGAAGCCAAACTATGCCTCTCCTTATGTAAAAATTCATGTTTTGTATCAATTCATACTGGCCATCCCTTATAAGGATACTAGCCTCTTGTTGACAACTCTTTCAGATCTGTTTGGTGTGATTAGATAGATGCAAATTATAAGTGGTCATAACCTGTGTTCTCTTCTACCCTCCAAAAGGAATTAAGTCCCAACCCCTAGTACCTCAGAATGTGCCCTTATTGGAGATAGAAGCATAGTAGATATAATTACTTAAGATGAGGTCGTTTGTTTGGGACAGAGTCTCCTTCTGTCACCAGGCTGGAGTGCAGTGGTGCGATATCGGCTCACTGCAACCTCTGCCTTTGGAGTTCAAGTGATTCCCCTGCCTCAACCTCCTAAGTAGCTGGGACTACAGGCATGCGCCACCATGTCTAAGTTTTTTTTATATTTTAGTAGAGATGGGGTTTCACCATGTTGGCCAGGATGGTCTCAATCTCCTGACCTCATGATCTGCCTGCCTCAGCCTCCCAAAGTGCTGGGATTATAGACATGAGCCACTGTACCGGGCCCTAAGACAAGGTACTGGAATGGGATGGGCTCCTAATTCAGGGTTACTTATGTCTTTATGAGAAGCTGACTGTGTGGACACAGGCATACAGGAGAGAAGGCCACGTAATGGCAAGGGCAGAGACTGGGGTGATGCAGCTGCAAGCCAAGGAATGCCAAAGATTGCCAGCAAACCACCAGAAGCTTGAAGAGCCAAGATTTCCCTTGGAAGTTTTGGAGGAGCATAGACCTGCTGACACCTTAAGTTTCTGACTTCTAAACTCCAGTACTGAGAGACAATATATTTTTATTTTTTATTTTTTGAGACAGAGTTTTGCTTTTGTTGCCCAGGCTGGAGTGTAATGGCATGATCTTGGCTTACCACAACCTCTGCCTCCCGGGTTCAAGCAATTCTCCTGCCTCAGCCTCCCAAGTAGCTGGGATTACAGGCATGTGTCACTATCCCTGGCTAATTTTGTATTTTTAGTAGAGATGGGGTTTCTCCATGTTGGTCATGCTGGTCTCGAACTCCCAAACTCAGGTGATCTGCCCACCTCGGCCTCTCAAAGTGCTGGGATTAAAGGCGTGAGCCACTGCACCTGGCCACATTTTTATTGTTTTAAACCACCAGTTTGTGGTACTTTGTTTCAGCAGACCTGGAAAATGAATGCACAAGTGTATTCTCTTTTCTGAATATTAGCATATTAAATATTTTTTGTTTTTTGAGATAAAGTCTCCCTTTTGCTGCCCAGGCTGGAGTGCAGTTGATGCTATCTCGGCTCACTGCAATATCTGCCTCCCAAGTTCAAACAATATTCTTGCCTCAGCCTGCCAAGTATCTTGGATTACAGATGCCCATCACAGTGCCAAGCTAAATTTTGTATTTTTAGTAGAGATGGGTTTTCATCATGTTGGCCAGGCTGGTCTCAAACACTTTTGGAGTGGTGGTTTCTCTCCTTTGCTGGGTAGAGTTGCTTATTATCAAGGAAATCTAGTTTCTTAGTTTCTTTCTTTTTTTTCAAAACAGGGTCTTTCTCTGTTGCCCAGGCTGGAGTGCAGTGCTACAATTACAGGTCACTGCAGCATTGAACCTCTGGGCTCAAGCAATCCTCTTGTCTCAGCCTCCTGAGTAGCTGGGACTATGGGTGCATCACCAAACCTAGCTAATTAAAAAAATTTTTTGTAGAGTTGACATCTTGCTGTGTAGTCCAGGCTGGTCTTGAACTCCTGGCCTTAAGTGATCCTCCCATTCTGGCCTAAAAAAGTACTGGAATTACATGTGAGAGCCACTGCCCCCAGCAGAAATCTTTTTTTTTTTTTTTTTTTTTTTTTTTTAGAATTCTCTGTCACATCATTCTTGAGATGCAGGTTTTCTATCACCTTAAAAGATGAGGGCTCCACCAAATCTCATGACACTCATAAGGTTTATCTCTCAGGTAGATTTTATAATGTAAAATGAAGCTAATGCTGTGGCCCAAACTTTTCCACCACTGGGATTTACAGGTCTTCGACCACAAATGTCATGCTGAGACTGGAAGTCTTTTCACACCCATTGCACTGTAGGGTCTCTCCTCACGTGGATTCTCTGGTGCACAGTGAAGCATGAGCTCGACATGAAGCTTTTCCCACACTTGCTGTAAGGGTGGAATTGCTCTTCAGTGGGGCCACCTGGTGGTGATGAGGGCTGAGCTTGGCCTGAAGCTTCTGCCACTTTCACTACATGTTACAATTTTGTTTCAGTGTGGATTCTTCCACACACCATCCCAATGGTGCATGTTAAGTGCTCCCACACTCAAGGCAATGATAGTACCTCTCCCTGGTATGGTTCATGGTGATGCATGAGCCATAACTAAAGCTTTTCTTGTATTTGCCACGTTTGAGGCCTCTCCTGGGTGTGTACTCCCAGCTCTGCTCTGGCTGGAACTTTCCCCAAATTCTTTACACTGGTAGGGCTTCCCTCTGGCATACCATGTTAGCACATCTTCACATTGGACCTCTCTCTCCTGATTACCTCTTCCTGGCCTTGCCCACCTTGCAAACCATGGCCAGTTTATTGTTTGATTTCTCCTCATAATTTCCTGGCAGGTATTTTTTCACTGCTTTCTGCCTTGAAGGCCTTTTCCTTCTTCACATTAGAATCCAAAGGCAAAAGTAAAAAGTGAAGGTGCTAGTCTTGAAATAGGGTGTGGAACTGGAAAAAAAAAATAAGTGGAACAATTAGATTAAGTGCACATTTCTTTGAATGAAGTAATTTACAGAGCTCAAAGGCAAAGCTAGAAGGAAGGTAGCTTTGGGTGACTCTGTTGAAAAAGACCCCTAGCAAGGTCTTTTTCATAGGCTCACATAGACTGCTTTTTTTTTTTTTTTTTTTTTTGAGATGGAGTCTCTGGTCACCCAGGCTGGAGTGTAGTGGCATGATCTCAGCTCACTTCAACCTCTACCTTCTAGATTCAAGCGATTCTCCCACCTCGGCCTCCTGAGTAGCTGGGATTACAGGCGCACACCACCACACTCAGCTAATTTTTTTTTTTGAGACAGAGTTTCCATCTGTTACCCAGGCTAGAGTGCAGTGGCTCGATCTTGGCTCAATGCAACCTCCGCCTCCAAGGTGGGAGGAACTCTTGAGCCTAAGAGTTCAAGACCAGCCTGGGCAACAGAGTGAGACCCCACTTCTACAAAAAATAAAATTAGTGGGCTGTGGTGGCACATGCCTGTTGTTCCAGGAGGCTGTGGTGGGAGGATTGCTTGAGCCCAGGAGATTGAGACTGCAGTGAGTTGTGATTATGCCAACCTGGGCACCAAAGAAAGGGTCTATCCACACACACACCACCCCCGTGAGCCTACGCCAAAAAAAAAAAAAGTATAGCCTTACGTAAATCTTGGGCCACTTCAGTTTGGGAGTGACAGTCCTAGGCCAGGCGCGGTGGCTCATGCCTGTAATCCTAGCACTTTGGGAGGCTGAGGTGGGTGGATCACCTGAGGTGAGGAGTTCAAGACCATCCTGGCCATCATGGTGAAACCCTATCTTTAAAAAAAAAAAAAAAAAAAAAAAAAAGGGAGTGACAGTCCTATGACTAACTTGGGTCTCCTGACTCCCATCCATGGGCCTTTCTGCTAATGCTCACCTTCTAACTCCAGTTCCACTTGTCTCATGTCAAAAACCCCAATTTCAGCATCTCCAAGTTGGGGTCCAGGCACCTCACTACCCCTTCTGCTTATGCCCCATGCTCCAGACTCCGTGCTTGCCCAGGCAAGGCCACTGGGCAGTATGGGCATGTGGGGCACCCAGAGCAGGGGACGCACATGTTCACTGCGCCAACTGCATGTGCTCAATGCTCGCCTGCAGGCCTAGCCACAGAGAGTGGGTATGGGGCACTGGAGTCTTTTGCAAAACTACAGTTCTGGCTCTGGATTTTCTGCGATCGTGACTGTGGCCAAGCCGGGGCACAAGCTCCCAACGGTGTCCAGTGAAGGGCAGGCTGGGTCTGTCTTGCCACTTGCCATACTGGGCTGGTTGGGACCAAGGACCTGGAGGAGAAACACCCTGCACCCTTGGTGCGCCCACTCCCAAGGCTTTTCTTTCCCAATCCAGGAAGCAGCCCTGAGTAGTGGTTTGCACCTGGGTGTGCGTTCTGTTCTGCGGCCCAGGCTCTGTCCAGTCTATGAAGGAGCCACCTAATACTGGGGGTCTGTGAGTTGGAATGCCTGTGACAGGGGGTCCCCAGCCCTGGGTAGAGGAAAGGCTTGGGCCTCAGGCAGGCCCAACATACCCTTAGCTGGTCAGTGTGGGGACTGCAGTATGGGGCTGCAGAGGGCCAAGGAAAAGGAGAAAGGGTCAATGAGCAGCTACCCCTGGCTCTCTGTGGTATAGGAGCACCAACCCCTGAAAGTGGATAGAAGCACTTTAAGTTTGAAGTTTAGAAAACTACAGGCTTCACCTTGTACCCCAGTGAATGGCTAAACTAGCAAAGTGATGTCCATTGTCTGATGTGTCCAACAGACATGCTGTTTGTCCCTCACTATGTTTTAGGTATCTTTGAGGCAACATTAAAAATTAGATTTCAAGTCAGGTTCAGTGGCTAACAGCTGTAATTCCAACACTTCGGGAGGCTGAGGCCAGGAGTTCAAGGCCAGCCTGGGCAACACAGTGAGATCCCTGTGTAAATAGGGGTAAATAAAAACGATGAGATAGGAAGATTTTTTTTTTTGAGACGGAGTTTTGCTCTTGTTACCCAGGCTGGCGTGCAATGGCACAATCTCGGCTCACCACAACCTCCACCTCCTGGGTTCAGGCAATTCTCCTGCCTCAGCCTCCCGAGTAGCTGGGATTACAGGGACGCGCCACCATGCCCAGTTGGTTTTTTGTATTTTTAATAGAAATGGGGTTTCACCATGTTGGCCAGGATGGTCTCGATCTCTTGACCTTGTGATCCACCCACCTTGGCCTCCCAAAGTGCTGGGATTATAGGCTTGAGCCACCGCGCCCAGCCCGAGATAGGAAGATTGCTTGATCCTGGAAGAAGCTGTAGTGAGCCGTGATTACACAGTGCATTCCAGCTGGATGATGAAATAAGACCTGTCTCAAAAAAAAAAAAATTATAATACCATAATCGCTATCTTCTTTCTTGTGTCCTTTTTTTCTTTTTTGAGATGGAGTCTTGCTCTGATGCCAGGCTAGAGTACAGTGTGTGATCTCGGTTCACTGCAACCTCTGCCTCCCAGGTTCAAGTGATTCTCCTGCCTCAGCCTCCCGAGTAGCTGAGACTACAGGCACCCACCACCACACCTGGCTAATTTTGGTATTTTTTTTTAAATATGGGGTTTCACCATGATGGCCAGGCTGGTCTTGAACTCCTGACCTCAGGTGATCCGCCCACCTTGGCCTCCAAAGTGCTTGGATTACAGGTGTGAGCCACTGCACCCGGCCTAATTTTTGTATTTTCATAGAGACAGGGTTTCACCACGTTGGCCAGGTTAGTCTTGATCTCTTGAAATCATGATCTGCCTGCCTCGGCCTCCCAAAGTGCTGGGATTACAGGCATGAGACACTGAGCCCAGCCTTTCTTTTTTTTTCAGATGGAGTCTCATTCTGTTGCCCAGGCTGGAGTGCAGTGGCACAATCTCGGCTTACTGAAGCCTTTGCCTGTGGGTTCAAGCGATTCTTCTGTCTTAGCCTCCCAAGTAGCGGAGACAACAAGCACCTACCACCACACCGGCTAATTTTTGTACTTTTTTTTTAGTAGAGATGGGGTTTGACCATGTTAGCCAGGCTTGTCTTGAACTCCTGACCTCAAGTGATTCACCCACCTCGGCCTCCCAAAGTGCTGGGATAACAGGTATGTGCCACCATGCCCAGCCACTTGTGTCCTTTTTGAAAAGGGGAAATGACAGATATATCCCAGTAGAAGGCCTCAATGTCTCATTAGCGGAATTATAACACATGCCCATATCTAAAAAAACCCACCATAGTGTTAAACTGAGACTGGTATTAAGACTCACTTCTGGCTGGGAATGGTGGTTCATACCTGTAATCTCAGCACTTTGGGAGGCTCAGGTCAGGAGTTTGAGACCAGCTTGACCAAAATGGTGAAACCCCATCTCTACTAAAAATACAAAAATTTAGCAGGGCGTGGTGGCAGACATCTGTAATTCCAACTACTTGGGATGCTGAGGCAGAATACCTGGAACCCAGGAGGTGGATGTTGCAGTAAGCCATGGTTACACCATTTTACTCCAGCCTGGGCAAAGAGAGCGAAACTCCATTTAAAAAAAAAAAAAAAGGGCTGGGCGCGGTGGCTCACGCCTGTAATCCCAGCACTTTGGGAAGCCGAGGCAGGTGGATCATGAGGTCAAGAGATCAAGACCACCCTGGTCAACATGGTAAAACCCTGTCTCTACTAAAAATACAAAAAATTAGCTGGGTGTGGTGGCACGTGCCTGTAATCGCAGCTACTCGGGAGGCTGAGGCAGGAGAATTGCCTGATCCAGGAAGCAGAGGTTGCAGTGAGCCGAGATCGCGCCATTGCACTCCAGCCTGGGTAACAAGAGCGAAACTCCGTCTCAAAAAAAAAAGAAGAAGAAGAAGAAGGAATACCATGTAGATTGAAAAAGAAATAAAAAAAGTAAAAACAAAAAAAAGACTTAATTTCTGGAATTAGAACAAAAAAGGAAAAACACAGACTGAGTAAATGAATGTCAGTAAGGCTCTGATGGAAAAGAGAAAGCAAGGTGATGGCGGTGGACAGGGAAACAGATTTGAGTATAAAAATAAGTGTTAAGAGAACTATTTGAAAAGTTATTTTTGAGACAGGGTCTCTCTCTGTCGCTCAGGCTAGACTGCAGTGGCATGATCACAGCTCACACTAGCCTCGACTTGCTGGGCTCAAATGATCCTCCCACCTCAGCCTCCCGAGTAGCTGGGACTACAAGTGTGCACCACCAAGCCTGGCTATATTTTTGTATTTTTTGTAGAGAGGGGATTCAATGTGTTGCCCAGGCTGGTCTCAAACTCCTGGCCACAAGCAATCCACCCACCTTGGCCTCCCAAAGTGCTGGGATTACAAGTGTGAGCCACTGTGCTGTCCTCTTTTCAAAATTCTTGACAATAATTTACAGAAGGACATATATTTTATATCATCTTGTACACATACACACATTCATGTAACTGAAACAAGTTTCATGAAATACACTATGTAGGAAAATAAAAACCTAGTTAATTGCAAATGTAATTTTATTAACATTTTAATACAACATACTGCAAGATCCCTTAAAAAGTACAGACACAATTTTCTTTTTTTTTTGAGATGGAATCTCACTGTTGCCCAGGCTGGAAAACAGCAGCAATCATCTCAGCTCACTGCAATCTCTGCCTTCCTGGTGTAAGAGATTCTCCTGCCCCAGCCACCCTAGTAACTGGGACTACAGGCATGCGCCACCACGCCTGGCTAAGTTTTGTATTTTTAGGAGAGATGCGGTTTCACCATGTTGGCCAGGCTGGTCTCGAACTCCTGATCTCTAGTGATCTGCCCACCTCAGCCTCCCAAAGTGCTGGGATTACAGGCGTGAGATACCATGTTCTGCTAAACACAAAACTTTGTAAAGATTTTATTTAATGTGATGGGTGTGCTTGTCTGTTCATAAGTTCCTTCCAGTCAGGAACACATGAAGATAATGCTACCCGCATGTCTGGTGCACTATTGAGCCTATTTCTTTTCTTTGTTTTTAATCGTGTCAAGATTGAAAATCCTAATTCACACAAACAAGTAGTTGTGAATGGTAGTAACAGCAATATACTCTTCCTACTTAGCAGCGGAAATTCATCTTTAATCTTAATCCAAAATGCTGATAAACTTAATGTCTTATAATAAGTCTTTAGTGTGAATGATGAACTGAGCTGCAGTAATTCATTCTCTTCTTCAGGCTCCAAGTTTAACTCAATTATTGATTCTGGGTTTTGAAAAGCAAATGGATCTTTCATCCAAATATTTTCCTTTAATGATTCAAATTTCTCTTCTGGAAAGTAATAATTAAAAGTTTGAGACAAAGAAGTGAGATGCAACAATATCTCTAACTTTATTTCTTTTAAGCAGTCTTCATTAATAATGTTCTCTTCGATGTGTTGCAATAATGTTGGAAACATATAGTAGCTGGGGCGATTACTTTTAAGTCTTGCTTGCCACAGCAATAATGTTTTTTGGAATCCTAGAATATGTTCAAGATACTGAAATATATCATTGTTTTTCCCCTGTATTTTCAGGTTTAATTCATTAAGAATGCTAAAAATATCACTTAAATATGCCAATTTTGTTACCCAGATATCATCTTCAAAAATACTTGCCAAATGAGATTGCTTTTCAATGAGAAAAATGTAAATCTCGTTCCTGAGTTCATATACTCGGCTCAATACCTTTCCCTGAGAAAGCCAACGAACTTCGGTATGAAACAACAAGTGGGTATGGTTAACTCCGATCTCTGAACAAAATACTTCAAGAAGTCGGCTATTCAGTGAACTTCCTTTAACAAAATTAACAATTTTTACTGCATTTCTCAATACGTCCATTAGACTTGGTGAAATTTCTTTAGAGACCAAAGCGTCTCGATGAATAAAACAGTGATTCCAAAGATCATTGTTGTGGGTTGCTTCTAACAATTTTTCAATAAGTCTGCTATGTTTTCCAGTCATATTTGCTGCTCCATCACTTGAAATTCCTTTACAGTGTTTCCAGTTTAATTTATACTGACCAACAATGCAGTTTTCTAATTCAGTAAATAAATCCAATCCAGTTATGTGTGAATTTAAGTTTAAACAACATAAGAGGTCCTCTACAAAATCATCTTGCCACACATATCTGACATAAACCAAGAGTGTTGGACCACTTGCAATATCAGTGCTCTCATCAAGTTGGATGGCAAAGTCTACACCAGACTGCAGCCGTGTAATAAGCATTGCTTCCAAATGTTTTGCAATCGTACAGATTCGACGAGAGATTGTATTATCACTAAGAGGTATAGTTTTTAGTTTATCAGCTGATTTATCATCAAAAATTGTACGTACCATATCCATACATGCTGGAAGGATAATTTTTTCTGCTGCGGTGTGAGCCATTTTTTCTTTTGCCACTCTATACGCAACTAAATATGATGATAATAAGGCTCTTTCATTCATAGTTGTAGAGCGACTGAGAACTTGTGGTGATGACTCTACTTTGTTCTTTTCCTTTTGAAAATGGTCTTCTTCCTTTTCCTCCTCCACCTTCACTATCACAATGCCTTTCATCTCCTGGGTACCCCGTGGAGACAAATGTATAGAATCCCTTGATTCAGGAGTCATTATTCAGGTTCCAGGAACTGGCTCACTTGATCCAAATAGGGTCTGTTTTGTAGGGCTGTGCTTTGTGACCTAGGTTTTATAAGATCAGGTTTTACTATCCTGCAGAGTAGAAAAATGTAACAACAGTATTAAAAAGCAACATGGTATTGCTGGACTGCTAACAATGCATACAATACAATTCACTAAATCTAGTGGTGTGACATGGTAACTGATGAGTAACTGTCATTCATGTTGCCTGTTTGTCAGGGAGATTTGATGTATTATATACCACTAATTTAATACCCAGGGAACCGTTATGAGGTTCACATGATTACTATTCTTATATTACAGGTGAAAAAATAGAAGCTCAGAAAGATTAAATGTGCCTAACAACCCAAAGTAAGTATAGAACCAGCATTCAAACCCAAGACTGAAACCAATGTCCTAAATATGTTGCTGCACTGCCAACTCTAAAAACTGATCTGGTCACTCTTAAAAATGATCACCAAGGGCTGGGCACAGTGGCTCATGCCTGTAATCCCAGCACATTGGGAGGCCGGGGCGGGTGGATAACTTGAGGTTGGGAGTTTGAGACCAGCCTGGCCAACATGGAGAAACCCTGTCTCTACTAAAAATACAAAAAATTAGCTGGGCGTGGTGTCAAATGCCTGTAATTCCAGCTACTCAGGAGGCTGAGGCAGGAGAATCGCTTGAACCTGGGAGGTGTTGGTTGGGGTGAGTTAAGATCGTGCCATTGCACTCCAGCCTAGGCAACAAGTGTCAAACTCCATCTCAAAAAAAAAAAAAAAAAAAAAAAATCACCAAAGTAGGATATACAAGATGATCCACTGGGGCATAGGGAAAAAAATTAGAACAAAGCGCCCTCACTTGCTTGTTTGCTTTTAGTACACTGCAGTATTTCCCCATTCATGTGAGCTTAGTAGATTTGGAGATATTACCTAAATTCATGTGAGCTTAGTGGATTTAGAGGTGTTACCTGACTTTACTAAATGAACCCCATCTTTTCTTTGGTACTCTGTCACTTAGCCTCTCTCAGTAATGTAAACAACTTTCTGTATGTTGGTGGCACAACTGGAAATGAATGAAGGGCAGCAGGTTTTGCTTAGATGAATGTTAAATTCAGTTTATCAGTGAATTCCAAAATGGTAAGGGCCCCTGAGATAATCTATTTTACTTTACTTATGACATGTTTGAGACTTGGTAGGTCTTAGGTGTTTTCATCCAAAAATATCAATGAGAGAACTGGTACCAGTTTCCTAATGGTCCATTACATTGTCCACAAATTCCCTTCTCTACTTTACCCCTCCATGTCAAGCACAGATACTTTCTACAACTGAAACCCCACCATGTCCGAAACTGCTCATTTAAAACCCTTCCTGGCAGGGTACAGTGGCTCATGCCTGTAATCCCAAAACGTTGGTAGGTGGAGGTGGGCAGATCACCTGAGGTCAGGAGTTCAAGACCAGCCTGGCCAAGATGGCAAAATGCCATCGCATCTAAAAGTACAAAATTAGTCAGGCGTGGTGGTGGGTGCCTGTAATCCCAGCTGCTCAGGAGGCTAAAGCAGGAAAAGCTTGAACCCGGGCAGCAGAAGTTGCAGTGAGCCGAGATCTCGCCACTGCACCCCAGCCTTGGCGACTCCGTCACAAAGCAAAACAAAACAAACAAACAAAAAGTGTAAATAATCTTTTCTCTCTCTCTCTCGCTCTCTTAGTGCTGGGATTACATTAATCTTTTCCTATTGCATCCCAATCACTTCTTTATTCCGTAGGCTTCAAACACTTTTTTTTTGGTTTGTTTTTGAGACAGAGTCTCGCTCTGTCGCCCACGCTGTAGTGCAGTGACGCCATCTTGGCTAACTGCAACTTCCACCTCCCGGGTTTAAGTAATTCTTGTGCCTCAGTCTCCCGAGTAGCTAATATTACAGGTGTGTGCCACCATACCTAATATCTCTATTTCTAGTAGAGACAGGGTTTCACTATGTTGTCCAGGCTGATTTTGGAACTCCTGACCTCAAGTGATCTGCCCGCCTAGGCTTCCCAAAGTGCTGGGATTACAGGCGTTAGCCACGGTGCCCGGCCTTCACGCTAATCGCTACCATAATGGTGTTGGGTTTGAGGGTGAACATTATCTGTGGACACGGGCTTAACAAGCCCATCCTAATTAAAAAAAAAAAACAAAACTGTAAGGCCAATGACACTTGGTATCGTGTAAGACTGCCCGATTTTTACAACTCGGGGTACCTAGGAAACCATAAAAGCCCTCACCAGAAGGAAAACCAGTGGGGACAACTGGGGAGCACAGATAATCTGACTGGGATCATTTTGTCCGCGCGTCTTTGGGGTGAAAACCCAGGACTCGGAGCCCAGAAGGGACACGCAGACCGCCTCTCCCCATTCCCAGGAGTGTCTCATTCCAGTCCGGAAACCAAAACTTTGTTCCCTTCCCACCTGTACCCAGCGACGCCTCTGCTGGGAGACAGCGCTTGCCACCGCCGAGGCTGGCGCGACTCGCTTTCACTCCGTCCGAGGGGGTTGTGGCGAGGGGATTGCAGGACACAGCAGTGCACGACCAACTCTGTCCCCGCCCGGAGAAGTCTGGGGTCCTGGGATAGAAAGGGTTGTAACTTTGGGGACCAGGAGTACTAGACTCAGACTCAGGCCCTCTGGACTTCAGAGCCCACGGAAAGCGTCCCCAAAGCCGGAAGTGCGTCACACCCGCTTTCCGGGGCTGCGCTCCGCTTCGGGGTCCTCTCTAGGATCGCGGGAGGACTTTGCATCCCTGTGTAGGGCTCTAATCTCGGGTTTGGGGATGTTACTCCTCAGCTTGTCCGCTCCGAGGAGATGCACGCGGCGAGGAAAAGGGGATGAATTTTCCTTTATGCTGTCCTGCTCAGTTACTTATATGTTCCTTCTATTTTTTCTTAATGATGGCAATAATTGTAATAGTTATAATTATTATCAAACAATAAAAATAGTGACTGTGTCTGTGGCAGAGGAGATGAATGAAACAAGGGTGGAGACAGAAAGATCAAGAATAAATGGTTTCACAAAACGAAGAGGCTCTCTCTCTTTAGATGCTGATTATGTTTGTATTGCCGGTTGGATGTGCAGTATTTTTAAATATTGTCTGTAGGCAACAGACGTTCTTTCCAACACTAGATAGTTATAAAATCCTGAGCTTGTCTTATGTTTCCTGGGAGTTTTCAGATTAGCAATGCTGAAACCATAAGTTGAATTTGAGGCGTTTTTGCTGTCCAAGTGTTATCACAATAATTAGGGCTTCTACGATTAAAGAATAACTTCACCTTTTTTTTTTTTTGAGACGGAGCCTTGCTCTGTTGCCCAGGCTGGCGTTCAGTGGCACAGTCTTGGGTCACTGCAACCACTGCCTCCCAGGTTCAAGCAATTCTTCTGCCTCAGCCTCCTGAGTACCTGAGATTACAGGCGCATGCCACTACACCTGGCTAATTTTTGTATTTTTAGTAGAGACGAGGTTTCACCATGTTGGCCAGGCTGGTCTTGAATGCCTGAACTTGTGATCTGCCTGCCTCGGTCTCCCAAAGTGCTGAGATTACAGGCATCGCGCTCAGACTTCACCTTTTATAAAACAGTAACTGAGACCTTAAATGGCTGTGACATGACTCTAAGTCTGGGCAAGTCTGTGGTACAGCGCAACAAGAGAAAAGCTGACAAAAGGAACAGCTACCTGTTACAGAGCCTATGATTGCATGGTAACCCGAATTACCTTCTAGGCCCTGACTAATGTTCTATACCTTATTGTTGTTATTTTTAAACAGGAATAGAAGTTCTCAACCTATGGGGTTTGGCCTTGCTGGGGTTGCCTTTTTCTACTCCCCATGAGCCTTCTCAATAATCCACTTGAGTGTGTCTTTGCTCCATATATTTTCCCCCAGAGCACCTTCAAGTCCAATCTTTGCTCCTTTATCACTGTCTGGCTCTCTGATCTATGGTCCTCCTTGATGATGTCATATTCTCAGAACTTATTCCTCCAGATACATCCTCATATTTCCTTCCAGTGTTCCAAGTCATTGCTAAGAGCCATTACATTGCTATACACTGTATTTTTCTTCTTTGTCTAAACCAGTCTCTCCTCTCCACCCCTGTCCTCGTTCCTACACTTAAGTGCCTAAAGGGTCCAGGAAGGCAGATTACTAAATGCAGCTGACTGGGTATATATTTTTATATTTGTGTTGTGTGTATGGCAGGAATGGTGGGTATCTCTATAACGACTCCTTTCTTTGCCTACTGACCTACTGGCACAAGAAACTCAATGTGTCCTGGTGGTATTCTGTTTCCAGTTCAGTGGAATATTTAATATCTCCTAGAGAAAATGTTCTTCCTGGAAATGAGGATCGTAACCCAGCTGGCTCTAAGAGGCACAAATTCTACAGGTGAGTGACTGGGTATGATACTAATAGGCTATTCCTGTATGCATAAAGTCCTACTGGAAACGCAATACTATATATCCTTTTTGGCCTGATGCATGTTAATGCATATACTCTATCCTGAAGTACTGCTCCAAACTTTGCAAGGCATTACATCTTATTTGGCAATTTAGCCCAGTCTTCAACAGGCCACTCCAAAATCCTATCTGGCCAGCTGCTTCTGGATTATGAGTATGCACCATGAATTTTGTAGCTTCAAGTTCACTGTCACACCTCCTTGGCTATCAGTGGGTTCCTTAGTTTCAGGTATGTCAATGGATAAGGCACTCTGCAAGCTCTCAGATGGTGTTGCTGCTGGAGGCAAAGTAGTTGGGGAAGACAAGTTCATTTAGAGCATATATCAATTCTGGTAAGAACAAATTGAAGCCCATTCCAAGGTAAAAGGGATCTGATGCTGAGGTGGGTGGATCGCTTAAGGTCAGGAGTTCAAGACCAGCCTGGCCAACAAACATGGTGAAACCCCATCTCTACTAAAATACAAAAATGCAGCCGGGCGCAGTGGCTCACGCCTATAACCCCAGCACTTTGGGAGGCCGAGGCGGGTGGATCATGAGGTCAAGAGATCGAGACCATCCTGGTCAACAAGGTGAAACCCGGTCTCTACTAAAAATACAAAAATTAGCTGGGCATGGTGGTGCACGCCTGTAGTCCCAGGTACTCGGGAACCTGAGGCAGGAGAATTGCTTGAACCCAGGAGGTGGAGGTTGCAGTGAGCCAAGATCGTGCCATTGCACTCCAGTCTGGGTAACAACAGCAGAACTCCATCTCAAAAACAACAACACCAACAAAAATACAAAAATGCTGGGTGTGGTGGCAGGTGCCTGTAATTCTAGCTACTAGGGAGGTTGAGGCAGGAGACTTGCTTGAACCCAGGAGGCAGAGGTTGCAGTGAGCTGAGATCATGGCACCGTACTCCGGCCTGGGATACAGAGCAAAACTCCATGTCAATTAAAATGAATAAATAAATAAAAAGTGGAAGCCTTTCAGGTCACCTAATACATGTGTTGGAACAGTATTCCCAGGTGCAGAATATGCTACCCCCAAATCCAAAAAGGCCCACCAGGACCTGCCCCAATTTCTTTGGGATTAGTGGGTGCAAGGGGGAACAACTTTTCTTTTAACCTTTGGGTGATGTCCCCAAACTACTGGACCCCACCAAAACTTCATCCATTTGTTAAGTGCCCATATCTTCAGGTTTCTGTACTGCCTTAGTAAGAAGTCTTAGTAAGATATCTATGACCCTTGTCACTTGCTGCTCACTGGGTACTATTAACATTTGTCATCAATCTGGTGGCCCATCATGATGGTTGGGTAAAGTTCCTGTGGACCACACTGTGACAGAGAATAGGCCTCAGGATCCCACCCTCTCCATGTATGAGCCATGACTTTCACTCAGGGGACTTTTTGAGTCTGCACAATTGGTCTCCTTTGCATTACTGTCACTGTTATAAACAGATCCTTGGCCTAATTTTCAGCTTAGCTAGATGCAGAATCACCTTCGTAATTTATTAAAAATCAGCTATTGTATGTATCTAGGACTATTTCTGGACTTTTTTTTTCCCCTTAGAAATTCATCCTTGTATTTCTGGAGTTTCGATTGTGCTCTGTTGATCTATTTGTCTATCTTTATGCTGATATCATATCATCTTGATTGCCGTAGCTTCAGAAAAAAATTGGGGTCTCCTCCTTCTGCTTTGGAGCCCCCCTCCGTCTGTACGGGGGAGCTTCTTCCTTCGGCGTTCTCTTTTCTTGCCTGCCAATTAAACTCTCCGCTCCTTAAAACCAATAAAAAAAAGAAAAAAATCTTAAAATTATACAAGTATTCTTATTTTATTTTTTCAAAATTGTTTTGGCAATTCTAAATCCCTAGCATTTCTGTATAAACTTCAGAATCAGTTAGTTAATTTGTACTAAAAAAACAAAACAGGCCAGGCATGGTGGCTCACCCCTGTAATGCCAGCACTTTGAGAGGTGGAGGCGGGTGGATCACCTGAGGTCAAGAGTTGGAGACCAGCCTGGCCAACATGGTGAAACTCGGTCTTTACTAAAAATACAAAAATTAGCCGGGTGTGGTGGTGCCTGCCTGTAATCCCAGCTACTCCAGAGGCTGAGGCAGGGTAATCACTTGAACCCAGGAGGTGGAGGTTGCAGTGAGCTGAGATTGCACACTGCACTCCAGCCTGGGCGACAGAGCAAGACTCTGTCTCAACCAAAAAAACAAAAACAAAAACCGACAACTTTTATAAGTTGTTTCCATCTGTGTCATCTGGTAAACTGTTGAAAGAAAATTTTGCTCAAAAACAGAACAGCAGCTGCTGCTTCTTAGCACTCTTTATTAGGGTTCAAGGAGTATTGGTGGAAAGTGGCCTCTTTAAGTGGGTGCCTTTTGTGGTCCCCACTGGAGCCAATTGACTGAGGCAGCTAAAACTTGGAAACGATGTGCCTCGTCACCATAGTTCACTCGCCTCTGCTGCTGAAATGGTTTCCCATCACTTTGCTAATAGGTACAACCTGGGAAGGGCTTTGAGGTGGGGAAACTGCAACTCGGGAAAGAACTCCAAACCTTGGCCGGGCGCAGTGGCTCATGCCTATAATCCCAGCACTTCGGGAGGCTGAGGCGGGTGGATCATGAGGTCAAGAGATCGAGACCATCCTGGTCAACAAGGTGAAACCCCGTCTCTACTAAAAATACAAAAATTAGCTGGGCATGGTGGTGCGCGCCTGTAGTCCCAGCTACTCAGGAGGCTGAGGCAGGAGAATTGCTTGAACCCAGGAGGCGGAGGTTGCGGTGAGCCGAGATCGTGCCATTGCACTCCAGTCTGCGTAACAAGAGCGAAACTCCGTCTCAGAAAAAAAAAAAAAAAACAGAACTCCAAATCTTTAGCTCTCCTAGTATTTTAAAATAACCGTTATGAAGAGGAGAAAGTACTTTGTTCCGGGGAACCTTCAATAGGAACAACAGACAGATATCACTATGGGATGTATTTCTATTCAACACAAGAAAGTTTCTAATTGGAGCTGTCCAGCACGAGAATGGACTAAACAGTGCATTTTCTTTCTCTGATCCTGACTCCACTGTGACAGGTACTGTAGACTAGACAGATGGTGTCGTAGTATGAATGTAGGTTACATCAGTGATATTCAGGGGAAAAGGCAGGGAAGGAATATCAGAATCTCCGAGAAGCTGATATCGTTTGAAAAAAATATATAAATGTCACACTTCAGGTTTTCTTGTGTTTAATTTGAAATGTCAAATAACATTAAAGGATAGCCTTTGATTTGCTTAAACAAAGTAATAGTTGACGTTCCTTCCAAATCACTTTTCTGATCCTCTAAGAGGCTTGCCCATGCCTTGCAGATCTAGCTCCACCCACATGACATTATATTCTCCAAGGATCCAGGATCAGCAAGGGGTCACAATGTCCCAAGGGTTTCGGTCCCGGTGCTCTGCCTGTCCCGCTCGTGCACCATGGTTTTGCCTATCCCTGTTTCTGCAGTTTTTAGTCTTCTCACCAGAGACGCAACTGTCAATCTCCTCAGTCTCTCTCGGTTCCATTCCAATCTGCTCATGCCCCACCCATCTCCGCTTGCCCCAAGGACCTACTTAGATTTCAGTCCCACGACTTAGTGGGTCCCATCTCACCAAGGCGCCCGCAATCCTCGCCTTCTACGAGTCAGAGCTGTACTACACTCTTCGCAGGCACCCCTGTGCTACTCACGGAAGCGGGACCGTTAGCTCGCCCATTCCTCCTCGCCCCCGACACGCACCCACTGGGTCGGGTCGCCTCCTTGCGGGGAGTCTTAAGGGTCGGCGGGGGTCAGGGAGGGGCCCGGGGGCGCGTTCCCAACATTGGTCGCAGTCATTGCTGTTATAACGACTAGAGACGCCCAGTGAATTAGCATAGAGGGCCGTAGGACCGGAAAAAGACGTGGAAAGCTGCGAAAACTAGCCTCCGAAGCCTGGACGCGCGGGTCTACTTTCTCAACCGCGACCCTCACCAACATCCGGGACCCTCATCCGGGGCCCTCACCAACATCCGGGGCCCTCATGCGGGGGGCGGGCCCTCATTCGGGGCCCTGCACTCTGTCGCCGGAAGTGCCATCGAGAAGCGCCGGCCTCCTGGCTATCTAGAGCGACCCGGGAAAGGCTGTGGTGTCCCTGAGCGCGAGTGTGTCGGTGACAGGACGGCCGCCAGGCCCGCCCCTCCCTTCGGTGAGTACCCGGAAGCCGTTCTGGGGTCGCAGCTGGGCGGCCGCTTGTTTCGCCTTCCCGGGAGAAGGAGGCGGCGTCCGGCAGGGGTAGACAGCGGTTTCCTTCCCCGACAGTGCGCGGAGGCCCGAATGCGAGGAGGGCCTGTTTCTTTTCAGCTCTGCTTAACCTCGCGGGCCTAGGGCCCCGCAGTCAGGAGCGACGACCGTGCCTTGGTGAGAGCTGGTCTGTATGCTCCCCCGGCCCTTTTGGGACTGTGCTTTGGCCTAAAAGGGAAGGGGGAGGAGGGCAGCGCCGGGCGAGGCCTAATGAGGACCGAGCGGGGAGCTAGGCGAGGGTGGTGGGAGGGGGACGGCACCCTGATGCGTCCTTGGGCCTGAAGGACGCCGATCAAACCTGTTCGAACTGCACCTCTTCCCTGCGTTGCCCTCAGGATTGCGGGAAAAGGCCGGCCCAGCCAGTCCTAGTTAGCGAAGGGCCTGACCACAAAAGTGGATTTTTATCATTCGCCAAGCCCGTTTAATAAATCAGAGTGGGCCGACGGTGTTAACAGGACATCCCTAAGGGACCTGCCGTTTTATTTACTTATTTAAATGAGTTTATTTATTTATTTAAACGAGTAATCGTAGGCCGGGCTCGGTAGTTCACGCCTGTAATCCTCACACTTGGGGAGGCCAAGGCAGGAGGATCCCTGGAGGCCAGGAGTTCGAGTCCAGCCTGGACAACATAGTGAGACTCCTATCTCTACTAAAACTAAATAAAACGAGTAATCATAACTTGCATTTTTCTCAGGGGACAAACTTGAGTCTCCAAAGAAGTTTGTAAATTTTAAATATTTTGTTTATTTGAGACAGGTTGTTCATGTCATACAGGCTGGAGTGCAGAGATGCAGTCATAGCCCACTGCAGCCTCTACCTCCCAGGCTGAAGCGATTCTCCTGCCTCGGCCTCTGGAGTATCTGAAACTACAGGCATGGACTATAACGCTTAGCTAATTTTATTTATTTATTTATTTATTGATTGATAGAAACAGGTTTCACCATGTTGTCCAGGGTGGTCTGGAACTCCTGAGCCTAAGGGATCTGCCCGTCTCAGCCTCCCAAAGTGTTGGGATTACATGCTTGAGCCACCGCACCCAGCCAGTTTTAGAAATATTTTAAACTTTCCACAGAAAGCTTTACACTATTAAAGTGTACTGTGTTGATTTTTTTAATGCCACGAATTCCAAATTAGAGGAGTTCAAATAACCTGCACACTTGGATCATAAGATTTGGTGCTTAAGTATTTAGAGCTGAAGCATAACCATTTTTTTCTTCTTTTTTTTTTTTTTTTTTTTGAGATGGAGTCTTACTTTGTTGTCCAGGCTGGAGTGCAGTGGTGTGATCTCAGCTCACTGCAACATATACTTTCTGTGTTCAAGCAATTCTCCTGTCTCAGCCTCCCAAATAGCTGGGATTACAGAACTGTACCACCACACCCAGCTAATTTTTGTATTTTTAGTAGAGATGGGATTTCACCATGTTGGCCAGGCTGGTCTTGAACTCCTGACCTCAAGTGATCCGCCCATGTCTGCCTCCCTAATTGCTGGGATTACAGGTGTGAGCCACTGTGCCTGGCCCCATTTTCCTCTCTGTTACGTATTTAGGGTGGTTAATCATTATCAACTAATTTTTATTGACTATCTACAGTGTGTAAAATACTTTGCAAAGTCCTGAGGATATAAAATGATAGGATGTTTTAACTTATTACAGTGATTTCTCTCAATCTCACCTTGCAGTGATGGTCATTGTCCTCCAGAGCAGTGATGGAGGAAATACCAGCCCAGGAAGCAGCAGGATCACCAAGGGTCCAGTTTCAGTCTTTGGAAACCCAGTCTGAGGGTCTGTCCCCAGAGCCTCAGTTTGTGCAGGACACCGACATGGAACAGGGACTCACTGGGGGTAAGGCAGAGACAGCCCTTCTATCTAGGCAATGAGTGTGTGTTGAGGGGCTCCCGAGGGGGTTCCTGGGCCTGGTGTGAGAGAGGCCAGGAACTGGAATGAGAACATGGCCCCTAGAGGGAGGGATGAAAGTGCGGGCAGCTCAGTTCAGTCCTAGTCTGAGCCCCTCTATTAAGGACAGCTCATGTTTCTTAAATAAGATGAGTGATGGCTACTTACTTGTGTGGTTGTTTTTCCTTCAGGCAACCTTCACTTCATCCCAGTTCTCACATCCAGAATAGTTTCTTTTGCCAAATCTCACAGTCCTTTCCTGGCTCTCACTTCCTCTTAGGTTCAGGACCTTTCCTTCCCCCTGTTCCCTTCACTTAGTTTCTCTTTGCTTTGTCACCTGCCATTCTGTTGCAACTGCAGTGTTTCCTGACTAGTCTAAATTTGGTCGAGGAAGCAACCATTTAATTCCTTGGTTGAGCACAGTGCCTATGTGGATGTATACATACTATATTTTGACTACACAGTCACACTTTTCTGTATCATATAGATAGGTTGGTCTTTTTTTATTTTGTAAGAACTGTGTCCTAGATTGCCTGTGGCCAAATAACTTGTGTGTCACACAGATCGAGTGCCACAGTATGTAGAGGGCTGTGAGGCATTGTGGAACTGTGGAAAAGATTGCAAGGAAACAGATGACCCTTTCTTGTTCTTGGGGGTCTTACACACTGGTTAAGACAGTACCCATTCACAAGAGAAAGGCTTATCAAGTGTGTAGGACAGTGCTTGGAAAGGGTCAGAAGTCTGCTAAATAACCCTAGCCCAGGACAAGTCCCCCACAAGTCTTTATGCTTTGCCCATCTGCAAAACAGGTATAGTCTTACACTTCTGTAAGAGGACTGTCATGTGGTGAAGATAAAGTGAAATAGAAGCTTTCATAAGAAAATCCTGTATCACAGGTCTAAACATGCATAAGGCACGCAAGTACTAAGACAGAGCAGAGTAGACACACCCAATACCTGATAAATGTTCATTGGTTTTACTAGAGTATTGAGGAGGGTCCTGTTGACACCCCTTGGGCTGGAGAGGCCTCTTCTGAAAGGGAGCCCTGGGAAAGGGCTGCTCTCACTCTTCACTCCTTTCTCCTCCCTCAGCTCCACCTGTTCCCCAGGTGCCTGCTCTTCCCCATGAGGGAAGCCCAGGAGACCAGGCAGCTGCGCTCTTGACAGCCAGGTACCAGGTGAGCTGAGGAACCCTCTGCTTTTCCTTGAGGAAATCAGGGACTGTTGCTACTGATGGAGTGTGGCCTCCCTAGCCCATTCCATCTCATTCCATCTGTAGACCTTGCCTGGAATTTTTTTCAATAGCAGACTCCAGTTTGGGAACTGATCCTCTTCGGAGACGTGGACTTCACATAAACCACCTTCCATTTCCTCAGTGCCAGGAGCAAACTCTGTTTTTCTCTTTGTCCATGGTTGTGTGATGGGTGCTTATTAGATGTTTAAGGGTTATGGGCTTTATTCCATAGGTTCTAATCTGTTCTCCCTTCTCCTCAACGTAAGTACACACTGGATACCTTTTCTATCATCTTCACTCTCTGGCCATGGTGCTACAGTGGTCTCATTCCCAAGAGCAGCCAGGATGTGTTATTTCAGGAGTTTGTGACATTCGAGGATGTGGCTGTACACCTTACTCGAGAGGAATGGGGATACCTGGACCCTGTTCAGAGGGACCTCTACAGAGAAGTGATGTTAGAGAATTATGGGAACGTGGTCTCACTGGGTAAGGACTTCCTTATTATTCAGTTTGTCTATTTGAATTTCTTTACTTTCTTGTTTCTGCATAAGTGTAAGGTCTCTGAGAAGGTCTGTAGAGTGTGGCTTAGATTCTAGGTCTTAGAACCTCTGAATCCTTATCTTTCATGTCATCTTTTCTGGGAGTGGTAATTAAGGTTTGTTTGGGGGTGCCAAGAGGAGGCATTCTCCTCTTTATTCCTAGTTCATGTTTCTGGCTATTGTGGGGCATCTGTTTCCTTTTAGCAAAGGGAAACTTTCTTGTGCTTTGCTTGAGTTCTCATCCTTCTTATCTTTTCCATTTTTTGAGGGAGAGACCCTAGGGTGGCTGGACACTTTCTTTTTTAGTTTCACTGTGTCCCTGTATTGGAGAATTTCCCATTTTGCCAGGAAAAAAAGAAATGCTGTTTAAAAAGATAGGCTACATTCCTTCTTGTTGAGTGGTCCCTCACCCCTTAAGATCCCCAGATGTATCTCCAGGCAGGCAGATCTTAAGACGTCATTTGAAGGCATGACTCACTGTGAATACATTTCAGTGAGTCACCCAGATGGTAATCCCATGTAACCGCACCCAGGGCAGCAGAAGTCTCAGACCTTTACCCCACACTGAGGTGGGTTCAGTGCTTTAACTCATGTCTCTCCCTTGTCATTTCGAAAGGTACAGTAGGAAGCTGGGATTAGGCAAGCTGTAGTGCTGCCGGGAAGCATCAGTGGGGTTTGTCGGCAGCTCCCTTGGTGTGAACATTGTTCTTTCTCTTTAGTTTTTTTTTTTTTTTTTTTGTATTTTATTTAATTTAGTTTTAGCTTAGTTTAGTTTAGTTCAGTTTAGTTTAGAGTTTTATTTTAGAAGGAGTTTCGGTTTTGTTGCTCAGGCTGGAGTGCAATGGCGTGATCTCCACTCACTGCAACCTCTGCCTCCCAGATTCAAGTAATTCTCCTGCCCCAGTCTCCCGAATAGTTGGGATTACAGGTGCATGCCACCACACCTGGCTGATTTTGTATTTTTAGTAAAGACAGGGTTTACCGTGTTGGTCAGGCTAGTCTCAAACTCCTGACCTCAAATAATCAACCCTCCTCTGCCTCCCAAAGTGCTGGGATTACAGGCATGAACCACCACGCCCATCCTCCTTTTTCTTTAGTTTCTTGCTTGCTTCTGCACTCTTCTTTTTTTGTGTGTAAATACTGAATCACACATTTCCTTTGGCTTTGTCTATGCTGGTGGCATCCAGGGCATTGCTTTTCTACCTGATTGTGCTCAGGATTCAAGGTCTTCTTATCTGTGGGGAGGTAGCCTGCCCACTGGGATGGTTTTTAGTGTGTTTTCCATTCCCGGCTCTTTGATCTTTGTAGGCATACTTCTCCGCCTTCCCACCACCCGGATTCATAGTGTGAATTCCTGTCCGGCCCTGAGTCATACCCAGGCAAGTGCTTTCTCTGGAGAAACACTTGCAGTCCTTACAGCAGGAATCTCCAAGAGATGGCCCAAGTATCGGCTTCCCATCGATATTGCTCGTCCCTGCTCGGAAACTCCTTTTCCACGATTGTGAGATACTAAACTTGACTGATGGAATAGAAGCTCCCCAGGATGCCACCACCACGTAAAATCACAGCTCCTCAAATTACCTCTGCTGAATTTCTAATATTAGGGTCCGAGGAAGCCCTTTGTTGCAACCAGATGCATTTTGAATCCAGTTCATTCAGAAACCATGGTTGGTGGTCATTATCTGCTTGTGTTCTGAGAAACCAGAAAGTCCAACTTCAGCTCTTCAGTTATGGTTTTTTCATAGGATTTTAGAATGTGAAACTTACGCTGTGTGCCCCATCTTCTGTATAGCAGATACAGCCTGCCCTGTATGGTTCCTAACTCTCCAGCAAACCCTGAGCTTTCCTCATGTTTGACATTCTGGTTTCCTCCTTCCTTGAAGTCTCTGTGGAACTCTTCAAGGTTGTACCTTCCTCCCCCTTATTCTTTGTGGTTCTGTACAGATTGATGCACTTAGGTTGCCTTTCCTGATTAAGTGTTCCTTACTCTGTCCTTGGTGGAGGGGAGAAGGGAGGGGGAAGAAGTTAAATTTATTTCAGGGCATCCAAATGAATGTCTACTTAATATCTTTGTAAACTGTAAAGTTACATATATATAATTGTAAGTACTGTTAATTTTATCTAATAATTACAGAGTTTCCAACAGTTAACCTGTCTACTTTTTGGAGTAAAGAAACTTTGTAGCAGTTTAATGCAGTCTAATAGCATTTGATGCTATGGACTGAACTTTATCCCATTTCCTTTCATGTCTGCACGTACACTCAACACACATGCACACTTACACATACAAGAGACACACACGCATGCATGAAACTCTCCTCCTCATCTTGCTTTTTTTTGAGACAGAGTCTTGCTCTGTTGGCCAGGCTGTGGTGCAGTGGCACGATCTCAGCTCACTGCAGTCTCCACCTCCCGGGTTCAAGCAATTCTTCTGCCTCAGCCCCCTGAGTAGCTAGGACTACAGACGAGCACCACCATGCCTGGCTAATTTTCGTATTTTTAGTAGAGACGGGTTTCACCATATTGGCCAGGCTGGTCTCAAACTTCTGACCTTGTGATCCACTTGCTTCAGCCTCCCGAAGTGCTGGAATTACAGGTGTGAGCCACCATACCCAGCCCTCATCTTGCTTTTGTGATCAAGTTAGCAGCATCTCCTTAACAGTTACTTTTACAATTCTTGGAAAGTCATTTTCGTATTTGTGGGTTCAGCAAACTCCACCTGAAATTTAACCCATTTATGCCTAGTGTTAAGCTTGCAGGAATTATTTATATCCTACTGCTCAAGGTCATCACCAAGGTCTGATTTTTCACAAAAAAATTTGCAGCCTCCTGCATAACTGGGTTAAGTTTATACGTTTATTAATTTAACTTACTGTTTGGGGTTGTAAGATTTTATAATTCAGTCCTACTTTCCACTTCACATAATTTTCCCATGGCAGAAGCTCCAGATTGTATTTCTCACAGACATCAGAACATTGGTGCTTTGCTTAAATACTTCCACTATGTAGCAGTAAATATACAGAGTACAAATAACTGCGTAAAGAAGTTGGTAATAAGTAATTTTCGTTACCACATTTAAAAAGGCACATATTTCATTGATGATGAATGAACAATTTGCTTCTGGGTCACTGTCCATAGGGAAGTTACCTGTTACTAAGTGTGGGAGATTAAGACCCAGAAAGGGGACTGGGTTGCTTTTCACATGGGTGAGTGTGGCTGGTGCCCTATTAGATGATGGCATCAGAAACATGCTTGTTAAAATTCTAGTTGATATTAAGTAGGTCAGTAGATAGGCAGTATTTGGCACATACTCTGCTTTTTTAACTTGATGTCCTGGAGGACTACAGTGATTTTGCACAGAATGTTTTCCATTGTCACAGCTATTTAATATTTGTTGAGCAGCCACTTTGTTATTGGGTACTCTCTATATAAATGAGATATATATGTCTCATTTAATCCTTACCATAATCCTGTGAGCAAATGATATTGCTTCTATTTTATAGCTCAGGAAACTGAGGCTCAGAAAAGTTAAGTGATCTTCGTAGGATCAGTGAGAGGCTTGGGACCCAGATTTTCCTCCGAAGCCCATGCTCTTTTTCACTACTTTGTGCCTTTAGGACAGTAAGTCTACTACACATGGAGTTTTTAATATTTTTAGTGAGTTGTATGTACTCTGATAACAAGAAAAATTCAAAATTCCATGACAAATTGGACAGGCAGGGCAGTTTATAGTATGGGACCAGAAAGGATATGCATTCAAAAAGGAGAACTCTCTGGGGACACATTCCAGTCCAACAAGTACTGATAAAAGAATGATATTGAACTCTCTAGGGATCCGCTGTAGTCCAACAGTTATTGACAGTTATTGCTAAGGAGAGTCATTTGTGTATTAAGGACCAGGAAGAAAAGTACGAAGCTTTCGGATGGCTAAAAGCATAACTCTAATAAAAGCAACAAACCATGTAATAAGGCAGATTTAAAAAATTATTATCATTACTTTTGAGACGATCTGTGTCGCCCAGGCTGGAATGCAGTGGCATGGTGACAGTTGACTGCAGCCTGGACCTCCCCCCAGGCTCAGGTGATCCTCCTACCTCAGCCTTTTGGGTAGCTGGGACTATAGGCCTGCACCGCCATGCTAATTTTTTCTATTTTTGATCAGAGACAGAGTTTCGGTATGTTACCCAGGCTGTTCTTGAACTCCTGGGCTCAAGTGATCTGCCTGCCTCGGCTTCCTAGAGTCCTGGGATTACACGCGTGAGCCACCACGATGCTCAGCTTTAACTATTATTTTTGAAGACCAGCTTAAAATAAATCTTACTAGAAAACTCTCAGGATTAAAAATTTTTTTTTTTTAAAGACAGTGTCTTGCATTGTCTCCCAGGCTGTAGTGCAGTGGTGCAATCTCAGCTCACTGCAGTCTCGGCCTCCTGGGTTCAAGCAGTCTCCTGCCTCAGTCTCCCAAGTAGCTGGGACTCCAGGTGTGTGCCACCACGCCCAGCTAATTTTTTTGTATTTTTAGTAAAGATGGGGTTTCACCATGTTGGCCAGGATGGTCTCAATCTCCTAACCTCGTGATCTGCCCATCTCAGCCTCCCAAAGTTGGGATTACAGGCATGTGCCTGGCCTTTTTTTTTTTTTTTTTAAATGTGAGACAGTCTTGCTCTGTCACTCAGGCTGGAGTGTAGTGGTGCAATCTTGGCTTACGGCAACCTCTGCCTCCCAGGTTCAAGCCATTCTTGTGCCTCAGTAGCTGGGACTATAGGCATGTACCACCACACCCAGCTAATTGTATTTTTAGTAGAGACAGGGTTTCGCCATGTTGGACAGGCTGTTTTTGAACTCCTGGCGTCAAGTGATCACTCCCATGGGCCTCCCAAAGTGTCTGGATTACAGAGGTGAGCCACCACATCTAGCCTTAAAATCAAAAGGTTTTAATAAGTTAATTTTAAACAGGTCATGCAGGAGACTGGGGTTTGATTCCCCAACGGGGAGCCAAAAAAAACCAACAACAAATTTTAAACAGGAAAATGTAAAGCAAGTGCATAATTAGAAAGCATAGACTTGGCGGGGCGTGGTGGCTCACACCTGTAATCCTAGCACTTTGGGAGGCTGAGGCAGGCAGATCATCTGAGGTCAGGAGTTCAAGACCAGCCTGACCAAAATGGAGAAACCCCATCTCTACTAAAAATATAGAATTAGCCAGGCGTGGTAGCACATCCCAGCTACTCGGGAGGCTGAGGCAGGAGAATTACTTGAACAGGAGGCAGAGGTTGGGGTGAGCTGAGATCGCACTATTGCACTCTAGCCTGGGCAACAAGAACAAACCTCCGTCTTAAAAAAAAAAAGAAAGAAAAAAGCATAGAGTCTTGTGTTAACTTTAGGAAAAAGGCATTCACATCAGTGTCAAGAGAACCTACTACTACTGCTTTCTTTGATAGGCAGTATGGTAAGTTGGAAAGAATATAAACTGTGGAATCAAACGGAGTTCCACTTACCAGCTGTAGTATGTTGAGCAAATTATTTAACTGACATTTCATCTATAAAACAGGAAAATAATGTCTGCCTTCTAGGTTGTACAGAATTGAATTAGATTATGGATATAAGTACCTGGCTTGTGCTAGTTACTTTAATATTTTAGAAAGTACAGCAAGTGATGTGAGCTATAGACCAGATTTTTTAATACAAATAAAATTTTCAGGTGTGCATTCAAATTATTTATAGTGGATTTTCCTCAAATTGATTATTGTTTGGACTATTGCCTAGGGGTTTGGGATTTTTATTGTAAAGGGATTTGCATTTCCTTGATAATAAATCATCTTTTAGATCCCTTTTAATTTTTAATTTTTTTGTAGAGCTGGATTCTCACTATGTTGCCCAGGCTGGTCTCGGGCTCTTGGGCTAAAGCAATCTGCCTCCCTTGGCCTCCTGAAGTACTGGGATTACAGGTGTGAGCTACTGTGCCCTGCCATAGATCCCCTTTTTAAAAAAATTTTTTAATTTTATTTGAGATGGACTTTCACTCTTGTTGCCCAAGCTGAAGTGCAATGGCACAATCCCAGCTCACAGCAACCTCTGCCTCCTGGGTTCCGGTGATTCTCCTGCCTAAGCCTTCTGAGTAGCTGGGATTACCAGCATGTGCCACCCCGCCCCCCTAATTTTGTATTTTTTAGTAGAGACGGGGTTTCTCCATGTTGGTCTAGAACTCCCAACCTCAAGTGATCTGCCTGCCTCGGCCTCCCAAATTGTGGGGATTACAGGCGTGAGCCACTGTGCCTGGCCATAGATTCCTTTTAATTAACACTTCTGCGACTCCAAATCCTTAGGATCCTGGCTCACTGTATATTATTGTAATTACTTTTTATTTGTTGTTTGTATTTTTACCTTTTACTTCCCTGTCAATATTTTATAAATTAGAAAACTTTCACGATTTAAATAAAATATTTTAATACATTAAATTTTAAACAGGAAAAATGTGAAGCAAGTGCATATTTTGAAAGCAAAATTTTGAGTTAAATTTAGGAAAATGGCATTTAGGCTAGTGGCAAGAAAACTTACATGTTCTTCTCTTTCTGTGTGTAATTTGGAGGAAGGGATGGGTTTTGTTCACAGTCATTATGTTTTTTTTCATGGATTGTTAGGAGGCAAAATCATAATTTTTTTACTAGCAGATTGTTTAAAGGCCAGGTTCTGAAATAAGGATTGAAAACTAGGCATTATCAGTTATTGTAACCTTGGGCAAGCTACTTAATCTCTCTGAATCTTAGTATTCTCATTTATAAAATGACTACAATAGTAGTTCCCACCTTGTAAATTTATGGTGTTAAATGAGTGAAAACCTGGAGAGCTCTTGGCATGGTACTTTGCACCTACCAAGTACATAGTAAAACTTAATAATATTTTGATGATACTGATGATACCCTGTTCTCTCTTCTAAACTGTGATATTGTATCTTTAACTACCTGCTAGGCATTTTCTCTTTCTCTCTTTTTTTTTTTTTTTTTTTTTTGATGGAGCCTCTCTTTGTCACCCAGGCTGGAGTGCAGTGGCCGGATCCTGGTTCACTGCAACCTCCGCTTCCCAGGTTCAAGTGATTCTTCCTCCGCAGCCTCCCAAGTAGTTGGGACTATAGGTGTGTGCCACCACACCTGGCTAAGGTTTGTATATTTAATAGAGATGGGGTTTCACCATGTTGGCCAGGCTGGTCTTGAACTCCAAATCTTGCCATCCACCTGCCTTGGCCTCCCAAAGTGGTGGGATTACAGACGTGAGTCACTGCACCTGGCTTTTCTCTCTTTTTTTAAAACATTTTTATGTTAGTAGTTTTTGGGGTAAAAGTGTTTTTTGTTTTTTTTTTGTTACATGGATGAATTATAACACATGGGGTGAATTCTGAGATTTTAGTGCACCTGTCACTGGAATAGTGTACATTGTACCTAATATGTCGTTTTTTTGATCCCTCGTCCCATCTCCCGCCCTCTCCCTTCTTAGTCTCTCGAGTCTATTATATCAGTCTGTATGCATTTTCTCTTACACCTTCCTACATTACCTTGAACACATGTCTAAAATCAAATCCCTCATTCTCCATGAAGACCACCTTTTTTTTTTGTGCTTTTAGGTATAGATATGGAGTAAATTGCCAAAATTTTGTTTCAGTTATCAAATATCGACAGACATCTTAAATATCTCAAAGTTAAAAGTTGCAAATGATGCTGTTGGAATTCTGAGAACAATATTGATTGCTGCTTCATCTTACACTAACTTTATTTTTTAAAATTTCTTTATTTTTTTTATTTTTTGTGGGGATTAGGGAAGGGATGGGTGGACCACTAACTTTTTTAAACTTCTTTAACAGTTTGACATGGCAGACCTTAATTAAATAAATGTCCACAAGGAGAGTTGGCTCCAAATGCTCAGCAGGAATTCAGAAACACAGTACATACCTTTCTTCTATCTGTTCTGATCTCCTTGCTCATAGGCTCTCACATGGAATCTTTGGGGCAGCTGTCAGTTCTTCATATTTTACAGCCCCAATGCCCTTTTTATAAAATTGTGTAGCTGTTAATTAATACATTGTTACTTGGGTACAGAGTTGGCACTCAATAAGTAGCTGTTAAGTAAATGAATCAAAAGAAGTGCAAGATACAAGATACATGGTCCCTTCTATCAAAGAGTTTATAAATCAAGTATGAATGATAATACCTGAAACTACTTACCTAAACAAAATCTATTTAAACACCATTATATGTGACATGTCAGAATAAGAGGAACAACTAATAAATTTTTAGACATTCAGTAAATCGAGAGAAAGGTTTTTGGAGATGAGGGGCTTGAGCTAGACCTTGTATGTGTGCTATTAGAAGGTTTCTGGGCTGGACATACACAAAAATTGCCCTTTGATACTAATAGTCTTAAAATTCTGTCTCCTTGGAAGCAGACTGCCTATTGCTTTAGCTTTAAAAGAGATTTAGATCCAAGCGTTCCATTATACAAGCCATAGAAAGACTATTTTATGTGAAGATGCACTTTGATTGTACTTTCCTCTCTATATTTTATTGTAGTTAGTTGTTTAGATCTATCTCTGTGTAGAGTGTGAGGTTCTTGAGGTCCTCAACGGAAGGGACCTTCCTTGGCCTCTTTATCCTCTGCATAGAGGAGGCACTCTATAAATATTTGTTGAATAAATGCTACACTCCTAATGGGTAAGAAGGTGTCATACTGTACTTTGTTTTCTTGTATGCACTGAAACAAATTGTTTCTTGTTAATTGGTCCTTAGAATGTTTATTCAATTTTCATTGATTCTCTTGCTACAGGTTAGCTAACCATGCAGCAGGTCCTTGATTTTCACCTTTCTCCAGTGGAGCAGAATTACATTTTGATGACCTCCATTTTGATAATTGTAGGCCAGATCTAATTCATCTAATTCAAAGACTGACCTTTAGGTAACAGATGGAGAGTGATAATGATAACTTCTGTGAAAACAAACCCATGCACATATTCTGTTGTCTCAATAATGTTTACACGAATCCTCTGCTCCCAAGTCATCAACTTGTCCCTAAGTCACATCTTTCTAGAGCACAAATCTGACCTTGTAGAAGATCTTTTCCCTCTTCACTCTCCAGGCCTTCCTAATTAATGTCTTCTCAGAATTTACCTTCTCTCTCTCTTAATCATTAGTTAAAAGAAAACGTGGCTTGTGTAGCATTTGAGGATACATTGCCACATCCCATTTCCTTCTCTATGAGCAGGATTTCCAATTTCCAAGCCTGATGGGATCTCCCAGCTGGAACAGGATCTACAGGTCTTTGATCTGGAAACTAAGACTAGAGAAGTCTTAAGAGATGACTGCTCAGGTGAGTAAGGCAGAATCAATCAGATGGAATTAGTGGGGAAGTAAAGTTCAATTGTTGAGTCAAGTTGTAGCTGCTCTGGCACTCTGTGTATGTCCTAGCGTGGAGAGTTCCTTCCTTTTCCCTTCAGTTAGGTTGACCCTTTCCATTTGTTTAGTACCTGTGCACATGTTGTACTAGACCTGTAATCAAGTTGCTTGTCTAAAATTCTTTCAAACTGTTTCCCTATTATCTCCTTAACTGTTGTCTTATTACTCTGCTGAACATGTTGGCTGTTTTACCTCACTGTTCCTGTTCATGCCCTTACTTCTGCTGTTGAGATTTTGTGCCTGTTTTTCAGAGTAAATAAACTTGTCTTGTCCTTGTAGATACTACATTGTTTAGTTTTCTCATCTGAGTTTTCTTTTCCTAAGCACAGGGTACAGATTACATTTGCATTTTCTATTTATATATTGTATCAGATGGAGAGACCAGAGAAGAGAACAAGCTGTTGATTGCTAAGCAGAAAATTTCGGAAGAAGTACATTCATACAAAGTGAGAGTAGGAAGACTCAAACACGATATTACCCAAGTTCCTGAGACTAGAGAAGTGTATAAGTCTGAGGACAGATTAGAAAGGCTTCAGGAAATTCTAAGGAAATTTCTGTACCTGGAGAGAGAGTTTAGGCAAATAACAATCAGCAAGGAAACCTTCACCAATGAGAAGAACAGTGAATGTAATGAACCTGAAAAAAGCTTCAGTCTGGACTCTACTATTGATGCAGATCAGAGAGTTCTTAGAATACAGAATACTGATGATAATGATAAATACGACATGAGCTTCAACCAAAATTCAGCCTCTGGTAAACATGAACACATATATCTAACACAGGATTTTCAGAGTAGTGAATGTAAAGAAAGCTTAATGGAGCTCTCCCACGTTAACAAATGGGAGAGCATTCCTAACATTGAGAAATCTTATAAATGTGATGTATGTGGGAAAATTTTCCATCAGAGCTCAGCTCTTACTAGACATCAGAGAATCCATACTAGAGAGAAGCCCTACAAATGTAAAGAATGTGAAAAGTCTTTCAGTCAGAGCTCAAGTCTTAGTCGACATAAAAGAATACACACTAGAGAAAAACCTTACAAATGTGAAGCATCTGATAAATCCTGTGAAGCATCTGATAAATCCTGTGGTACAAGCCCAGGCATAATTCAGCACAAGAAAATTCACACCAGAGCCAGATCTTACAAATGTAGCAGTTGTGAAAGAGTCTTCAGTCGTAGCGTCCACCTTACTCAACATCAGAAAATTCACAAAGAGATGTCCTGTAAGTGTACTATATGTGGCAGTGACTTCTGCCATCCTTCATACCTACTTGAACATCAGAGGGTCCACCATGAAGAGAAATCCTATGAGTATGACGAATATGGGTTGGCATATATTAAACAACAAGGAATTCATTTCAGAGAAAAGCCCTATACGTGTAATGAATGTGGAAAAGACTTCAGATTGAATTCACATCTTATTCAGCATCAAAGAATTCACACAGGAGAGAAACTGCATGAATGTAATGAATGTGGAAAAGCTTTCAGTCAAACCTCATGCCTTATTCAGCATCACAAAATGCATAGGAAAGAGAAATCATATGAATGTAATGAGTATGAGGGCAGTTTCAGTCATAGCTCAGATCTTATCCTGCAACAAGATGTCCTCACCAGACAGAAAGCCTTTGATTGTGATGTATGGGAAAATAACTCCAGTCAGAGGGCACACCTGGTTCAACATCAGAGCATTCATACCAAAGAGAACTCATGAATGTAATGAAGGTGGGAAGACATTTAGTCAAATTCAGGCTTCATTCAACATCTGAGAGTACACACCAGGGAGAAATCATGTATGTACTGCATGTGGTAAAGCCTTCAGTCATAGCTCAACTGTTACTCAGCATCAGAGAATTCACACCAGAGAGAAACCCTCTAAATGTGATGAATGTAGAAAAGGTATTAAACTCTTAATCAACTCCTGCAAATCCATACCAGTGAGAAATCTATAAATACTGAATGTGGCAAAATTTTCATGCTATTAATATTTTCATAACTTAGTCACATTTGGAAAATTCATGTGGGAATAAAATTCCATTACTGCAATGAGTGTGAAAGAGCCATCAGTCAAAGAAACTACCTTGTTTTGTATCATTCATGCCATGCAAAAATATTATAAATGTAATAAATGTGTATGTGTGTGAGGAGATTCAGTCATCACCCAACATCAAAGAATCTATACCTAAGAGACATTATGTGAGTGTAGTAAATGGCAGATGTTTCAATAGGAGTTTGGTATTTGTCATACCAGAATATCCATAGTAGACAAGAATTTGATGTAATGCAAATGGAAAAACTTGACACCACATTTCAGGCTTTACCCAACATCAAAATAATGGAGTGAAATTGATTATTTGTTTATGAAATTGTTAATACATAGTCTCAATCTTTTGCTTTGCACAAGAATCTAGGGGTGACTTGGTAAACGCAGTGCCATTTTCTCATGGCATTCCTTTATTTAATGTGTTTTAAGTAGGTACGTTTATTTTTACTTTTTTTATTATAATAATTTTGATACTAAAAAGAACAGAGATTGGGGTCTCACTTGTTGCCCAGGCTGATCTTGAACTCCTGGCCTCAAGTGATCCTTCCACCTTGTCCTCCCAAAGTGCTGGGGTTATAGGCATGAGTCACTGTGCCCATCCTATTTTATTTATAGAACTCATTTAAACGGTTTTTATTTTAATATGTCCTATAAACATTTTTATTTTTCTTGAAATTGGTTCTTAATGTTCTCAACTTTGGTAAGATATTGCTAATGCACCAGTATTAAAACACATCGATGTATGTAGCTCATTTAGCTTTTTCTGCTGTTTTTGGCCCAAGTTCTCTCCAAAACTGATTCTTAGGCCTGCTCTTTACTAGGTACCCTATCGTATTGCTTTACAGCCACAGCACTTGGATTCCTATTGACTGATTTCTGCATTCTCTTAAGCACCTTTAGAAGATTTAGAAGTTTCCTAGTTTTAAGTGTTTGACCAGCAAGTATTCCATACCTGCTTGATGTTGCTGGTCTGGTGTCTTATTTCCTAAAGTGAAGCATCTTTTCAAAAACAGAATTAGATTTAAAATATATCCAGTCCAATATAAGTATGAAAGATTCTCTCTCCTGAGACTGTAGCAGGCAGCCAAACATTTTCAAATGATGCCCAAGGTTTTCGCTGCCTTGTGTGCATCCACAGCCTGCAAAGAGAGATGATGACATCAGGGAGTCAACAAGACTCCTGGTAGCCTCGCTACATTCATTCAGTGCCTATTCTGCATGCCTAAGCCTAGAGTTCTTTTATATACCTCTAAGGCCAGCAAAATGCTCAGGTCTGCTTTTGGTAGAGTAAAGATAAAGAACGTACACAGGCTGGGGGTGGTGGCTCATGCCTGTAATCCCAGCACTTAGGAAGGCTGAGGCTGGTGGATCATGATCAGGAGATCGAGGCCATCCTGGCCAACATGGTGAAACCCCTCTACTAAAAATACAGAAATTAGCCGGGTGTGGTGGCATGCGCCTGTAGTCCCAGCTACTCAGGAGGCTGAGGCAGGAGAATCGCTTGAATCCAGGAGGTGGAGGTTGCAGTGAGCCAAGATTGTGCAACTGCATTTCAGCCCGGGTGACAGAGCGAGACTGTCTCAAAAAAAAAAAAAAAAAAAGAAAAGAAAACACAAAGCATCATAAGGGGATGTAGCCTTCCTACAGATGATGCTGTTCTTATGTTAATCTCAGAGACAATATTTTAAGAGAGTGGCAGGTCTGTTCCTGGTTTTTAACTATGAGGATTGCAGATAAATGTTTGAATTTTGTGCCCCCCCCACCAGTATTCTTTCCTCATCAGGACAGTATTTGAAGTGTGGGGGCTTTGTGTATAGTTGTTTATTCATTATCACATTTTTGTATTTTAATAGTCTATAGGCTATATAAAAGAACATGGCTTTTTTTGATTGATAAAAGTGATTACAGATGTTGGCTCAAGTTCAGGGCCACCATCATATACCTAACAAGAGTTCATGATTCTTTAGGTAATGTCAGAGCATTTTATATTTTTCCATCTTAAGCTTTATAACATTTTGTGAATAAGACAAGTGTTATTTAAAATTCTAGTTGTCAACTTGCAATTGAGGCTTTCATAGTTCAGATGTTATGATATTCGCTAGGGACCCTCAACAAATGTATAAAAATATATTGCTCTATAATCCTCCTATGGCTAACCTCTAGGGTAGTTCTGCCACTATATTTTACTTCTTTGCCATCAGCAAGAATAGGATCTCATCAAGGCAAGGTAGGAATCTAAATGAAATTGGTATATAAATGAATTCATCTAAATGTAAAAGCAAATGAAAAATGCATGTGTTTTTTTCCCATCAAACATGGATACCCTTATGTATAAGAGACCAGTAGTCACCTGTGGTGACTGAAACAGGATTATGTAATCCCTAAAAAGCAGAATATGTAAAAATCACATGTATGCATTTGGTTTAGGAATGTGCTTTTGTACTTCCACTTGAATAAAGGTGTGTTTGTTATTCCGAGAATTTGTTTCAAACAAAATCTGAAGGTCTCAGCCAGAAGCATTTGGGAATGTTGGAATCACCTTTCTGGATGCAACTCCTTTCCTCCCTGAAACTTGCTTCACAGCAAGAGTGGATCACTTTCCTTTGCATTGATACAAAGCTAGCTTTTCCACAGACCTCTGGAACAGAAGGTGAATGTTTGGGACTTAAAGGGCTATTTGATTGGGAAGTTGTTGGTATATAAAATAAAAATAGTTTGAGGTTTCAGTAGAACTAGGAATAACTTTTTTTTTTTGAGAAAGAGTTTTGCTCTGTCACCCAGGCTGGAGTGCAGTGGCACAATCTTGCCTTGCTGCACCCTCCGCCTCCTGGGTTCAAGCGATTTTCCTGCACCAACCTCCCAAATAGCTAAGACTACAGGCACCCGCCACCTCACCTGGCTAAAGTTTGTGTTATTAGTAGAGAGAGGGTTTTACTGTGTTGGCCAATCTGGTCTCAAACTCCTGACCTCAGGTGATTGAGCTGCCATGCCTGGCCATATTTTTAAAATAAGTAAAACCCTTTAAAAAATGTGAAATCGGCCGGGCGCGGTGGCTCACGCCTATAATCCCAGCACTTTGAGAGGCTGAGGCAGGTGGATCATGAGGTCAAGAGATCGAGACCATCCTGGTCAACAAGGTGAAACCCCGTCTCTACTAAAAATACAAAAATTAGCTGGGCATGGTGGTGTGTGCCTGTAGTCCCAGCTACTCAGGAAGCTGAGGCAGGAGAATTGCTTGAACCCAGGAGGCGGAGGTTGTGGTGAGCCGAGATCGCGCCATTGCACTCCAGTCTGGGTAACAACAGCGAAACTTAGTCTCAAAAAAAAAAAAAAGTGAAATCAAAATCATCCTTCAGGGCAATTTTTTAAAGCAGATATTTAATTGGCCTGATACATAAGTTTGTGTTCTGAGTAATTTTGGTCATGAAGTGGAAGAGGAGAAATACAATAGTAGAGGGCCCCTTTATCTTTTTACTTACACACATGTATGTTTGTACATATCCAAACTTTATTCTGCAAAGCAGCTAACTTCATTTTACAGAGGAATATTTTAATAAACATACCCCAGGCCAGGTGCAGTGGCTCACGCCTGTAATCCCAACACTTTGGGTGGGTGAGGTGGGCAGATCACTTGAGGTCAGGAGTTTGAGACCAGCCTGGTCAACATGAAACCCTGTCTACTAATAATAAAAAATTAGCTGGGTGTTGTGGTGCACGCCTATAATTCCAGCAACCTGGGAGACAGACACAAGAATGGCTTGATTCTGGGAGGCAGAGGTTTCAGTGAGCTGAGATTGTGCCACTGGACCCCAGCCTGAGTGACACAGTGAGACTAAAACAAAAACATACCCCAAAGCAATGCTGGTATTACACAGATCTCAAAACCCAGAGAAGTTTGATAGCTCTTCATTCCCTAGTATATCGCTGATGACTCATTGTTACTAGTTTGCAGCTGATCTCAAATGCTCACAGAGCTCTCTGGAATTCTAGGAGAGTATCCTAAGTTTTTTTTTTTTTTTTTTTTTTAAGACAGAGCCTCACTCTGTCACCCAGGCTGGAGTGCAGTGGCACCACGATATTGGCTCACTGTAACTTCCGCCTCCCAGGTTCAAGTGATTCTCTTGTCTCAGCCTCCCAAGTAGCTGGGACTACAGGCATGCACCACCATGGCCAGCTAATTTTTGTATTTTTTGATAGAAATGGGGTTTCACCGTATTGGACAGGCTGGTCTCGAACTCCTGACCTCAGGTGATCCACCCATCTCGGCCTCCCAAAGTGCTAGGAATTCAGGTGTGAGCCACCGTGCCCAGCCACTTTTTTTTTTTTTTTTTTTTAAAGACAGATTCTTGCTCTGTAACCCAGGGTGGAGTGCTATGATGCAATCTTGGCCATGTGCAACATCTGCCTCCCAGGTTCAAGTGATTCTCCTGCCTCAGCCTCTTGAGTAGCTGGGACTACAGGCCACTGCCATCACACCTGACTAATTGGTGTATTTTTTTGTAGAGACAGTTTTACCATGTTGGCCAGGCTGGTCTCAAACTCCTGACCTCAGGTGATCCACCCATCTTGGCCTCCCAAAGTGCTGGGATTACAGGTGTGAGGGAATCACATTTTATACTCCCTTCAAAGTACAAATGTGTGAAGGAAACATTGTTTTAATCCAAGAGTGTAAGCATGATTTCAATCAAATGGCATGCTTTACAAATCAAGAAACTACATAAATTTAAAAATTTATTTCGTGGACACTTCCCATTTACTCTCTTTGATTTTAGAAAGTGGTTAGCCATGGCCGGGCGTGGTGGCTCACGCCTGTAATCCCAGCGCTTTGGGAGGCCAAGGCAGGTGGATCACCTGATGTCAGTTCAAGACCAGCCTGGCCAATGTGGTGAAACCCTGTCTCTACTAAAAATACAAAATTAGCCGGTATGCTGGTGTGCAACTGCAATCCCAGCTATTCCAGAGGCTGAGCCAGGAGAATCGCCTAGAACCTGAGAGGCAGAGGTTGCAGGAAGTTGCAGTGAGTTGAGATTGCACCACTGCACTCCACCCTGGGGTACAGAGCGAGACTGTCTCAAAAAAAAAAAAAAAAAAGAAAAAACGACTAGCCTCTTGTATGTGTATTTCATTCATGTTTATAAATTTACAACTTGGGCATAATACAAGCATTTGTTTTGTCTTTTCATCATTTGCTCATATTACAAATGACACAGTCTTCTTCCATTGTCCTTTAGGGGTGCAGTTAGATGTCCCCACTCTGGTATGAGCAGGCTAGGGTGCAGATGCTGCCTTTGTTGCATACCAGCTGCAGCTCTGGCATGTAAGATGGTAAAAAGAAACAGCCACCACTTGCACAGGACTGTTGTGAGGATGAATGAGATAGTGTCAGGTTAAGTGCTCCATAATTGGAAGTTGCTGTTGCTGAGTTTATCAGGAAACCTCTTATCATGATCAATTTGTCTCCTTAATCTTTTTTTATTTTCTTTTCCTGCTTCAATATGCCTCTGACAAACGCATACTCCTGGTGGGCTAGGCGGTCGGATCTTGGCCCCTTCTCTAAGGCTTTTCTTGCAGGTTCCATGTGCTTATTTATGGGCGGTGCAAAAGTAATTTCGGTTTTTGCCTTAAAAGTATTGCAAAACCGCAATTACTTTTGCGCCAACCTAATATATGCTCCAGGCCGAGCTGGGAGGCGTGGGTGCACACAGGGAGAGTAAGGCTGGCCGCCGGCCCCGCAGGGTCAACCCGGCCAACGGTCATGAAGGGAGGTGGAATAGGGGGAGGCCACACAGGGCAGGAAGAGGGGAGGACAAATGGGGTGCACATGGGGACCGTGGCGATGACGTAGAATGGTCAGCCAGTTAGAGTCTAGGCCCACTTAGGCGATGAAGGGCAGGTGAAGAAATCCCGTTCCATCTTCCTGCAGTCTTCCCTTGGGGCGCCCCCATCCTATCCCTGCTCTGTACCGGGGCGGCTCCTGGTGGGCCCGCGATCAAGATGAGGCCTCCGAGCCTCCCAGAAGTGACTCCGAAGTGCGCGCAGTGGACCTCGCGGTTCCCAGGCATCCCCTAGGGTGGGTGGAGGAGCTGGGCGCCCCGGTGCGGAGAACGGAGGAACGGTCCACGCGGTAGCCGTTGGAAACAAGGTTTGGCGGCGGGGCCCAGCTTGTGGGTCTCCTGGATCCACGTCCAGGTCGCAGGGGCGGGGTCTGCTGCGGATTTCTAAGGGCCCGGCTGCGTTCTTGAGGTCACAGTCAGGGGTCTTTGCTTTCGCCCATCCCCTCCCGGAGAAAGAACGCAGCTTCTAACGCCTTCTCGGTTGGGCACCTTTCTTGGAAAGCTCTGCCTACCATTGCCCTTGTACTTGCCCTCTCCTGTCTCCCTTTCCTGAAGTGACTGCCCGTCTCTTGTATGGTGCTGCGAATGTGTCGAGCTGTTGGCCCTGCAGCAGCATCGGAGATTGGATCCAGCCCATGGAGAGGTCCCCAGACTCCATTTGTCTGTCCCCAGGGCAGGGGCTTCGGAGAGCAAGCGGGGAGGAGCTGACCTAGCCGGCTGATCTTCGTGGCTTAGACAAAATTTAGAGTTCATTTGTCTTTCCGACCATGCTCTCAGAGGGTCAAGATTAGTCTCACACTTAAAAGCGTTCTGGTGCAAGACTAGTGACTTTTTTCCCTCCCTCCTTTTCTTCCTTCCTTTCTCTCTCTCTCTTATTATTTTGTTGAGACAGTGGCTCCCTCTGTTGCTCAGGTTGGCATGCAACGGCACGGTCATAACTCACTGCAGCCTCGACCTCGTGGGCTCAGGTGATCCTTTCACCTCAGCCTCCTAAGTAGCTGAAATTACAGGCCCACACAACCATCCCCGGCTAATAAATTATTATTATTATTTTTTAGAGACAGGGTCTCACTATGTTGCCCAGACTGGTCTCAAACTCCTGATACCGAGCTATCCTCTCTCCTTGGCCTCCCAAAATGCTAGGATTACAGGTGTGAGTCACTGTGCCCGGCCATGACTTTTTTTTTCTTCTTGTTTAACTGGAAGCTCTATCTCATGTCAGTAAAGCCTGCAGCTAATGTTTCTTCTCTCACAGTGTGGAGCAAATCTGTAGGAGTGCTGTCATAGTTCTATTGTGAGGATCTGTTCTACCGGCACCTGTTAACTCGCCTGGCATTTTGAGAAGCTAGGTAAATGTTGTGTGAATGAATAAATGAATGAACCCAGCCAAGTATGTTCCATGAGCCAAGTACAAGGAGAAAAGTGGACTCTTGTCTTACTCACACTTTTCATTGTTAGGAAAGGCACATTTTTCTACCCAAGGCATAAACTCCAAGAGTGGATACAATGAACAGGTCACCCATCTGTTAAGAGAAATGGATGTTAAATGAGTCATAACATTGGGATTTCAATCTGCTGTCCCACCATTATCAGGTGTATGGCCATTTAAAGAAAATGAAGTTGGGGCCAGGCATGGTGGCTCATGCCTGTGATCTCAGCACTTTGGGAGGTTGAGGCGTGTGGATCACTTGAGGTCAAGTTCGAGACCAGCCTGGCCAATATGGTGAAACCCTGTCTCTACTACAAATAAAAAAATTAGTTGGGCCTGATGGCACACGCCAGTGGTCCCAACTACTTGGAGAGGGTGAGGTGGGACAATTGCTTGAACCTGTTAGGGGGAGATTGCAGTGAGCTGAGATTGCGTCACAGAATTCCAGCCTGGGTGACACAGTGCAACTTTATCCTTTGCAGCCCCCTTCAAAAAAAGAAAAAGAAAAGAAAAAAGAAAGAAAATGAAGTTGGATTCTTTATTTGGGGGGGCAAAGGTTTAGATAATCCCCAGCATGGACTTTGAGATGGCTTATGCTTAGGGGATTTTCTTTCATTTAGTCTCTGAATTCTGTGATCAGGCTAATTTTTAATGTAAGTACTTATTGAGTAATATTTAGGAGATGCCGAGACTAAGTTGAAAGAAAACCTAGGCCCTACACACCATGAACCCAGAGTTTAGAGTTGTGTTTGAATAGTGAACTATGAAGGCTGTTGGGACAGTAGCAATGTTGAAATTCATAAGAAGAGATCATTGTGAACTTGATATTGACCCAGGATGCCTTAGAAGGTCTGGGTTAGGCCTTGAAATTATGTACAAGGAGAAGGGAATCAAGTATTATTTTATTTTTTTTAAATTTTATTTCCTTTTGAGAGAGGGTCTTACTCTATTGCCTAGGCTGTAGTACAGTGGCCTGATCACAGCACACTGCAGCCTCGATCTCCTGGGCTTTGTGATCCTCCTGCCTCAGCCTCCTATGTAGTTGGGATGACAGGTATGAACCACTATGATTAACTAATTTTTAATGTGTTAATATTTAATTAATTTTTTTTTAAAAAAGAGCATTGGAAATGATTTATTTCCAAGATTCATGATTGCAGACAATGTGTGTCAGCAAGTGATTGTGAAGCAAATCTGTTTTCTCCAACTGACTTGGAAGGCAGAAACACTGACGGGAGTGTAAGTTCATTGGCTTCATCCATTTACACTGGATATTACTAGTGATATCAATGTTATTGTGAATAACACAGTGTGTAAATACTAGTTATAAATATCACAGCGCTATTTCATTAAATATCGTAGTGTGTAAACATTGGATATTACTAGTGATATCAATGTTATTGTGAATAACACAGTGTGTAAATACTAGTTATAAATATCACAGCGCTATTTCATTAAATATCATAGTGTGTAAACATTGGATATTAGTAGTGATATCAATGTTATTGTGAATAACACAGTGTGTAAATGCGAGTTATAAATATCACAGTGCTATTTCATTAAGTATTGTAGTGTGTAAACTTTGGATATTAGTAGTGATATCAATGATATGAATATATCACAGTGTGTAAATGCTGGGTATTATTAATATCACAGTGTGAAATACCTGCTGTTAGCAGTATATTGATGATGTTACGAACAGTAGCACAGTGTGTTAACACTGTGTGTTAACGCTGGATATTAGGAGTCACATCGATGATGTTATGAACAATATGACTGTGATACTGGATATCTGTAGTAATATTGCTATTATCAATATTTTTACAGTGTATTAGCACACTGTGTTATCATTGGACGTCACTAGTAATGATGACATTGTGAATACTGTCACAGGGTGTTAACACTGGATATAGCAGTAGTTGTATTGATGACATTATGAACACTAAAACAGTGTGTTAACACTATAGCAGTGGTTATATCGATGATATTATGAACACTAAAACAGTGTGTTAACAGTATAGCAGTAGTTATATTGATGATATTATGAACACTAAAACAGTGTGTTAACACTATAGCAGTGGTTATATCGATGATATGAATACTGTCACAGGGTGTTAACACTGTATATCAGTAGCAATATCGATGATATTAATACTATCACAGTGTGTTAACACTGGATATCAGTAAAATGTCGATGTTATTATGAATGCTGTCACAAAGTGCTATCACTGGAATCAGTAGTAACATCGATAATATTATGAATACTATCACAGTGTGTTAGCACCAGATATCAGTGGTAACAGCGATGACGTGCATACCGTCAGTGTGTTAGCACCGGATATCAGTGGTGACAGCGATGACGTGCATACCGTCAGTGTGTTAGCACCGGATATCAGTGGTGACAGCGATGACGTGCATACCGTCAGTGTGTTAGCACCGGATATCAGTGGTGACAGCGATGACGTGCATACCGTCAGTGTGTTAGCACCGGATATCAGTGGTGACAGCGATGACGTGCATACCGTCAGTGTGTTAGCACCGGATATCAGTGGTGACAGCGATGATGCGAATACTGTCACAGTGTGTTAGCACCGGATATCAGTGGTGACAGCGATGACGTGCATACCGTCGGTGTGTTAGCACCGGATATCAGTGGTAACAGTGATGATGCGAATACTGTCACAGTGTGTTAGCACCGGATATCAGTGGTAACAGTGATGACGTGCATACCGTCAGTGTGTTAGCACCAGATATCAGTGGTAACAGTGATGATGCGAATACTGTCACAGTGTGTTAGCACCGGATATCAGTGGTGACAGCGATGACGTGCATACCGTCAGTGTGTTAGCACCGGATATCAGTGGTGACAGCGATGACGTGCATACCGTCAGTGTGTTAGCACCGGATATCAGTGGTGACAGCGATGACGTGCATACCGTCAGTGTGTTAGCACCGGACATCAGTGGTGACAGCGATGACGTGCATACCGTCAGTGTGTTAGCACCGGATATCAGTGGTAACAGTGATGATGCGAATACTGTCACAGTGTGTTAACACAATTAACACTGGATATCAGTAGAAATATTGATTACATAATAAATACTATCATAGAGTATTCATGCTGGATATCAGTTCTAATATTGATGACATTATAAATTCTATCACAGTGTGTTAACACTGGATATCAGCAGTAATATCAATAATATGAATACTATCCCAGTATATTAACACTGGATATCAGCAGTAATATCAATGATATTAGGAATACTATCCCAGTATGTTAACACTGGATATCAGCAGTAATATCGATGATATTAGGAATACTATCCCAGTATGTTAACACTGGATATCAGCAGTAATGTTGATGATATTATGAATACTACCCCAGTGTGTTAACACAGTTGGTTAACACTGAATATCAGCAGTAATATCAATGATATTATGAATAAATCCTAGTGTGTTAACATAGTGGATTAACACTGGATATCAGCAGTAATATCGATGATACTATGAATACTATCACAGGGTGTTAATACAGTGGGCTAATGCTGGATATCAGCAGTAATATTGATGATATTGTTAATACTATTACAAATACTATCACAGGGTGTTAATACAGTGGGTTAATGCAATGTTAACACAGTGTATTAACACCCTGTATATCAATAGTAATATATTGGATATTATGAATAATATCAGAGGGCATTAACCCAGTGTGCTAACACCCTGGATATCAGTAGTAATACATTGGATATTATGAAAATATCACAGTGTGTTAACACAGTATGTTAACACTGGGTATTAGTAGTGGTATCATGGATATAAGGAATAATATAGTATGCTTACACTGGACATTAGTAGTAATATGGATATGAATAATATCATGGTGTGTTAACAGTGTGCTACAAATACTGGATATTATGAATATCATAGATAATGTTAATATAACAGTGTTCTAACACTAGATATTATTAATATCATGGATATTAATGTCACAGTGTGCTAACACTGGACATTATGAATATCATATATATTAATATCACAGTGTACTAACACTGGACATTATATCATAGATATTAATATAGTGTGCTAACATTGGATCTTACGAATATCATAGATATTAATATCAGTGCATTACACAGTGTGCTAACACTGAATATTATTAATATTATAGATATTAATATCATGGTGTGCTAACTGAATATTATAGATATTATTACAGTGTGCAAACACTGGACATTATTAGTATTGTAGGTATCAAGTCACAGGATGCTAACACTGGATTTTATTAATATAATAGATATTAATATCACAGTGCATTACACAGTGTGCTAACACTGGATATTATTATTATATAAATTATTAATATCACAATGTGCTAGCAGTGTGCTAAGACTGGATATTATTATTATGTAAATTATTAATATCATGAGGTGCTAACAGGGTGCTAACACTGAATATTATTAATATTATAGATATTAATATGGTGTGCTAACTGAATATTATAGATATTATCACAGTGTGCAAACACTGGACATTATTAAGTCACAGGGTGCTAACACTGGATTTTATTAATATAGATATTAATATCACAGTGCATTACACAGTGTGCTAACACTGGATATTATTATTATATAAATTATTAATATCACAATGTGCTAGCAGTGTGCTAACACTGGATATTATTATTATGTAAATTATTAATATCATGAGGTGCTAACAGTGTGCTAACACTGAATATTATTAATATTATAGATATTAATATCATGGTGTGCTAACTGAATATTATAGATATTATCACAGTGTGCAAACACTGGACATTATTAAGTCACAGGGTGCTAACACTGGATTTTATTAATATCATAGATATTAATATCACAGTGCATTACACAGTGTGCTAACACTGGATATTATTATTATGTAAATTATTAATATCATGAGGTGCTAACAGTGTGCTAACACTGAATATTATTAATATTATAGATATTAATATGGTGTGCTAACTGAATATTATAGATATTATTACAGTGTGCAAACACTGGATATTATTATTATATAAATTATTAATATCACAATGTGCTAGCAGTGTGCTAACACTGGATATTATTATTATGTAAATTATTAATATCACGAGGTGCTAACAGTGTGCTAACACTGAATATTATTAATATTATAGATATTAATATGGTGTGCTAACTGAATATTATAGATATTATTACAGTGTGCAAACACTGGACATCATTAGTATTGTAGATATCAAGTCACAGGGTGCTAACACTGGATTTTATTAATATCATAGATATTATTAACACATCACAGGCTGCTAACACTGATATTTTTAGTATCATAGATATTAACATCTCGGTGTGCTAACACTGGATATTATTGTCACAGATATTAGTAATATCACAATGTGCTAACACAGTGTGCTAACACTGGATATTATCAGTATCATAGATGTTAGTAATACCACAGTGTATTAACACAGTGTGCTAACACTGGATATTATCAGTATCATAGATGTTAGTAATACCACAGTGTATTAACACAGTGTGCTAACACTGGATATTATCAGTATCATAGATGTTAGTAATACCACAGTGTATTAACACAGTGTGCTAACACTGGATATTGTCGGTATCATAGATGTTAGTAATACCACAGTGTATTAACACAGTGTGCTAACACTGGATATTGTCGGTATCATAGATGTTAGTAATACCACAGTGTATTAACACAGTGTGCTAACACTGGATATTGTCGGTATCATAGATGTTAGTAATACCACAGTGTATTAACACAGTGTGCTAACACTGGATATTGTCGGTATCATAGATGTTAGTAATACCACAGTGTATTAACACAGTGTGCTAACACTGGATATTATCGGTATCATAGATGTTAGTAATACCACAGTGTATTAACACAGTGTGCTAACACTGGATATTATCGGTATCATAGATGTTAGTAATACCACAGTGTATTAACACAGTGTGCTAACACTGGATATTATCGGTATCATAGATGTTAGTAATACCACAGTGTATTAACACAGTGTGCTAACACTGGATATTATCGGTATCATAGATGTTAGTAATACCACAGTGTATTAACACAGTGTGCTAACACTGGATATTATCGGTATCATAGATGTTAGTAATACCACAGTGTATTAACACAGTGTGCTAACACTGGATATTATCGGTATCATAGATGTTAGTAATACCACAGTGTATTAACACAGTGTGCTAACACTGGATATTATCGGTATCATAGATGTTAGTAATACCACAGTGTATTAACACAGTGTGCTAACACTGGATATTATCGGTATCATAGATGTTAGTAATACCACAGTGTATTAACACAGTGTGCTAACACTGGATATTATCGGTATCATAGATGTTAGTAATACCACAGTGTATTAACACAGTGTGCTAACACTGGATATTATCGGTATCATAGATGTTAGTAATACCACAGTGTATTAACACAGTGTGCTAACACTGGATATTATCGGTATCATAGATGTTAGTAATACCACAGTGTATTAACACAGTGTGCTAACACTGGATATTATCGGTATCATAGATGTTAGTAATACCACAGTGTATTAACACAGTGTGCTAACACTGGATATTATCGGTATCATAGATGTTAGTAATACCACAGTGTATTAACACAGTGTGCTAACACTGGATATTATCGGTATCATAGATGTTAGTAATACCACAGTGTATTAACACAGTGTGCTAACACTGGATATTATCGGTATCATAGATGTTAGTAATACCACAGTGTATTAACACAGTGTGCTAACACTGGATATTATCGGTATCATAGATGTTAGTAATACCACAGTGTATTAACACAGTGTGCTAACACTGTAAGTCATTAATATTACAGATAGTAATATCACAGGGTGCCAACAGTGTTTATTACTAATATAGATATTAGTAATGTCACAGTTTATTAACACAGTGTGTTAACTCTGGATATTGTTACAGATATAAGTAATATCACACTGTGTTAACACAATATGCTAACACTGGATATTATTGATATCATAGCTATTAGTAATGTCACAGTGTGCTACTATTAATAGGGTTAATACTATTAACACTGTATTATTACTATAATGGGGGTGTTAGGTTAATAATATAGTGTTATATATGTTATATATAATAGTATATATATATATTTTTTGAAATTTAAAGAAAATATTTATTGAAGATCTGAAAAACAATTCCTAAAAGATTGAATTTTCCAGAAAACTAGCTACACAACGCATTTCATCTATCATGTTAAAACGTACATTAGACACAAATACCAAAACCATGAAACAAGCCACCATTCTTCAACAATTTGAGCAAAGATAAAATGCCTAAGTAACAACACGGTGGGACCCTCGCCTGCCCCTCCAGGCTCGACCGGACTCTTGGAGCTTCCGTTGGCCCCAGAGTCCCCAGCGCAGAGCGCGGTGAGTCTGGGCCTCTGGGCCGAGCTCCAGCTCTGCGGAGACACGGGCTCAGCCCTCTCTACCTGCTGCCCCCTGGCGGGTGGAGGGTGGGGAAACCTGGCCCTGGCGTCTGCCCACTGTACCGGCCTCGTCTATGGGCGGGTCGGGGCGGAGGAATAGAGAGCGGGAGGGATCGGAATTCAAACTCTAGCTCTACCATTACCGGCGTGGGGACTTTGTTAATGCTATATGACAAAATGCTCTGATTCCTAGTGCCAAAGGTTCAATTCAGTGTATATAACTGAACACACTCATCCATTTGTGACTTGAGAGTGTTGCTCTGGTGTCTCTGTATTCTGGGTTATGAAGATTATTTGAAAAATAACTCTTATTGCATTGAGATATAGACTTTAAAAAATTTCAATATTGGATTAGGCAGTCAAAAAAGCAAACAAGCATAAAAGGTGAATATGTTGTAATCTTAAAAGTAAAGACGGAGAACTCATTTTAAAAGGAAAGAAAGTTTTGATTTCCTTTTTTGTTTGATGGGCAGCATGCCGTATTATACCCAAAGTTGGTTTTAAAAATATTTCCATCAACTATTTTTATTTAAAATAAACATTTGAGGGAGGTTACTAAGGCAGCTTTTTTCCTCAAAAGTAAACTGTTTCTCTTTGGAATAGCACATTTTAAGGCCGTGGTTAATACCTGAGACTTTTACTGAGTCTACTGAGTCTAAGTCCTGATGATAACTGTGTGTAAAAGGATTGAAGGCCTCTGTGGGGAATAAAGTATTACCAAAGTCTATACAGATAAATTTTACGTGTTCTCTTTTATGACAGAGAGCAGCACTGGTTCTGTTATTTTTTAAATGAATAATTGATTTCTTGATAGGTGTCTAATATTTCTTCCCTCACTGCTGATTCTTAGATAGAAACTATTCTTTATATTTGATAGACTGTTTTCAGAAAATTCTTATCAACAAGTGTATAATAGTTATCTAAAATCGTATGTTTAGAATGGAGCAGTTTAATACTAGATCTCAGAAGTCTGAAAAATAGCAAAGAAGCCTGGATTTGAAAAGCATGGTCTACAATTCCTTGTCAAGTTCTGAAGCTATGAAGGATAAATGTTTCAACGTTGGATTATGAAACCCCATTTATGATTTTTAAAATACACTTGAAATAAAAATGATTAAACTAAAAAAAAAAAAGAAAGAAAGAAAAAGCATTCTCTGGATCCACAGAATTTCAGATTGGGGAATGACTGAATTGAACTGCTGGCCATTGGTGGCTGGTGAGGCTGGCCTGACAGTGATGCAGTATTCTAGTGCCTCTGCCAGCACTGATGGGCTGTGGAATCCTCCACCAGTCATTCCCTCTCTCCAGCTCTCCAGTGCTGCTTCTGTACGAAAGGATTTACAGAACCCCTCTTAAATTCAAATATCTATGATCTTTTAGTCTGGCCTATATTAGTGCGGGTCTTAAGTTGTGTATCTGAAGATGTACCATTGTTCAGCACTACCACTAAGGGCTGCTGCATGGAGGGCCCTGGCCTAGGGCCCAGGGACAAGAGGACAAGGTCCTCATCACTGGGGAGTAGAAGGGGCAGTGGGAATGGGACAGATAAGGGGTATGCCTGGCCCCAAAGTAACCCTGGGCTGTGCAGATGAAAGCACTGCATCACATGATGTGTTTCTGTGTCTCTCCCCAGTAGTTCCAAGAGCCTCTGAGTTCCTGTCTTCTTTCAGCCCTGAAACCCCACCATTGGCCTAAGTTGGGAACGGGGCAACCTGTAAGTGCACAGTACATTTTTGATGAGGGAGTGGATACTGGCTAGTGGCTGGGAGGGCTGAGTGGAGTGGACCGGACCAAGCTATGCTTTTCAAGGAAGTGGGATTTAGAAAATTTTAGGGGAGCAGAATGAGCACCCCCCAGGAAGGAACTTAGGTGTATTAGTCTGTTCTCATACTGCTAATAAAGACATACCTGAAACTGGGTAACTTATAAAGGAAAGATGTTTAATTGACTTACACCATGTGGCTGGGGAGGCCTCACAATTATGGCTGAAGGCAAATGAGGAGCAAAGTCACATCTTTTTTTTTTTTTTTTGAGATGGAGTTTTGCTCTTGTTACCCTGGCTGGAGTGCAATGGCGTGATCTCGGCTCACCACAATCTCTGCCTCCTGGGTTCAGGCAATTCTCCTGCCTCAGCCTCCTGAGTAGCTGGGATTACAGGGACGCGCCACCATGCTCAGCTAATTTTTTTGTATTTTTAGTAGAGATGGGGTTTCACCAGGTTGACCAAGATGGTTTCGATCTTTTGACTTCGTGATCCACCGGCCTTGGCCTCCCAAAGTGCTGGGATTACAGGCATGAGCCACCGCGCCCAGCCGCCAAGTCACACCTTACATGGTGGTTGGCAAGACAGAGCCTGAGCAGGGGAACTTCCATTTATAAAACCATCAGATCTTGTGAGACTTATTCACTACCATGAGAACAGGATGGAGGAAACCGCCCTGTGATTCAGTTATCTCCACCTGACCCTGCTCTTAACTCATGGAGATTATTACAATTCAAGATGAGATTTGGGTGGGGACACAGCAAAACCCTGTCACCAGATACAGAGGCTGGAGGAGCCTGGGGATGACAGTGATGTTCCAGGTGTGGAGGGAGATGTGGCAGGCTGGGAACAAGAAGGATGAAAGGTTGGGGAAATTTATCAAGGGAAAACTGAGAAGATGAGGAAGGCTGAAGAGATGGAAGTAGGGTGGGGGAGAGGGAAGAACCAGCATGAGCTCAAGGCTAGGGTTTGGGTGAAGGAGAGAAGAAAAAGAAATAAAGGAGACACAGAGATCACTTCTAGACAAATTGAGGTGGAAATGGGGTAGACAGGAAGAGGTGCCCCCTATCAGATAAGAATGCCCAGTGTGCTCCCATCTATATAGAGGACAGGGTCAAGATGCAGCCATGACTCTTTCCCATTGAGTTCTAATGCTAGAAGGATGTCTCAATGCCCTCTGGTCCAACAGACTTCATCATTTTAGAGAGAAGGAAACTGAGGCCCTGAGATTGGGGTGATTTGTATGACCTAGAGAGTGGATGGGAGATGGATAGGGGAGGTTTAAAGACAGGGAAGGGTCAGGTGTTCATTCATGTAATCCCAACTCTTTGGGAGGCCAAGGCAGGAAGATCACTTAAGCTCAGGAGTTTAAGACCCAGCCTGGGCAACATAGTGAGACCCCTGTCTCTACAAAAAATTAAAAAGGTGGGTGTGGTGGTACACATCTGTAGTCCCAGCTACTCAGGAGGCTGAGGTCGGAGGATCACTTGTGCCCAGGAGGTCCACCCTGGGTGACAGAGTGAGACCCTGTCTCTAAAAACAAAAAATAATGAGGAAAGAAGGGGAAGAATCCAATTTTTCAAGTGGGAAGAAGAGAAACTAGAGAATGCCAGAAAGGAGGAGAAAGTAGAGTCAAACATTTTTGTTGGAAATAGATGCTCAGTGCTGTGAAGAAAAATTAGCACTGAGACAAAGGATCTTTCAGCCACACAATTTTTGCTTCCTGGACTGCAGGAAGGGTACCCTAGCTAGCCATCGTGCCAGGAGGGTACAATGAACAAAGGAAAACAGAGAAATGTATTCCTTATGCCTTTGGGGTCGTCCTTACTGCTGTGTCTGATCTCTGTTGGCTGGAGCCAGACCTTACAAGCTAAACTAAAACCCAATTGGCTAACAACTGAAAACTTTTCTAAGCAGTTAGAAGCAATGGAGAGCTGGGACATGCCTGTGAGCACATCCAGCACAGATATCTTGGTTAAAGTACAAGGACATAGAATGTATTACGTGCCTGTAAGCATGGCATGTCTCACAGCTATATAGGATAAGGCTTAACAAATAGTTATTAGCACACTTCTTCTTTTTTTTTTTGAGATGGAGTTTCACTCTTGTTACCCAGCCTGGAGTGCAATGGTGCAATCTCAGCTCACCGCAACCTCCGCCTCCTGGGTTCAGGCAATTCTCCTGCCTCAGCCTCCTGAGTAGCTGGAATTACAGGCATACGCCACCATGTCCAGCTAATTTTTTGTATTTTTAGTAGAGATGGGGTTTCACCATGTTGACCAGGATGGTCTCGATCTCTTGACCTCGTGATACACCCGCCTTGGCCTCCCAAAGTGCTGGGATTACAGGCGTGAGCCACCGTGCCCGGCTAGCCCACTTATTCTTTTTTTTTTGGGAGGAAGGCAGGAAGGGAGGGAAGGAGGATGGTAGGGCGGAAGGAAGGGATGAAAAAGGAAGGGAAGAAGGGGGGAGGGCGGGAGGGAGGGAAGGAGGGAGGGAGGGAGGGAGGAAGGGAAGGAAGGAAATCAAGCAATGAGAGAGACATTGCCGACCTGGATCTAGAGGTTTACAAGTTGATTTCTTTTTTTTTTGAGAGAAGGAAAGAAAAAAAAAAATAAGTAAAGGAGAGGAAGAAAGAGGAAGAGAAAGAGGGAGAGTAAACGGAAATATTGCTTTATTCTGAAAAAAATTGGGTATTAATAATGGCCAATCAATGTTTTATTTAAACTTATGAGTAGGTGTGATGTGGTATTGACAAGAATGTATATTTTGTGCATTTGAAGTGGGGAGTTCTATAAATATTTATTAAGTTTACTTGTTCCGGATCTGAGTTCGAGTCCTTGATATCCTTATTAATTTTCTGTCTCATTGAGTCTAAGTCTTTATGTATCTGGGTGTTAGGATCGTTAGCTCTTGCTGTTGCATTGATCCTTTTACCACTGTATCTTTGTTGCTTTAAAATCTATTTTATCCAATACGAGATTTGCAACTCCTGCTTTTTATTTATTTATTATTTATTTTTGCTCTCCATTTGGTTGGTAAATCTTTCTCCATCCCTTTGTTTTGAGTCTTTGTGTATCCTTGCATGTGAAATGGGTCTGGATGTAACATGCCGTTGGGTTTTGGCTGTGTCTTTTGATTGGGGGATTTAGTCGATTTAAATTTAGGGTTACTGCCATTTGATGTTAACTGGCTGTTTTATCCATTCATTGATGTAAATTCTTCTTTATGTTGATGCTCTTTACTTTTTGGTATATTTTTAGAAAGGCTAATACTGGTTGTTTCTTTCTGTGTGTAATGCTTCTTTCAGAAGCTCTTGTAAAGCAGGCCTGGTGGTAATAAAATCTCTGAGTTCTTGCTTGTTCATAAAATATTTTATTTTTCCTTCAGTTGTGAAGTTTAGTTTGGCTGGATATGAAATTCTGGGCTGAAGGTTCTGTTCTTTGAGGATGTTGAATATTGGTCCCCACTCTCTTCTGGCTTGTAGAGTTTCTGCTGAGAGATCTGCTGTAAGTCTGATAGGCTTGCCTTTGTGGGTAACCGGACCTTTCTCTCTGGCTGCCCTTAGTATTTTCTCCTTTGTTTCAATCCTGGTGAATCTAACGATTATGTGCCTTGGGGTTGCTCTTCTTGAGGAATATCTTTGTGGTGTTCTCTGTATTACCTGGGGTTGAATGTTGACCTGCTTTGCTAGTTTAGGAAAATTTTCCTGAATAATATCCTGAAGGGTATTTTCCAGCTTGGATTCATTCTCTCCGTGGCATTCAGATACACCTATCAAACGTAAATTTGGTCTTTTCACATAGTCCCACATTTCTTGGAGACTTTGCTCATTCCTTTTTATCCTTTTTTCTCTAATCTTTTCTTCACGTTTTATTTCATTAAGTTGGACTTTGACCTCTGATATCCCTTCTTCTGCTTGAACAATTCGAGTGTTTAAACCTGTGCATACTTCTCGGAGTTCCTGTATTGTATTCTTCAGTTCCATTAATTCACTCATACTCCTCTCTAAGTTGTCTATTCTCAATAGGATTTCATCAAACCTTTTTTCAAAGTTCCTAGTTTCTTTACGTTGGGCTACAACATGTTCTTTTAACTCACCGAAGTTTCTTATTATCCATTCCTTGAAGAGTGATTCTGTCATCAGGAGGCGCTCGTTCTCCATCAAGCCTTGTTTCATTGTCGATGTGGAACTGTGATCATCTTTAGAGGGAGAGGCGTTCTGACTTTGAGTATTCTCAGCTTTTTTACGCTGGTTTCTTCCCGTCATTGTAAATTTATCCTCCTGTTGTCTTTGAATTTACCAACTTTCAGATTAGGTCTCTTGAGTGGGCGTCCAGGTTGTTAGTTCCCAGGGCCAGAGCAGCAGCGTTAAAACTGGTGGTGCTTTTCTGCCCAGGATTCTCCTGTCTGGCTTCCTTCTTGTGTCCGTAGTAGGTAACTCTGCCTTCCCAGGACTCTAAACCTCAGTCAGAAGGGGAGCCGGTCCCGTTTACTCTGCTCCGAGAGCTGCCGCGCTGAGGTGCCGGCGAAACCGCTGCGCCGGCCACTAGAGTCACGCTGGCGACCCGTGTGTTTCCTCCACTGGGGATCTTCTGCTCCATGAGCGACCAGACTTTGTCTGAAAGTGTGGCGTCCTCTAGTTCTCCGCGCCTTCCCTGAGAGCTGCAATCCCGGGATGTTAACGATCGGCCATCTTGGATCGTCCGATCCACACTTATTCTTTAACAAGAAAGGAAACTTTAAAAAAGAGCTTTCCTACTTCCCACAATTTTCAAGTCACTCTGACAGCATCGAAGATGAACATGTGTTTACCTGTCAGGGTATTTGGGTGTCGGGGTTACAGGAAGGGACCCACCCCTCTGCCCTTTGCCATTAGGCTTGTTCAGCCATAGCCATCAATAGCTCTCAAAGATGCCCCCTTCCTGACTGCAGAAAGTGTCTGCATGGGCAAAGACTCCCCCTTCCCTGGCTGTAGTGAGGGTCTGTCTGCATGGGGACTGGGGAGAAGCCCCAGTGCCTGCACTGAGCATGGTTTGTACAGGGTGGGGGAGAAGGGGAGGGAAGCATGCTCACTCCCAGGGCTTTGTGCTGTCTACTCCCCATGCACAGCTTGAAAACTGTGGTGTTGCCAAGCCCAGCCCTGCATTAGCAAGAATCCCCAGGCCTGGTTTTAGGTAGGACTTGGAAAGAAAGGCTGTCGGGGGTGTACCTCTCCTGTTACATCTTCCTTTCACCTCCGGATGCCCTCTTTCTGCACTGCCAGGTAGCCAGGGTCATCACAGTGCCACCTGGAGGCCTCTGGCCAGGCCCACCCTCCCTGCAGCTCCAACCATGGCTCCTGCTCCCTCATTCCTTCCCACTGCTGGATAACTCTCATTCCTCAGAGCTGCCAGGCTCAGCACAGAGAGGAAAGCAGATTCATTGAGTCAATTTGCCCTGAAGTCAGGAGTGGCCTCCAGCCCCTTCTCCCACAGGGAAATCTGAATTTTAGAAGTCTGCCCTCTATTCCTGCCATCCCAACTTTAACCAAGCATCTGAGTGCAAAGCACTGTGTTGGACACTTTGGTGTTCGTTATTTCATTTGGTCCTCTCAGTGGGCAGGTGTTGTATCCTTATCATTGGGCAGGTATTATATCTTTCCTTTTCCAGACAGGGAAACCAACTTCCCCAAGATCACACAGCTAGGAAGTGATGAAGCTGAGATAAGACCAGCCAGCACTTACCCACCGTGGTGTAGCTGCTCATTCAAAAGATGACATCTTTTTAAAATTTTTATTCTTTTAGAGACAAGGTCTTGCTTTGTTTCACAGGCTGGAGTACAGTGGCATGATCATAGCTCACTGCAGCCTCAAACTCCTGGGCTCAAGAGATCCTCCTGCCTCGTCCTCCCAAGTAGCTGGAAACTACAGATAGGCACATGCCCCCCGACCTGGCTAATTTTTAACAATTTCTTGTAGAGACTGGATCTGACTGTGTTGCTTAGGCTGGTCTCAAAACTCCTGAGTTTAAGCGATCCTCCCACCACAGTCTTCCAAAGTGCTGGGATTATAGGCATGAGCCACCAGTGACTGGCCACAAAAGGAGACATCTTAGTGACAGATGGTGATGAAAGAGAAGATGGGTTTGGGTGAGGAACTCCATGTGACAGGGATCCTTCACTGAGGGCCCGGGCAGCAGGGGCTCTATGAAACACCAGAACTCTTTGTAAAAACTTCCTGTAAGCACATGACCTGCTCATTTCTCAGCAGAGGGCTCTCCTGGCCAGATGGACCCCTCCCCATATAAACCCATGGTTCCCTGTGGTCAGAAGGCCAGTCACTGAGTAAGGGCACCTAAGGGTCTGGTCTTACCATCTCCCTTTGTGTGGGAAGTAGAAAACCTCCTTTTTAAAGTTTCCTTTCTTGTTAAAGAATAATTGTGCTAGTAACTCTTTGTTAAGCCCTATCCTATGTAGCTGTTAGACATGCCATGCTTACAGGCACATATTACGTTCTATGTCCTTGTACTTTAACCAAGGTATCTGTGCTGGATTTGCTCACAGGCATGTCCCAGCTCTCCATTGCTTTTACCTGTTCAGAAAAGTTTTAAGTTGTTAGCCAATCAGGTTTTAGTTTAAATTGTGAGGTCTGGCTCCAGCCAACAGAGATCAGACACAGCAATAAGGACGGCCCCAAATGTGTAAGGGATAAATGTATGTGTATTCCTTTATTCATTGTACTCTTGTTGCAAGATGGCTAGCGAGGTTACCCTTCCTGCAGTCTAGGAAGTAAAATTGCATTGCCAAAAGATCCTTTGTCTCAGTGCTAATTTTTCTCTGTGGCACCAAGCATCTGTTTCCATCTATTCCCAACACCTTGGTTCTCAGTCTGAAATCCCAAAAGGAAGACAGTTGACTGCAAAAGAGAGTGGAGTTGTCCTTTTGATGGCCAGTAGGGGTGCTGTTGATAGAACCGAAAGCTTAGAACTTCAGTTTTTTTTTTTTTTTTTTTTGAATTTTTAAAATTATTTAAGTTAAAAAAAATTTTTTTTGAGACAGGGTCTTGCTCCACCCAGGCTGGAGGGCAATGGTATGATCATGGTTCACTGCAACCTTGACCTTCCTGGGCTTAGGTGATCCTCTAACCTCAGCCTCCTGAGTAGCTGGGACTACAGGCGTGCACCACCACACCTGGCTAATTTTGAGTAGAGATGTTGACCAGGCTGGTCTTGAATGCCTGGACTCAAGCCATCCACCTGCCTCAGGCTCCCAAAGTGTTGGAATTGCAATGAGCCTCCACAACCAGCTGAAAGTTTAGAACTTTAAAGCTGAAGAGGCCTTGCAAAGGGTCCAGTTCACCCTCCTCACTTTACCAGAGGAAGAAATTGGGACTCAAAAAGGGAACCTGACATGCCCAAGATCACCCAGTGATTTAGCGGCAGAAAACGTTTTATGCATTTTTTTAGGTCTGTTGCAGAGGTGCGTAGACTGTAAAGTTAAGCAAAGAAATAGTCATTTAGCCGGGCGCGGTGGCTCACGCCTGTAATCCCAGCACTTCGGGAGGCTGAGGCGGGTGGATCACGAGGTCAAGAGATCGAGACCATCCTGGTCAACAAGATGAAACCCCGTCTCTACTAAAAATACAAAAATTAGCTGGGCATGGTGGTGCGCGCCTGTAGTCCAGCTACTTGGGAGGCTGAGGCAGGAGAATTGCCTGAATCCAGAAGGCGGAGGTTGTGGTGAGCTAAGATCATGCCATTGCACTCCAGTCTGGGTAACAACAGTGAAACGCCGTCTCAAAAAAAAAAAAGTAGTCATTTGTGGAGCCTCACATATGCGCCATATACAGCACTGACACTTCCCCAGCCGTCATCTCCTTCACTCTGTGCTATAGGAGAAATCGGATCAGAGTCCCACCTCTGCTATCACTTTTCTCTTACGCAGGTGTTGCTGATGTTGGAGGACTAGGACATGAAGGGATTCTCCCGGGTCATGGTCCCAGCCTTGACCTCCCTAGGCTACCTGCTCATAGTGGTGGTCTCCATCTTTCCCTTCTGGGTGCGGCTTGTGAACAAGGAGTCCCATGAAGTCTTTTTCAGTGGTCCGTTTGAGAACTGCTTCCATGTCAAATGCTGGAAGCCTCGACCCTTATCCAGTAAGGAGGGATGGAGGCGGGGATGGGGAAGAGGGAGATGGGGACAGTATGGGGACAGAGGTGGGGGGTGAAAGAACAGAAATCTGAAAAAAATTAATTTGACAATGTCAAACACTGAAATCTGAGGACAAAATCTGATTAACTCAGGGCTAGACGTAGTGGCTTGCACTTTGGGAGGCTGAAGTGAGAGAATTGCTGAGGCCAGGAATTCGGGACCAGCCTGGGCAACATAGCCAAACACTGTTGCTACAAAAATGAAAAAAAAAAAAAAATAGCTGAGCATGGTGGCATGTACTTGTAGTCCCAGCTACTCAAGAAGCTGAGGTTGGAGGACTCCCGCTTGAGCCCAGGAGTTCAAGGCTACAGTGAGCTGTGATCATGCCACTGCACTCCAGCCTGAGGGGACAGAGTGAGAACCTGTCTCAAAAAAACCCCCAAAATTAACCAGGCTTGGTTAACCCAGGGTAGACTCTGGGATACCTGGGACTTCAATAGTAACTTGACTCCTGGTCCCACTGCCAGCTGCCCATCGCTGCCAGCTTGGGAGGACATGCAAACTCATTTTCACATGGGTCTGTGTCATGCCAGCAGTTGGAGAACAAATCACCTTGTTACCAGACTCTGGCTCTGCCAATTTTGGTTTGTTTCACTACTCCTGTTGTCGTTGTTGTTTTTAAAGATGGGGTCTCACTCTGTTGCCCACGCTGAAGTGCAGTGGCATGATCATGGCTCACTGTAGCCTCTAACTCCTGGGTTCAAGCGATCCTCCCACCTCAGCCTCCTGAGTCGTTGGGACTACAGGTGCACACCACAGCTCCCAGATAATTTTTAAATTTTATGTTTTGTAGAAACAGGATCTTGCTCTGTTGTCCAGGCTGGCATGATCACAGATCACTGCAGCCTCTACTTCCTCAGCTCAAGTGATCCTCCTGCCTCAGCCTCCCAAGTAGCTGGGACTACAGGTGTGCCCTACCATGCCCAACTTTTTACATTTCTTGTAGAGATGGGGTCTTACTATGTGGCCCAGGCTGGTCTCCAACTCCTGACCTCAGGCAATCCTACCACGTCAGCCTCCCAAAGTGCTGAGATTACAGGCATGAGCCATCACACCCAGTCTCACTCCTGTTAACTAGGAAAATTAAATAAGGGTGTGGGGATTCTTTGAGAGTTCAGAATGTTTTGACCTCACGAAGTGCTAATTTTCCACAGGTGAGTTATTTCGGGGTAATCAATACAGGTGTGATTCTTCACATTTGCACGTGCAACAAATTTTATCATGAGAGACCGATTTTGTGTTGCTTTTTAAAACCACCATTTCCCCCTAGTGGATGATACATGGTTTTCCAAGTTCACATAATAATATTTGTTAAGGCCAGGCATAGTGGCTCACACCTGTCATCCCAGCACTTTGGGAGGCCAAGATGGGAGGATCGCTGGAGCCCAGGAGATTGAGGCTGCTGTGAGCTATGATGGTGCCACTGCACTCTAGCTTGGACCACAGAGAAAGATCCTGTTTCTACAAAACACAGAAGTAAAAAAAATTAGGTAGGTGTGGTGGTGCACACCTATAGTCCCAGCTACTCTGGAGGCTGAGGCAGGAGGATTGCTGGAGCCTGTGAAGTCGAAGTTACAGTGAGCCGAGATCACACCACCGCACTCCAGCTGGGGTGATAAGGCGAGACCCTGTTTCAAAAAAAGAAAAAATATTTATTAAGAACTGATGATTTCAGCGTCTAACATTGTCAATTTAATTTTTTTTCATATATTTCTATGTCATTGGGATTCAAATTGTGGGGCCAGAGCATTCCTGGAGCCAAAGTGGCATGGTCACAACCTTGGTCCCAAGGCCATGCTTTGGGACCCGAGGGTGGTGGAGGGTCCGGGGGCCAGCTCTGCCCAGGTTCTGTGGGACTCTGTCCTTTTTGGGTCAGGGTTCCCAGCTTCAGCCCTGCTTCTCCTCCCCTGCAGTTTACATCCTCCTCGGACGGGTTTTCCTGTTCTCTGCAATTATCCTGGCTTTCCTCACCACCTTCTTCATGGTTCCCTTCGCAGCCAAGTTCTTCCCGAGGACCTGGAAGCAAAACTTTGTGTTAGCCTTCATCAGCTTCTTCACAGGTGTGGGACAGCCAGGTGATCCCTGACCTTTGCCAGGGCCTGGGGAGGAGTCCAGAGAAAGGGGGGTGCTCAGTCTCTGTGATGTCAAGAGAGGCATAACTTTTCTTTATAGAGACAGAGTCTCATTGTTGCCTAGGCTGGAGAGCAGTGGTGCACTCATAGCTCACTGCAGCCTCAACCTCCTGGGCTCAAGTGATCCTCCCACCTCAGCCTTCCAAGTAGCTGGGACTGCAGGCACACACCACCTTAAACAATTTTTTAATTTGTTTTTGTAGAAATGGGGATCTCGCTATGTTGCCCAGGATGGCCTCGAACTCCTGGTGTCAAGTGATCTTCCTGCTTCAGCCTCCCAATTGTTGAGATTACAGGCATGAGCCACTGCACCTGGCCCCTTTTGACATTTATAAAGGCTGACCCAGGCTCCATCCTGAGAGGCTCCCAGGCAAATGATGGAGGTAGAGCACATGCAGTAGGAAAACTGAGTTGCATTTAATCCAAAGCGTCAAACCCAGAGGGTGCAACCTGAAGTGAGCTAGGGGCAGATGCAGAGGGTGCTAGGAAAGGGAGTTCTGATGATAATTTCCTGGGACATGAGGCACACAGGCTTTCAAGATGAGTCGGAAAGGAAGGAAGGACAGGCCTATAGGGTGGGAGATTTTTTTTCAGAGAGGGGGCAAGTATGAAGGAACTTCCAGGCAGGAGCTACAGGGGGTGAAGTTTGGAGGGAAGGCGGGCAGCATGGGAGAAGAGCCAGGGTGTCTCCCTGTAACCCTGCAGCGGTCTGTGCCCTCCTGGCCTTGGTGCTGCATGCCCTGGAGATCCGGGCTCTGAGGATGAAGCTCGGCCACCTGCAGTTCTCCGTGCTGTGGCCTTACTATGTGCTGGGCTTCGACGTCTTTCTGTTCATAGTGGCTGGTGAGTGTCCAGGGAACAGTGCCCTGCTTCTTGTCCTCGGTCTGGATTTAGGAGCCTGTCTTGTGGAGGCCCTCCCTTTGGATTCTCTAGAGTTGCACTGTTCTAAACTGCAGCCGCCAGCTACACATGGCTATTTAACTTGAGTTAATTAAAATAGTTATTGGCCGGGTATGGTGGCTCACACCTGTAATCGAAGTACTTCAGGAAGTTGAGGTGGACGGATCACTTGAGGCAAGGAGTTTGAGACCAACCTTTGCCAACATGGCCAACCCCACCTCTACTAAAACACAAAATTTAGGGCCAGGGGTGGTGGCTTACACCTGTAATCCCAGCGCTTTGGGACGCCGGGGTGGGTAGATCATGGGGTCAGGAGTTGAAGACCAGTTTGGTCAAAATAGTGAAACCCCTTCTCTACTAAAAATACAAAAATTAGCCAGGCATGGTGGTGTGTGCCTGTAATCCCAGCTACTCAGGAGGCTGAGGCAGAGAACTGCTTGAACCCAAGAAGCGGAGATTGCAGTGAGCTGAGATTGTGCCACTGCACTCCAACCTGGGGAACAGAGTGAGACTCCATCTAAAACAATTAGCTAAGCATGGTGGCACATGCCTGTAATCTCAGCTGCTTGGGAGGCTGAGGCAGGAGAATTGCTTGAACCCAGGATGCAGAGGTTGCAGTTAGCTGAGACTAACTGCAGAGGTTGCACTCCAGCCTGGGTGACAGAGCAAGACTCAGTCTTTCTTTCTTTTTTTTTTTTAAGATGGGGTTTCACCATGATGGCCAGGCTGGTCTTGAACTCCTGACCTCAGGTGATCCACCCACCTTGGCATCCCAAAGTGCTAGGATTACAGGTGTGAGCCACCGTGCCCGGCTAAGACTCAGTCTCTAAAATAAAATAAAAACTTACGAATTCAGTTCTTCAATCATACTAGCCACATTACCAGTGTTCAATAACCACATGTGTCCAGTGGCCATAGGACAACTGTCATATTGGACAGTGCAGACAGAGAAATTTCCTTCTCTGCAGAACGTTCTACTGGAAGGCACTGCTCTGGAGCTTCAACCCCATCCTTTGCCTTCCTGTTCTTATCCTTCTTGACTTAGAACCAAACTCTTTCAAATTTGTAGAGTGTCCCTTCGACTAACCTTTCTCTTAAGGCTATCTATTCCTGTCTCTGTGTTTTTTTTTTTTTTTTTTTAAGAGACAGAGTCTTGCTCTGTTGCCCAGGTTGGATTGCAGTGATACAACTGCAGTACAATACACACACACACACACACACACACACACACACAGCCAAGTGCCGCTGGCTCATGCCTGTCATCCCAGCACTTTGGGAGGCTGAGGTCAGGAGTTCAAGACCGGCCTGGTCAACATGGTGAAACCTTGTCTCTACTAAATATACAAAAATTAGCCAGGCATGGTGGCTTATGCCTGTAGTTTCTGCTACTTGGGAGGCTGAAGCAGGAGAATTGCTTGAACCCAGGAGGCGGAAGTTGCAGTGAGCTGAGATTGCACCACTGCACTCCAGCCTAGGCAACAGAGCAGGACTCTGTCTCAAAAAAAACCAAAATAAAAACATTATATTTTTAGTATATTTTTATTTTTTATTTCTTAATTTCCCTATCTCCAAATACAGTTACAATATTTTATGTTTTAACCTTTTAGTTCCTTTTTTTCCCCATGATTTCCATGAACTTGTTGAAGTTTCCTCACATTTTATTTAGAATGTTTGTGGCTTTGAGTGGGAGAGTAGTCTGCTATAATGCTGAAAATAGAAGTTGTCTTTTATCTTAGTCTTCCCCTTAACATAGCATTGATCATTCACTCAAGATATCTCCATTTGTTCTTTCTTAAAAGAGACAAGGTCTTGCTCTGTCGCCCAGGCTGGAGAGCAGTGGTGTGATCATAGCTCACTGCACCCTTGAGGTCTTGCTATATTGCTCATGATGAGTCTTGAACTCCTGGGTTCAAAAGACCTTCCTGCCTTGGCTTCCCAAAGCATTGGAATTACAGACATGAACAACCACACCCATCCTTCATTTGTTCTTATTAATGTCAGTCGTCTTTCTTTTACTTCACTGAAGGTCTCGAGTTGGGCCTGGGTTTTGTATTGGAACTTCCTTTCTCTATACCCTGTTTTTGTCACCCATTAATGGGCTAGATGATTGCTGCAGTGTCTTCTAGGTGCTGACTATGGGTCTGTGATTTTATTCATGTATCTGTATTTCTTCTCCTTTGATGTATCCTATCTTGGTAATACCCTAGATTGGGGGGCAGAATGAGGGAGGGCAGGTCTGGAGCCAGAGGGATGTGAACTCCAGGGCGTGGAGTTTTGCACTCTCTCTGACCTGACTCAAACCTTGGCTGTTCTCTAGGTACCATCTGCCTTGCTCAAGAAATAGCCTGCCCTTGCTGTCACTTGTTGTCCGTTTCCCAGAGGATGGAGGAGGGCCATGGATGCCTGCACCTGGACAATCTGGAGAGTTTGGGAGGAGAACTGAGCTCAGTACAAAAGGAGACACTGGTGACAGAAGAAACAGTTATCTAGTCCAGGACATGGCCTCCCTACACTTCTTCAAGCTGTGCAAATGCACACATGTAGCTGTTTGTAGGCCCCCTTCTCTGCCAGTGTCTGTGCTTTTGTGGAGCTTCCTGCATGTCAGATCAACCCTCCACTTCCCTGTACTCACAGCGATTCTATCTTGATTGTATTTGAAATTTGCTAAAAGTCCTTTCAACTCTTCTGAACTTCCTGAGTGACGTTTTTGCAGGTATTTTCAAGAAAAAGAAGGGCTGCTTTTTTCATCCACACCTCAAAAAATCAAGCCTGAGGGGCAGGAGGGGAGGGAGGAATATTACAAGATAACCAAGTGAAATGGGATTTTGCAAAACAAAACCATATAGAATACAGAATACATTTGGGGGAATGACAGGTATTTGGGCTGGTGGTATGGGGTGAAAGAATTTACCAAGACAGTTGTAGATAAAGGCAGTTTACTAAGGAAGTATAAAAGTACATTGCCAGGGAGCAATGGGCAGAACCAGCAGAAAAGGAGCTGACTGAAAGGTAACAGAGGCTTGCTGGAGGTTTCTTTTTTTCCCCCTTTTTAATTTATTTATTGTACTTTAGGTTCTGGGGTACATGTGCAGATCATGCAGGATTGTTGCATATGTACACACATGGCAATGTGGTTTGCTGCCTCCATCCCCCCGTCACCTACATCTGGTATTTCTCCCCATGTTATCCCTCCCTGACCTCCCCACTCCTCCGCTGTCCCTCCCTTCCCCCCACAACAACCCTTGTGTGTGATGCTCCCCTCCCTGTGTTCATGTGTTCTCATTGTTCAACACCTGCCTATGAGTGAGAACATGCAATGTTTGATTTTCTGTTCTTGTGTCAGTTTGCTGAAAATGATGGTTTCCAGATTCATCCATGTCCCTACAAAGGATACAAACTCATAGCTTTTTTTATGGCTGCACAGTATTCCATGGTGTATATGTGCCACATTTTCCTTGTCCAGTCTATCATCGATGGGCATTTGGGTTGGTTTCAGGTCTTTGCTATTGTAAACAGTGCCACTATGAACATATGTGTGCATGTGTCTTTATAATAGAATGATTTGTAATTTTTTGGGTATATAGCCAGTAATGGGATTGCTGGGCCAAGTGGAATTTCTATTTCTAGGTCCTTGAGGAAGCACCACACTGTCTTCCACGATGGTTGAACTAGTTTATGCTCCCACCAGCAGTATAAATGTGTTCCTATTTCTCCACATCCTCTCCAGCATCTGTTGTCCCCAGATTTTTTAATGATTGCCATTCTAACTGGTGTGAGATGGTATCTCAATGTGGTTTTGATTTGCATTTCTCTAATAATCATTAATGATGAGCATTTTTTCATATGTTTGTTGGCCTCATATATGTCTTCTTTTGAAAAGTGTCTGTTCACATCCTTCTCCCATTTTTGGATGGTTTTGTTTGTTTTTTTCTTGTATATCTGTTTTAGTTCTTTGTAGATTCTGGATGTTAGCCCTTTGTAAGATGGATAGATTGCAAAAATGTTTCCCATTCTGTTGGTTGCTAGTTCATTCTAATGATTGTTTCTTTTGCTGTACAGAAGCTCTGGAGTTAATTAGGTCCCATTTGCCTATTTTGGCTTTTGTTGCCAATACTTTTGGTGTTTTAGTCATGAAGTCCTTGTCTATGCCTATGTCCTGAATGGTTTTGCCTAGGTTTTCTTCTAGGGTTTTTATGGTGTTAGGTCTTATGTTTAAGTCTTTAATCCATCTGGAGATAATTTTAGTGTAAGGTGTCAGGAAGGGGTCCAGTTTCTGCTTTCTGCACAATGCTAGCCAGTTTTCCCAATACCATTTATTAAAGAGGGAATCCTTTCCCCATTGCTTGTTTTTGTCAGGTTTGTCAAAGATCAGATAGTTGTATATGTGTGGCATTGCCTCCAAGGCCTCTATTCTGTTCCATTGGTCTATATTTCTGTTTTGGTACCAGTACCATGCTGTTTTGATTACTGTAGCTTTGTAGTATAGTTTGAAATAGGGTAGCATGATGCTTCTGGCTTTGTTCTTTTTGCTTAGGATTATCTTGGCTATGTGGGCTCTCTTTTGGTTCCATATGAAGTTTAAGGTGGTTTTTTCCAATTCTGTGAAGAAGGTCATTGGTAGCTTGATGGGGGTAGCATTGAATCTATAAATTACTTTGGGCAGTATGGCCATTTTTACAATATTGATTCTTCCTAACCATGAGCATGGAATGTTTCTCCATTTGCTTGTGTCCTCTCTTATTTCCTTGAGCAGTGATTGGTAGTTATCCTTGAAGAGGTCCTTTACATCCTTTGTTAGTTGTATTCCTAGGTATTTTATTCTCTTTGTAGCAATTGTGAATGGGAGTTCATTCATGATTTAGCTCTCTGTTAGTCTGTTATTGGTGTATAGAAATGCTTGTGATTTCTGCACATTGATTTTTATATCCTGAGACTTTGCTGAAGTTGCTTATCAGTTTAAGGAGATTTTGGGCTGAGATTATAGGGTCTTCTAAATTTACAATCATGTCATTTGCAAATAGAGACAATTTGACTTCATCTTTTCCTAATCGAATACCCTTTATTTTTTTTCTTGCCTAATTGCTCTGGCTAGAAATTCCAATAATATATTGAATAGGAGTGGTGACAGAGGACATCCTCGTCTAGTGTCAGATTTCAAAGGGAATGCTTCCAGTTTTTGCCTATTCAGTATGATATTGACTGTGGGTTTGTCATAAATAGCTTTTATTATTTTGAGGTACATTCTGTCCATACCTAGTTTTTTGAGAGTTTTTATCATAAAGTGCTATTCAATTTTGTCGAAGGCCTTCTCTGCATCTGTTGAGATGATCATGTGGTTTTTGTCTTTGGTTCTGTTTATGTGGTGAACTATGTTTATAGACTTGCGTATGTTGAACCAGCCTTGCATTCCCAGAATGAAGCCTACTTGATCATGATGGATAAGCTTTCTGATGTGCTGTTGCAATTGGTTTGCCAGTATTTTATTGAAGATTTTTGCATCTATGTTCATCATGGATATTAGCTTGAAGTTTTCTTTTTTTGTTGAGTCTCTGCCAGGTTTTGGTATCAGGATGATGTTGGTCTCATAAAATGATTTGGGAAGGATTCCCTCTTTTTGTATTTTTGGAATAGTTTCAGAAGGAATGGTGCCAGCTCCTCTTTCTATGTCTGGTAGAATTCAGCTGTGAACCCATCTTGACCTTGACTTTTTTTGGTTGGTAGACTATTAATTGCTGCCTCAACTTCAGCCGTTGTTATTGGTCTGTTTAAGGTTTCAACTTCTTCCTGATTTAGGCTTAGGAGGGTGCAATGTCCAGAAATTTATCCATTTCTTCCAGGTTTACTGGTTTATGTGCATAGAGTTGTAGTAATCTCTGATTGTAGTTTGTATTTCTGTGGAGTCTGTGGTGATATCCCCTTTATCGTTTTTTTTTTTTTAAATCTATTTGATTCTTCTCCCTTTTCTTTTTTATTAATCTGGCTAGCAGTCTGTCTACTTTGTTGATATTTTTAAAAAACCAGCTCCCGGATTTATTGATTTATTGAAGGATATTTTGTGTCTATCTCCTTCAGTTCTGCCGTGAACTTAGTTATTTCTTGTCTTCTGCTAGCTTTTGAGTTTTTTTGATCTTACTCCTCTAGTTCCTTCAATTTTGACAATAGGGTGTTATGTTAGATCTTTCCTTGCTTCTCTGGTGGGCATTTATTGCTAAAAATTTCCCTCTAGACACTGCTTTAAATGTGTCCCAGAGATTCTGTACATTGTGTCTTCGTTCTTGTTGGTTTCAAAGAACATCTTTATTTCTGCCTTCATTTTATTGTTTATCCAGTCGACAGTCAGGAGCCAGTTGTTTAGTTTCCATGAAGTTGTGCAGTTCTGAGTTAGTTTCTTTTCTTTTCTTTTTTGAGATGGAGTTTCGCTCTTGTTATTCAGGCTGGAGTGCAATGGCACAATCTCGGCTCACTGCAACCTCCGCCTCCTGGGTTCAAGCAATTCTCCTGCTTCAGCTTCCCGAGTAGCTGGGACTACAGGCATGTGCCACCATGCCTAGCTATTTTTTTTTTTTTTTTTTGTATTTTTAGTAGAGACGGGGTTTCACCATGTTGACCAGGATGGTCTTGATCTCTCGACCTTGTGATCTACCCGCCTCGGCCTCCCAAAGTGCTGGGATTATAGGTGTGAGCCACTGCGCCCAGCCTGAGTTAGTTTCTTAATCCTGGGTTCTAATTTGAGTGCACTGTGGTCTGAGAGACTGTTTGTTATGATTTCCGTTCTTTTGCATTTGCTGAGGAGTGATTTACTTCCAATTATGTGGTCAATTTTAGAGTAGGTGTCATGCAGTGCTGAGAAGAATGTAAATTCTGTGGATTTGGGTGGGGATTTCTGTAGATGTCTATTAGGTCCTCTTGGTCCAGACCTGAGTTCAAGTCCTGGATATCCTTGTTAAATTTCTGTCTTGTTGATCTGTCTAACATTGATATTGGAGTGTTAAAGTTATTATTTACCTATTATTGTGTGGGAGTCTAAGTCTCTTTGTAGGTCATTAAGAACTTGCTTTATGTACTTGGGTGCTCCTGTATTGGGTGCGTATATATTTACGATCATTAGTTCTTCTTGATACATTGATCCTTTTGCCATTATGTAATGCCCTTCTTTGTCTCTTTTGATATTTGTTGGTTTAATGTCTATTTTATCAGAGACTAGGATTGCAACTCTTGCGGTTTTTTTTTTTTTGCTCTCCATTTGCTTGATAAATCTTCCTCCATCCCTTTATTTTGAGCCTGTGTGTGTCCTTGCACATGAGATGTGTCTCCTGAATACAGCACACTGATGGGTTTTGACTTTTTATCCAATGTGCCGGTCTGTGTCTTTTGATTGTGGCATTTAGTCCATTTACCTTTATGGTTAATATTGTTCTGTGTGAATTTCATCCTGCCATTTTGATGCTAGCTGGATGTTTTGCTCATTAGTTGACACATTTTCTTCATTTTATCGTCTTTACCATTTGGTACATTTTTGGAGTAGCTGGTACTGGTTGTTCCTTTCCTTATTTAGTGCTTCTTTCAGGAGCTCTTGTAAGGCAGGCCCAGTGGTGGTGAAATCTCTCAGCAATTGCTTGTCCATAAAGAATTTTCTTTCTCCTTTGCTTAGAAAGATTAGTTTGGCTGGATATGAAATTCTAGGTTGAAAGTTCTTTTCTTTAAGGATGTTGAATATTGGCCCCCACTCTCTTCTGGCTTGTAGGGTTTCTGCTGAGAGATCCACTGTGAGTCTGATGGGCTTCCTTTTGTGGGTAACTTGTCATTTCTCTCTGGCTGCCCTTAGCATTTTTTCTTTCATTTCAACCCTGGTGAATATGATGGTTATGTGCCTTGGGGTTGCTCTTCTTGAGGAATGTCTTTGTGGTGTTCCCTGTATTTCCTGGACTTGAATGTTGGCCTGCCTTGCTAGGTTGGGGAAGTTCTCCTGGATAATATCCTGAAGAGTGTTTTCCAGCTTGGATTCATTCTCTCCATCACATTCAGGTACACCTATCAAATGTAGATTAGGTCTTTTCACATAATCCCATATTTCTTGGAGGCTTTGTTCATTTCCTTTCACTCTTTTTTCTCTATTCTTGCCTTCTCATTTTATTTCATTGAGTTGATCGTCAATCCTTGATATCCTTTCTTCTGCTTGGTCGATTCGGCTATTGAAACTTGTGTATGCTTTATGAAGTTCTTGTGCTGTGTTTTTCAGCTCCATCAAGTTGTTTATATCCTTCTTGAAGCTGTTTATTCTAGTTAGCATATCATCTAACCTTTTTTCTAGGTTCTTAGTTTCTTTGCATTGGGTTAGTACATGTTCTTTTAGCTCTGAGAAGTTTGTTATTATCCATCTTCTGAATTCACCGGATTCATTCTCCATCCATCTTTTATTCCTAGCTGGTGAGGAGTTGTGATCCCTTGGAGAAGGAGAGTCATTCTGGTTTTGGATGTTTTCATCCTTTTTGCAGTGGTTTCTTCCCATCTTTGTGGCTTTATCTACCTGTGGTCTTTGTAGTTGGTGACTTTTGGATGGGATCTCTGAGTGGACAGCCTTTTTGTTGATGTTGAAGCTATTTCCTTCTGTTTCTTAGTTTTCCTTCTAACAGTCAGGCCTCTCTGCTGCAGGACTGCAGGAGGTTCACTCCAGACCCCGCTGGCCTAGGGATCACCCGCGGGGGCTGCAGAACAGCAAGGGCTGCTGCTGGTTCCTTCCACTGCTATCTTTGTCCCAGAAGGTACCCACCAGATGTCAGCCTAAGCTCTCCTTTATGAGGTGTCTCTTTGGGTATACAGGGGTTGGGGAGTTACTTGAGGAGACAGTCTGTCCCTTATAGGAGCTCAAGTGCTATGCTGGGAGCTCTGTTATTCTGTGCAGAGCTGCTGGGCAGGTACCTTTAAGTCTGCTGCAGCTGAACTCATATCCGCCTCTTTTCCCAGGTGCTCTGTCCTAGGAAGGTCAGCTTTATTTATAAGTTTCTATCATGCTCCTGCCTTTTTTCATAGATGCCCTGCTAGTCATAGTCGCCAGCAGAGGCGTTGTTGAGCTGCTGCAAGCTCTGCCCAGCTGCTGTGTGAACTGCCTGGGTAGTGGAGGCTGCCTCAGTAGTGGGGGACATCCTTCCCCCAACTGAGCTGGACCATCCTGGGTCCAGCTGTGCTTGCTGTGAAACACTCAATCCAGAGCATTTCAGATTGCTTGTTTTGTGGGGGTAATACCCACTGATCCAGATTGCCTGGCTCCCTGTCTCAGCTCCCTCCCTTTCAGTTGAATGAGTGGCTCTGTCTCCCAGGCATTCCAGGCATCAGTCAAAATGGCTGCCCGGACTTGTATGAGTTTCTGTGCACTGACCCGGCACCGGCTGAAACTGCTGCACTGAAAACTTGTAAAACTTGTGGTGCTTTTTGGTCTGGGAAGCTCCTGGTCTGTGGGCAGTGAAAACTTGTTTGGAAATGCGGTGAGTACTCACCCTCTGTGCTGTTCTCGCTGGGAACTGCACTCCAGTGCTGTTCCTATTCGGCCATCTTGGATCCTCCCCTTGCAGGAGATTTCATGGTGAACTGTTTATGCTGTATGCTGGAGGGCTTTGTGTAGTATTGATAATGTGGAGGTTGCAGTGACCTAACTCACAGGTGGCTGGTGATAGTTTGGAAGCAGGAAGATTGTGAGTTAATTGCACAGAAGGGCTACGTGTCCTGGACCATGAAGAAAGGCAGGCTTGTGGCTTATCTGCTTCTTCTTCTTTTTTTTTTTTTTTTTTGCTTTCTCCTCCTCCCACCAGCCTGACTCCTTTCCTGTAATTAGGACTGTACATTAGCCAATCAATATATCTGGCATTCCATCATTTCCCTATAGCCAGAGGCCTTCTGAGTGCTCCTTTAGTGTGCCCCATTCACAGCTCTATGGTGCTTATATCATGGGGAGCACTCAGCCTCCCAGCAAGAAGGGTGTAGCTGGGAAGAACATATGCTTGGGGCAGTGGGGCAGCTACAGCAGCAATCCAAGCTCTCCACTGGCTTCATCTCTGTATTGGTCTGTTTTCATGCTGCTGATGAAGACACATCTGAGACTGGGTAATTTATAACGAAAATGAGGTTTAATGGACTCACAGTACCATGTGGCTGGGGAGGCCTCACAATCATGGCAGAGGCATGTTTTACATGGCAGCAGGCAAGAGATAATGAGAGCCAAGCCAAAAGGGAAACCCCTTATAAAACCATTAGCTCTTGTGAGACTTATTCACTACCACGAGAACAATATGGGGGAAACTGCCCCCATGATTGAATTATCTCCCATCGGGTCCCTCCCACAACATGTGGGAATTATGGGAGCTACAAATCAAGATGAGATTTGGGTGGGGACAAAGCCAAACCATTTGAATCTCCATCCTTCATCTCAAAGATACCACCCACCAATGGCTTCCCACTTTTCTCTCCAAAGAACAAATGTGCAGAAAAAGCTCTTAGCATTTAAGCAGTGCAACTCCTAAAGCAGGTGCAGGGAGCTGTGGATGTCTTTTGGGAGAGGAGAGGCAATGGACATGGCTAGAATCAAGAGGACTCCATCGTGATTAAATAGCATTCATTGAAGGTGAACTTGTGGGATGCACCTTGGGGTACAAAGAGATTTCAGAATTCATCTCTATTTCTAGAGGCAAACACCTAAGCAGAGGAACTAAGACATACACACTTGAACAACTAATAATCAATGGGTGTTTTAGTTAATTTTTTTTGGAGTTTCTTATTACATTTCTCTCCAAAAGATATCTTGGGAATTTCTTTCTTTCTTTTTTTTTTTTTTTTGAGACCAAGTTTCACTCTTGTTACCCAGGCTGGAATCCATGGCATGATCTCGGCTCACCACAACCTCCACCTCCTAGGTTCAAGCAATTCTCCTGCCTCAGCCTCCCGAGTAGCTGGGATTACAGGCATGTACTACCACGTCATGTGTAGTAGAGATGGGGTTTCTCCATGTTGGTCAGACTGGTCTCGAACTCCTGACCTCAGGTGATCCATCTGCCTTGGCCTCCTAAAGTGCTGCGATTACAGGTGTGAGCCACTGCGCCTGGCTGGGAGTTTCTTACAGGGATATGATTACAGCCTAGTTCCAAATTGTCTCACATTTCCTTCTTAAAAAAAAAAAACAAAACACCATAGGAACTGTAATTGTCAGTGAAACTAGGACTAGAGAATATCTACAAACTCCAACTTATGTATCTGTGGCCCCAGCTACCCCAATCCAGCAGAACCAGTTTGGGAAGCCACAGCTGGGGGACTGGCTTGGTGGGCACAGTAAGGCAGATTAGAGAACATATAGGGGTTCCAGTGGTAGCAAACTTCAAATTATTAGCAAATATCTACCTTTAGGTGCCTGAGAAGGACTCACCCTGAGAGGGAATGGCTGTGAATGTGATAGAGAACAAACATGGTGGGATGTGTGTTGGGGAGGAGTAGAAGACATGGAAAGTGCATTGGGGCCTGTAGAGGGAAAGATTTAAGAATCAGTATGACCATTTTAGTTATTTTGGCTTAGAATTAGAATAGGCCAGTAGTCCATGACTCACCTCTCTCACCTTCTCACCCAAATTCCTATAAATAAGCAGAAAATAATGGAAATTCATGCCACCAGTGAAAGCTAGGATTGATGATAGATTTATTGCCAGAATTAAAGGCCTATAAAACTGGTCAAATAAAAAAATTCAATGAAAATCAAATCTGCAAAGATTGGAAACCAGTCTTAGCCAATTTTGATGAGTTGAGCACTCTCATATACATTTGATGGGAATATAAATTGGCAAAACTTTCTGGAAAGCATTTTATGATCGTATGCATTAATAGGTTTAAAAATATTTATACCTGGTGGCCCAGGAGTTGAATTTTAGGAATGTATTCTAAGGAAATAACCAGGGATGAGGTCAAGTATTTATATATAAGAATGCTTGTTCCCAGTTATTTATAATAGCAAAAATAAAAGAGTATATTTTAGATTCTTTTGCTCACATTGAAATAAATTTTAAAAGTACAGTATACTCATAGGACAGAATATTATATAGGCATTAAAAATGTAATGTAAGTGTCCTATTTGAAAGAAGTAAAGATATATAAATAAAGAAGGCTGGAGAAATCCTGCAACTGATAACATGGCAGACTAAATATTTGGGTTGATTCTTCTGCCAAAAACAACAGAAACGATAAAGAAATTATAAAATCTAAAAGTATCAGAGCAATAACAGAATAGTAATGAATTATAACATCAAAGTAAAGAATAATCCCTAGAGAAATCATCTTGCAGATATTTGATTTTTTTTTTTTTTTGAGATGGAGTCTCACTCTGTCGCCAGGCTGGAGTGCAGTGGTGTGATTTTAGCTCATTGCAACCTCCACCTTCCAGGTTCAAGCAATTCTCCTGCCTCAGCCTCTGGAGTAGCTGGGACTACAGGCTTGCACCCCCAAGCCTGGCTAATTTTGCATTTTTAGTAGAGATGGGATTTTACCATGTTGGCCAGAATGGTCTTGATCTCTTAACCTCGTGATCTGCCCACCTCTTCCTCCCAAAGTGCTGGGATTACAGGTGTGAGCCACTGCCCCAGGCCTGAGATTTGATTTTTTTAAATCTATGCCTAGACTTTACTCAAGGAAGGACATCTGATAGAATAGCTTTCCCCAATAAACCAAGGACTGCAAATAACTATCAGAAGAGATCGGGTGTGTTCAGGGTGGTCTGGCCATAGACAAGGGCTGGGCTATCATGTAAAGGTGAGAGATAAGTCACCCATCCCATGCCCTTACCACCAGGCATCAGCAAGGAAATCTGTCATAGTGCCGAATTGAACAACCACAAAGCCATTGTTGAGAAGTCGCAACCCCAAATCACCCCTCAATATTTGCAGCCCAGGCCAGGCACGGAGGCTAACGCCTGTAATCCCAGCACTTTGGGAGGCTGAGGCGGGCAGATTGTTTGAGCTCAGGAGTTTTTGACCAGCCTGGGCAACATGATGAAACCCAGTCTCTACTAAAAAAATACAAAAAATTAGCCAGTCGTGGTGGCATTTGCTTGTAGTCCTAGCTACTTGGGAGGCTGAGGCAAGAGAATTGCCTGAACCCAGGAGGCAGAAAGGTTCCAGTGAGCCGAGATTGCACCACTGCACTCCAGCTTGGCAACAGAGCGAGACTCCCTCTCAAAAAAGAAAAAAAAAAATTGCAGCCAAAATTCATATTACTATTTTAGAATGGTTGAAAAATCCTCAAATTATACATTTAGTTTACTATGACCTTGGACTGGTGATGCTGGCAAGAAAAAAATTTACATGGAAGAAAAAAAAATCAACCCTCTCTAGATCAATTCACTTCATCCTGGAACTCAAAGAAGTTTCACGAAAATGTTTCCGAGGTAAATGAGCAGTCTACAGTCAAATAAAAACAGACACACAAGAAAACAAGGTACCATGGTATGCTCGAGGAAGCTATGTTTGAAGAATGCCCCCAGTTAATGTTCTGGAGACACCATTTAATGTTCTGGGGACATAATGTCCTGGGGACATTATTTAATGCTTTAGGGACATTATATAATGTCCCCAGAGCTCATAAATCAACAAGAAAGAGATAAACAGCTTAACAGAAACACAAAGAAAAGCCAGTTCACAGAAAAGGGAAGGCAAGAAGTTAATGAAAGTAGGAATAACGCCTGACCTCACTCATCATGAAGAACATGCAAATTGAAAAACAAGGTAACATTTACTTCACCTGTCAACTGGCAAAGATTAAAGCTGGGTAACAGCGGAGCTGATGAGATATGGGAAATGGAGGCTGTCGGGCACTACTGGTGGAAATGGCACCATCAAAAACAGTGGAAATACCAGATAACAGAAACAGATCTGAGGGGACTTCAGATCTCAGAATTATCAGGCTCAACTATATTTACTATGTATAAAGAAAGCTTAACTATATCGTAAAATTCTTTTTTTTAAAAGATCAATCTATAATATTTGGAAAAAATCAAACAGAAATTCTAGAAATGAAAAGTATATTAATTAAAACAAAAATATGGGCAGCCCAGTGGGGAGGATTGCTTGAGGCCAGGAGTTTAAGACCAGCCTGGGCAATGTAGTGAGACCCTGTCCCTAGGAAACATTAAAAAAAAATTAGCTGAGTGTGGTGGCTCCTGCCTGTAGTCCCAGCTATCTGGGAAGCTGAGGTGGGAGGATTGCTTGAGCCTAGGAGTTGGAGGCTGTAGTGAGCTATGATTGTACCACTGTACTGTGGCCTGGGTGACAGAGCAAGACCTTGTCTCTTAAAAAAAGTATGGATTTTGTAGCGTATTAGAAACAACTGAAAAGTAGGTTATAAAAAAAAACGCTGAAGACATGAACCCAAGTCAAATATGGGCAGACAAGAAATATACGAAAGTGGGACAAAGACATGGAGGATAGAGTGAGATGATCTAACACCTATCTTATGTTATATTCCAGACGGAATTTATTTATTCTCTCTCTATATATTTTTTAGCAAATACTGTACCAGACACTTTGCGAAGTGCTGGAGAAGAGTAAGATAAGAGGGTTTCCTAATTCCTGGGTGGATTCTGGAGCAACACTGGGCCATCCAGTTGGGACCCACTGCCTTCAGCCTGGGCGCGGTAGCTCACGCCTGTAATCCCAGCACTTTGGGAGGCCAAGACGGGAAGATCGCTTGAGCCCAGAAGTTGGAGGCCAGCCTGGGCAACATAAAGAGACCCTTGCTCTCTGCAAAAAATAGAAAAATGTCTCAGCTACCCAGAAGACTGAGGTGGGAGGATCGCTTGAACCCAGGGGTTCGAGGTTGTCGTGAGCTATGATCTCACTACTGCACTACAGCCTGGGAGGCAGAACGAGACCTCCTCTCTCTCAAAAAACAAAAACAAAAAACCCCACAAAAAAACAGCTCCGACGCCGGCTCCTCCGGGAAGCCTTCCCTGACGACACACACGCGCACGCGCGTGCGCACTACCCAGGGGAGTCAGGCGCCTCTAATGTGAGCCCATAAGACCCAGTGCGCCCTCCATCTCCTCGGCCCCTACGCCTCACGCAAGGAAGGGTCTAGCGGCCGCAATAACCACGCATTGACCGACTGTACTCTAAAGCCCCTTGGAGCAGGGGCTAAAGCCCCGTGTCCGGTCGTGTATGTGGCGATGCACCGAGTCCTTTCCACGGAAGGGAAAGCAGGTGCAAAGAGGCCATCCAACGGAGCGCCTGGAGCTGGGCAGTCAGTCTTGGGAAAGGAGGCCCAGCTGGGCTCGCCTCGCGCGGCTTGGAACAGCGGGCTGGGATTAGCGACCACCGAGGCTCACCCTCCGAGACCTCCGAGCGTCCTAGAGAGGACACGGAAGCGGGTCTTTTCTTACGCACCTGTCTGACAGTGTTCGGAGCTCACTTCCGGTCCGCGGAGGGAACTGGCGTCTCTGGCGGGTGAGAGCCGCGTCGGGGCCACAGAGCGGGGCGGGCGAGGCGATAAACGGGAGCTGGCTGGGCTTTAGTACTGCTGCAGGGGTCTGCTGCGGGCCTCGGCGGCGGCGGGGCTGCTTTAGGCCGCGTCTCTCTCCGCCCAGCCCCAGCTGCGGGCGGCAAGTCTCTTGGGAGCTGCCTTCTGCGGCCCTGGGGCACTGCGGTGTGGACTCGGAGGGGCCACCGCGCTGTAGGCTCAGGTACGAGCGAGGCTGATCCCGCTCGGCCAGGCTTGGCTTAGTGCAGGGCTGGTCACGAACCCGAGGAGATCTTGAACCAAAGCAGAACTCTGAAAAGTGAAAGTAATCACGGAGGACACTTATTTAAGGAATAGCCATGGGCCAGCCTGGTCAACATAGCGAGACCCTGTCTTTACAAATATAAAAAAGTAGCCCGGCGTGGTGGCACGCAGCTGTGGTCCCAGCTACTTGAGAGGCTGAGGCAGGAGGATCAACTGAGCCCAGGAGTTCAAGGCTGCAGTGACTTACATTCATGCCACTACACTCCAGCCTGGGCAACATAGGGAGACGCTGTCTCTACAAAAAAAAAAAAAAAAAAAAAAAATTAGCTGGTCATGGTGGCACTCGCCAGTAGTCCCAGCTACTCGGGAGGCCGAGGTGGGAGAACTGCTTGAGCCCAGGAGGCAAAGGCTGCAGTGAGCCGTGGTCTTACCACTGCACTCCAGCTGGGGTGACAGAACGAGACTGTGTCAAAAAGAAACAAAACAGAAGAATACCAGTGGGTGGGGGAGATAAAGAATAGCAGTGGGGCACCTTCTGTTTGTCAAATGGCAGAGATAAAAGCTGAATGAGGATTTTTCTTGCCTCTAGGGAATCTGTTAGAGAGAGACACATGGGTAAATATTTGCACCATAGTGCGTTAAATACACTAGTGGAGTGAACCAATGCAATAGCTAGAAAGTCATGAAAGGGAGATCTATGTTGCAGAGTCAATGAATAGACTGAAAATATATAATTGGTTTAAGTGGGGGTAGATATGTATACAGACACCCAATAGAATATTTAGCAGAAGCTTGGGGCGTGCCTCCTGGCAGTTGCCTGTTCTCCGCTCCAGTCAGGTGATCTTCGGTTTTTTGACAAGCAGGATCCCCCTTCCCCAACTGCTTTGGACTTCCAAGTCTGTGTTCCCAGCCTAGGTCGCCCCGCTAATCCACTTGGAGGTAAATAGGACTCATTCTCCAGTCTACTTCAAGCCTCTTCTTTTCCTTGAATACTTGGACTTAGATTAATTTTCTCTCTCTTTGACTTCTCATGTTTTTTTGAAATCTACCATGTATTAGATGGCAGTTATCAGCTAGTCTCTTTTTTTTTTCCTTCTGAAAAGTAGGAGGAGTAGTGCTCACCCTACATAATATAGTAGTAAATGAAATATGTGTTCACATGCTTTTTAGATAGTAAAGCCTGTACAAATTAGAAATCTTTTGGTCATTTATAATAATGGTATATATGTTGCTTCGTTGTCTTTTTTAGGTTGAGCACACCATCACATCTAAGCCATCAGCAAGTTTGTTGGTTTTAATGTCCAAAACACGTCTTGATTTTGTCTGACTCTGCCACCACCCTGATCTAAGCCCCTATCTATCATCTCCTCGAATACCTGTAAGTGCCATTTCGATCTTGCAACCTCTTATCCATTCCCTGTTGACACACAGGCAGAATGACTTTTATAAAACTTGTGGTTCCTTGCTAAATTAAGATATAAGAATAAAGCTCATGGCTGGGCGCGGTGGCTCACACCTGTAATCCCAGCACTTTGGGAGGCCGAGGCGGGTGGATCATGAGGTCAAGAGATTGAGACCATCATGGCCAACATGGTGAAACCCCATCTTTACTAAAACTACAAAAATTAGCTGGGCATGGTGGTATGTGCCTATAGTCCCAGCTACTCAGGAGGCTGTGGCAGGAGAATCACTTAAACTTGGGAGACATAGGTTGCAGTGAGCCGAGATTGCCCCACTGCACTCCTGCCTGGTGACAGAGCAAGACTCTGTCTCAAAAAAAAAAAAAAAAAAAAAAAAAAAGAATAAAGCTCATAATTCTTTCTGTGGCGCAGGCTCTGGGTGATCTGGTTTCTGCCTGCCTCTACCACCTCTTCTGGTACAGCTCTGCCCCTCACTCACTGTGCTGAAGCCACACTGGAATGTAGCTAGTTCTTGGGACACCCAGAGTAATTTCTTAGCCTCAGGGCTTTTGCGTGGAATGCTCTTGGAATGACTGACTTACTCTCATCCTTGAGGCAGCCCAGTATTATGTCTTTAGAAAAGTCTTCAAGTCAGTTGTCCCTCTTTAATAGAACACCGTTCTTACTTGCTTTCTAGAACTTGTCCCCACTTGCAATTTTTAAAGAAGTTGCTTACATTTGACTTTTTCTGTCTGCTATACCAGTGTATGAGTTTCAAGAAGGCAAGCTCCCTTTGTGTCTTATTATCTATTTTATTTTTTGTTTCTGCCTGCTTGGTGTGTGTGTATATGTGTGTATTTGTGTGTTGCATGTATGTTTCCTTTAGTCTTAGAAGAGTAGGCCCCGGTGACTAATGCAATTATAACCCATTATATATTATTCTTTGATTGTAGTGCAGTGAGATCCTATGCTATAAGCAAAATCTTAGACATTTCTGTTTAGTCTTTGTACCTAATAGGTGCTTAGCAAATGATGTTGAATTGACCTGACTTTTGGGATCTGTGTTCAGTCTTTTGAAAATGCCTTGTAAAAGGTGATTACTATGTTCTCCAGTGGAATATTCATTGATGAAGAGACAGAACTGGGATGGACTGACCTTTCACGTGTCTCATGTTCTCAAAAGGGTCATTGATGTGGTCATTCTCAGTTTCCTGCGAGGGAGTGTGACAATGCTGAAAGAGCATCCAGAGATGGCGGAAGCTCCTCAGCAGCAATTGGGTGTTCCTGTGGTGAAACTGGAGAAAGAGTTGCCGTGGGGCAGAGGAAGGGAAGACCCTAGTCCAGAGACTTTTCGGCTGAGGTTTCGGCAGTTCCGCTACCAGGAGGCGGCTGGACCCCAGGAAGCTCTTAGGGAGCTCCAAGAACTCTGTCGTCGGTGGCTGAGGCCGGAACTGCACACCAAGGAGCAGATCCTGGAACTGCTGGTGCTGGAGCAGTTTCTCACCATCCTGCCCCGAGAGTTCTACGCCTGGATCCGGGAGCATGGCCCAGAGAGTGGCAAGGCCCTGGCTGCCATGGTGGAGGACCTGACAGAAAGAGCGCTGGAGGCCAAGGCGGTAGGTGAGGAGGGGATCCAGGTCTGGTGCTGTCAGTGTGGGCAGGGAGTGTTAAAGAATCAAAAGATTTGAGGAAGCAATAGGAGTGGACAAGGTGTGGACCCTCCCTCCTCTGCTCTCAGACTCCCTTTTTGGATAGCAGTGGAGTTTTCAGCAAGAAAAGCCATTCCCAGGGGAGATACTGCGGGTACAGATGGGCCTGAAGCCTCTGTTTGGTCATTAGGGCAGAGGCCTGGCCATATTTCCCTTGTGGGCATCAGGCACAAAGAAGGAAGTTGTGATTGTTTTTGGGGTCCCTCATAGACCTGACCCCACTTTGGACAGAGATGCCTCTGAGAAGGCAGAGAATCCCGCCTGGAGAATATTTTTCCTGAAAAGTTGTCTGTAGCCGTGCTATTTCTATGTCTGGGACATTGGCTCTTAAGGCTCCTGTAACAATTCTCTGGTGCTGTTCTAATGACACCAAGTGACTTGGCACCACACATGCTTCCTTGAGGTTCCAGCCATATTTCTGTCACTCTGTGGCATAGCCCCCGGCTGAATGACTGGGAAGGAGAGCAGGGCTGATGATACGTCCTGTTCATAAGCCCCAGTCATCCTGTAGCGCAGCCTCCCATGCACTCTGTCATCACCCTGACTTCCTGTCTTCAGAGTTCTAAGAGAATTTTTTTCTACTCCCAACTCAGTAGCTTAAAAGTAGACCAGAAAGGCCTTGTTTTTGTGAGTGCTTCTCAGTATGAGAGTCCTCCTGATTTTCCTTGCTTTTTTATTACTTTTGTGACAGGGTCAGCTGACAGTCCAGGCTACAGTGGAGTGGCACAATCCTAGCTCACTGCAGCCTCCAGCTCCCAGCTCAATTGATCCTCCCACCTCAGCCTCCTGAGTAGCTGAGACCACAGGCGTGTACCACCATGCCTGGCTAATTTTTGTATTTTTTGTAGAGCTAGGGTCTTGCCATGTTGCCCAGGTTTCCTGCCTCTCTTTAGAGCAACTGTTTCTCACTAGCCAGTTTACTGCATGCAGGGACTAGGCTTTGCATTTTTTATTTTCACCTTCATTAGGAATTTTTTTTTTTAAGGAGTGAGTATATTGTGCTACAATCCTCTGCAGGATGATATTTGGGCTGGGTGATGTTATTCATGGTGAAATTTGATGATGGGTAGAAGGGACCCTTGTCAAATGGCATGGACAGATTAAAGTTGCTCAGGGCCTGATGCAGGGAGTTTAGCTTCCTTTTCACTTCCCCACTGATGTCCTGGGGAAGACCTCAGCTGATTTTTCCTTTCTCTCCCCTGAAGCTGGAATGGTTCTTTTCTTGGTTCTCTTTTTAGGTTTTAATTCAACTTTCTTCATAACAGCCTTGGCCAGGCCTCATTCTAATCGGTGTTGGGAACTGTTCTTAGGTTCCATGCCACGGGCAGGGAGAGCAGGAGGAAACAGCACTTTGCAGAGGCGCTTGGGAGCCAGGCATCCACCTGGGGCCAGTGGAGGTCAAGCCCGAGTGGGGGATGCCCCCTGGGGAAGGCGTTCAAGGTGCAGACCCAGGTACTGAGGAGCATCTCAGTCAGGACCCTGGAGATGAGACGCGGGTGTTCCAGGAGCAAGGTGAGTAAGACGCAGACAGTGAGGATGTCAGGGCACAGAAAACTGTGCTGTGCAGTCGACCCCCTTCAGAAGCCCAGCAGTGGAGAAACTAAGTTACCCATAAGATATAATTACGAATTTTCTTGGCCTGGACCTTAGGAAACAGATGAAGTGAAATTATTTCTTCTCCCTTCACACTCTGGTTTCTGGAGGTGATATCTGGGATCATGTTCTCTTATTATTTCTCTCTTCTTTCCCTCAGATCCCTTCTAGAAACCACCAGGAAATATTCAGGTGACATGCAGGAAAACTTTTTCAGTGGGCAGAAACCATATCCCCCAAAGTAATACGTGGCTTTGGTTTTTTTTAACTGAATCTCAAAGAGGCTTATTCCCAGAGTGTGACTAGGGAGCATGGGTCATCCTGAAGGGACAGGGCTGGGACAGTCTTGCCAGCTAACAGGGCAGGGGACACCCAGGCCCCAGCTGAGTACAGGACAGGAGACACCCAGGCCCCTGTGTGTGGGAAAGCGTGGCACCAAAGTGAAAAGTGATTCTGTCTAGAGTCTCCTGGTTCCTGAGATTGTGTGCATCGGGTAGGGGACGCCTTTGAATGAGCTGACAGCGTGACACCGCTGATCCTTCTCATCTTTCCTATGCTTTTTGTCCCTGCTCAGCGCTGCCTGTTCTGCAGGCAGGTCCTGGCCTCCCCACAATGAATCCCAGGGACCAAGAGATGGCAGCCGGCTTCTTTACTGCTGGACCGCAGGTGAGCTCTGACTCTTCCTTTCCAGAAATCGTGATGTTGCTTTGATTGAGGTTCACCTTCCCCAAGGTTTCTCTACACAGCAATGTGCCCTCCCCGCCCCCAAGTTGAGTCATTCTCCCTTCCTAGTCCGTGGACCTGATGGTGTGGTGTCCCTCACTGAGCCACCATCCCCAGTTGCTAATTTGCCTTGAACCTTATGTCTGGACCCTGAGCCACAAATGGACTCTTACAACTGTTACAGATAGAAACCCCCTAGGACTACCTGGGCCATGCTGGTTGGCCCTGAGATAACTGTTTATGGTGCCATTTATGGTTACTTCTGCTGCTGCTTTTTCTGTTTTGGAAACTCCCCTGTCCCCTAACCTCAGCAGGAATGTGGCTGACTCAAGGTTGGGGCTTCCAGGAGCATTGAGCAGGGTGATCTCTTTGGCCACACAGGCCACACTGGGAGCTGGACCTCGTTAACATTACGTACCTGCCACAAATGGGATAACTGAAGCATAGATGGGATGCTGTCTCTTCCACAGGGTGCTGAGCACTGTCAGGGAGGTGGGGGCTTTCCAGTGGGGCACTTTCCTCAAGGAGACGAGTCTAAAAGAGTTCCTTGAAGGAGAAAAGGTGTAGTTTGGCAGAAAAAAGGAGGAGATCAAGTCTGGTGCTGCTCAAGCCGTGTTTGGGCAAGGCTGGATGCAGGCATCATCTCCCATTTCAGTTCTCCAGGGACGTGCTTTGGAGGGGATGAGGAATGACATCAGTGCCTTTCAATTTGGTTGGACCCTCCCTTGTACTGTAATAGTTTTTCATAGTGTAGTGAGTGGGAAATTATGGATGCATTTACTTTATAAGCAGCCTTGTTCTTCTTTTTTTTTTTTTAGATGGGGTTTCACCATGTTGGTCAGGCTGGTCTTGAACTCCCGACCTCAGGTGATCTGCCTGCCTTAAGACAAGGCTTGCCCGAATGTGAACTTTGTTCTTGATGAGAAGGTAGATAGCGGCTGGCAGGCTCTGCCAAGCATGAGGTGTGAGTGGAGGTTACTGCAGAGTGGAAATGGGGTGCCTTGGTTGTGGGGCAAGCTAAACCCCAGCTGTAGAGGCTCAAAACTGCAGTGGCTCAAACAAGTGAATTGTTCCCATTAGACTATTGGGAGGAAGCTGGTTCTGCCCTCAGGGCATCTTCAGGCTCTGCTCTTCCTCCTTTCATTGCCTGTGTTCACTCCTGCTTTTAGGCTCTTTGCCTTTAAGATTAGTTTTTTATTTTTTGAGACAGGGTCTTGCTCTGTCACTTATGCTAGAGTGCAGTGGCGCAATCCTGGCTCACTGCAGCCTTGAACTCCCAGGCTGGAGTGATCTTCCTACCTAAGCCTTCTCAGTAGCTGGGGCCATAGGTGTGTGCCACCAGTCCTGGCTAACTTTTATATTTTTTGTAGAGACGGGGTTTTGTCCTGCTGCCCAGGCTGGTCTTGAACTTCTGGCCTCAAGCAATCCTCCCTGCCTTAGCCTCCCAAAATGCTGGGATTATAGATATGAGCCACTGCCTTCGGCCTGGGATTCTTTCTTTATTCATAGCAATGTCCTGTTGTTGCAGGGGTTGGGGCCATTTAAAGATATGGCCCTGGCCTTCCCTGAGGAGGAGTGGAGGCATGTGACCCCAGCCCAGATAGACTGCTTTGGGGAGTACGTGGAACCACAGGACTGCAGGGTCTCTCCAGGTAAGACTGTCTCCACCCACAGGTGAGGAGCTGGGGAGTTCTGAAAGCTCAGGTCAGGGTGCTGCCGTAGCTGTGGCGTACCTGGCAAAGGAAGGGGGAGTTCATGACAGGCTGGTAAATGGGTCCAGCATGGGCCACGGGCACGAGGAGCTGCATTACTATGTCAAGAGAGGAGCTGAACGATGGAGCAGGAAAACATGAGGCCGTTACTCTGGCTATGTGGAGACAGGTAGGTCACAAGGATCCCCAAACACCTACACTGTGTACATGAATAAAGACACTAAGGGCTTGAAAGCAAGATACCAACAGCAAAAGATGGGGCATCTGAGCATGTTCAGATATTTATTGAGTGCTTCCTGCGTGTGGGCCCTGTGTTAGTGGCTTTCTCTTGGGGCAGGAAGTAGGCAGGACTAATGTGCGCAAAAGCGTCGGCGCTCACAGTGTGCGCGTAGGAGGGCGTGAGGGGGCTTCATGACGGGAGAGGCTGGAGTGGCCCAAGTCACAGAGGAAGCAGAGCTGTGCTGGGCCTCAGGTGGTGGCTGGCTTTGACCTGGGCTCAGAGCCTGTGGGGATGCGGCAGTCGTGTGTGACATCAGCTCATGGGAGGAGGATCAGCGAGAGAGAGCCCATAGGGGCTGCCAGTGGAACGCACTGCAGGGCTTTGTGGGTACCAGGGTGAAGGGCAGTGTGAAGAATCTGTGTGGGTGGAATGAGGACACTGGCGGGGAGAGGAAACACTGTGGCTGGAATCGCCCTCTCCTTGTTCTCTGATTTTCTTCTTTTTTGTCTCATAACTTCTTTGTGAGTTGTGCACTGACCACCCATCTGTACTGACCCCACCTGGCCTTTCCTTATCCTGAAATGCTTTGAAGATGAGCGAGAGTGCTCATCCCTGTGCTTCCTTCAGGACGTAAGACAATCCTTTCTGGCTCTCTACCACTCGCTGACCCTGACTTTGAGCATCTCCCTTGACCTTTTGGTTTCCATTTGGTTTCCTCCCTCTCCATTTGGTTTCCTCTGCTGTGCAATGTGACTGTTCATAGAACCTGTCCTCATGGTGCTGTGAGGATGAAGGGAGGTGATAAATCTAAATGTGTGCTGACCACGGTAGTGTTAGATCATTTAGTTAGTGGTATAAATATTTCTAAGGGATTCTTGTATGAACCATCAGCCTTCACTCATTTATTCACCACAGAGGTGCACTTGGCACCCGCTGTGTGGCCATTGCTGTTCTGGTCACTATGAAGAGTTAAAAATAAATGCGCTTACCTGTGGGGTCTTAGAGTTCAGGGGAAGAGGTCAAGTGGATGTAACAGTGGGATAGGGCAGGGGGCACTGGGCTCCTGGGATACCTGGGTCCAGGTCACAGTTGACACAGCATGACAGTGATGTGAGTGGCAGAAAGAAGCCAGCATATTTTACATGGAGATGTGTGATTGCTGTAATGGCAGAGGATGACAGAACAAAGCAGAGGCTCAAGTGATGAGCCCCAGACAAAGGTAGCAATGTCCTGGTGCCAGAGTCCCCCTCAGGGTTGTTCCCCTGCTAGTAATGCTGCTGTATGGGGTGAAGATTCCTCCCTGCCCCCCATTCCAGAGGGTTTTTATGCCCTCCTGACCATTTCTGACCGTTCTGGAGACTCTGGTTCTGTCCTTGTCCCCTCACCAGCTCAGTGTCTCAGAACCCACAGCAACTCAAGCCCATACCTGAACATGTCTGCCAAAGCCAGGTGACATGAAGGCCTGTTTCCCGAGTGTACTATACACTCGCTGTCCAGCTTTTAGGCCTTCTGGGATTCGCACTCGGGTTGTCCTAGTGCTTGTACTGACAGCTGCGTGGGGTCTGGGCCTGAAAAGGCTGGATGCACAGGGCAGGGTTGGGCTAGGTGGTTGCTCAGATCACTTCCAGTTTTTTGTCTGTTCTCATTAGCGAACGATGAAGTGCAGACCTTGTCATCTGGGTTGTAATTGCAGTAATGGTCACAAGAACTGGAGTAGGAACTCAGAAGATGATTTGGAATCACGGAGTCAAAAAGTAGCAGGTGCAGAAACCTGAATGCAGGACTCTACAGGCAGATTCCCAGGATGGCGAGGGTCCTGGAGTGAAAGATCAGTGCTCAGAGGAGTAAGGAGGAGGTAGGAGTGAGCAGAGTGAGGCTGGCCATGAGGACTCTGGCTCCTTGTTTTAAAATTTTTTCTGCACAGAGTAACATGATGGAAGTTTTACTTGAGGAAAATTGGATTGACAGCAGGATACGGCCAGTCTGGACTGTAGCCCTTGTTTTAAATTTTTTTTCTACACAGAGTAACGTGATGGAAATTTTACTTGAGGAAAATTGGATTGATGGTAGGCTATAGCCAGCCTGGAGGGTTGAAATCATGTAGGCACCAGGGTGAGAGCAGGAACCAGGCCAATGGCCATGAAGAAGGGGGTTTACTGAAACATGCTTCCAAGGAATGGCCACAGATTGGCCAGAGGAGAGGAAAGAGAAGAGTCAGAAAGGAGTCTCTGTCTAGGATCCTGGCCAAGAGACTGGAAAAGTTACGTTGCTACTGTCAGAAAGGGAGGGAAGCATTTTCCTAAGGGGGAGGGAGAATGGAAAATTCCATTTGTTGACTTTGAGATCTAAGTGGGCAGTCCCTGGAAGTAGCTGTAAGTCAGGTACATGGTCTGGGGGTTAAAATAATATCACCAGCCATTGCATTCCTCCATGTGTGCAGCAAACTTCATGAGTGTACAAATGATTTTGAAGGTAAAGAATGTAAGGCTCAGAGAGGTTAATTGATTTTCCTGTGATCACACAGCAATTGAGCAGCCAGTACAGCAATTGGGCAGCCAGTGTAGCACTCAGAACCAGGTTTCTCACTGCTAGGTCCCTTCTCTTCCACTATTGCGTCTTTCTCCCAGTGTCTGTATTTACGCTTAGATATCTCATTGTATTTATTTTTCCCCCAGTTTTATATTTTGAACTCTTACTATACAAATTTTCAAACATACACAATAGCTAAGACTAGTACAGGGAACACACTTATGCCTTTATCTAGATTCACCAATTGTTAACATTTGCCATATTTATCTGTATAATGTGTGTTTTTTTGAAATGATCTGGAAGTTGGAAGCATCTCAATCATAAATACTTCAGCGTATGCCTAACGATGACATTCCCAACATAGTCCGGTAGCGTAATTCCATATAAGAAAATAAACACAAATTCCATATATGTAACATCTAGTGCATAGTCAGATTTTCCTAGGATCTAGTTGTGGTTTGTGCATTGTATTTAGTTTTCCTTTTACTATTCATAACACCTCAAAACTGAAAACTACCCAAATGAACATCAGTCAAATTAATCCCTACTTATTAATTTGCAAAATATATATTGTAACCTATATGTATTGTAATATATATATTGCAACCTATATATATATTGCAGTATATATTACAACCTATATATATATAGTAACCTACTTATTGTACTATATAACATACATATACACATATATACACATACATATACAGTGGGATACTATACACCAATGAAAAAGAATAAGCTGCAGCTTTAGATCATGACATAGGGGAATGTCACAAACATATTGAGTAGAAGAGGCCAGAAACAATGTGTGAGACAGTTACATGAAATTCAAGAACAGGTTAAAAAAAAAAAAAAAAAGTCTGGACAGTGTGTTCTCTTTAGGAGGCCGGGTATAGTAATGGAGGAGATGAAAAAGTGGGCTTCTAGGGGCTGGTTGTGTTTTGTTTGTTGAACTGAATGCTGTTTACATGGTTGGGTTCATTTAGAAAATTCTTTGCACAGGGTGTGGTGACTCACACCTGTAATCCCAGCACTCAGGGAGGCAGAGGCAGGAGGGTCACTTGAGCCCAATAATTCGAGACCAGCCTGGGCAACATAGTGAGACCCCCATCTTCACAAAAAGGAAAAAAAGGGTAACTTGAAATTTTTTAGCCAGCGCTGTATCCAAAAGAATAAAAATAAAATTCTTTGGTTGTACAAAACATAAATGGTTTGTAAACTTTTACTTTCTTGAAAAGTTTACAGAACAACAAAAAAAATCCAAGCTGATATGTATTTCATATTTTATCAAACAAGGAGGCATATAATGTCAGTTTTTTTGTCTTCTAATCACCTTGCCTAAAAGGACTCTTTTCCCCTTTAAGTGCCACTTATTTCTCCCTTTCTTTTTTTTCTTTTGGCCTCTTTGTTCCCCAGTACCTTTTCTTTTATTTTTTTCTCCTCCCCTTCCTCTTACTCTTGTATAAGCACCTGTACCATTAATCTAGAGTGATAAGAAGGATTGGAGTGAGGATGAAGGGTGAGGCTGAGCATTTCAGCAGCAGCATGGTCTCAGTCCTGATAAATGTGCTACCTAGGGGCATTCTCCTGCAGGAATCTCGGTGAAGCCTGCTTCATTCATTCAGCCAGTGGTTAGCAAGCATCTTCCCAGAGTCAGTCCCCTGCCAGCCTCCTAGGAGACCCAGTTGAATAAACCTGATTAGGCAGATGGAGCATGTGGGCAGGACAGAGGGCTGAGCAGGCACCTGGAAGGTCTAGAGAGATTCATGCTGACCCTTGCTACAGCAGGCGTGGAATCGTTCAGAGAAGGCACAGGACATCTGGATGATTGGGGACAGCATTTAAGGTGGCATGTAAATAGGTACCGAATAATCAAGTAGGTGCACAGTGCTGAAGAGGCCCAGAGTAAGAAAATAATCATGGTGAGTGTCTTTAAGGAAATTTATTGAGCTACATTTTGAAGGAAGTAAGAGTCTAGATTAGCAGCAAGATAAGTGGGTGGCACTGGAGTTTGACAGACTCTTCTGTAAAAAGACATGGAGATGGAAAGAAGTCAGGACAGCTTGAGTTGAGGTTGTTGGTCGAAGGAAACAGAAAAGGAACTGTCAACAGGACCCCTGTGAAGCAGAGTTCTAACATGTAAATGGCTACCACAGAATCAATCCTTATCTCCTCCTATCCTGTAGGCATTGGGAGCAAGGAAAAGGAGACAAAACCCCCCCAGGAAGACCTGAAAGGGGCGCTGGTGGCACTGACATCAGAGAGGTTTGGGGAAGGTGCTCTCCAAGGCCCTGGGCTCGTAAGGGCCTGTGAACAGGAGCCCGGTATCTCTGGGGACAGTGCGCCCGGGCTTCTTCCTCCCCAGCACGCTGCCATCCCCCTGCCGGACGAAGTCAAAACGCACAGCTCCTTCTGGAAGCCCTTCCAGTGCCCCGAGTGTGGAAAAGGATTCAGTCGGAGCTCCAATCTCGTCAGGCACCAGCGAACCCATGAAGAGGAGAAGTCCTATGGCTGTGTGGAGTGTGGGAAGGGCTTTACCCTGAGAGAGTATCTGATGAAGCACCAGAGAACCCACCTGGGAAAGAGGCCCTATGTGTGCAGCGAGTGCTGGAAAACCTTCAGCCAGAGACACCACCTGGAGGTGCACCAGCGCAGCCACACCGGGGAGAAGCCCTACAAGTGCGGGGACTGCTGGAAGAGCTTCAGCCGCAGGCAGCACCTGCAGGTGCACCGGAGGACGCACACTGGCGAGAAGCCCTATACCTGCGAGTGCGGCAAGAGCTTCAGCAGGAACGCCAACCTGGCTGTGCACCGGCGCGCCCACACGGGTGAGAAGCCATATGGGTGCCAAGTGTGCGGGAAGCGGTTCAGCAAAGGGGAGCGGCTGGTCCGACACCAGAGAATCCACACAGGAGAGAAGCCCTACCACTGTCCTGCCTGTGGGCGAAGCTTCAACCAGAGGTCCATCCTCAACCGGCACCAGAAGACCCAGCACCGCCAGGAGCCGCTGGTGCAGTGAGCACAGCAGGTGGCAGGCAGCGCTGTCATTCATCCTTCTCACTGTAGGGCCTTGCAGGGCGCACAGTGACAGCTGCCAGAAAGCACTGGTCTCATTGCCTTCCCACCCATTTGCACACGCAGGAAAGAAAAGGCCTGGCTCTCTTTTCCAGAGAGCACAGCTGCTCCTGTCTCTTACCCAAGTGGTGCTAAACAATTTTTCTTCCTGTGTTTGAAGGAAGCAGTCTCCTGCGGTTCAGTTCAGGCTGAGCTTTTCTCCTTCACTGGACTGTTCATGTCCCCTCACTGAACAAGGCTGGGAGTAAAGGCAAAAACTCGACATGTGTTGGCAGCTGGGATCTCATCTTCCTGAGGGCTCTGTCATGCCTGCAGGGTCATTAGCTCACACTCTTCCCCCACCCGCCTCTTTTCCATTGAACAAACATTTATTGGACATCCTCTGCACTGCTGGCCGTGGGAATGCAGTGGTGAATGAAAACGAGACCTTATTCTCCTGGGGTTTGTGCTGTGCATTGGGGACACATGCAGCAGCTCATGACCCAAGATGTTCCCAGGGTGTCTGTGCTGCGTGCCCACGAGAGTGTCTTCCCATGCCCACTCCTGCCCTCCTGCTCCTTGCTGGATCTTCCCGACCCAGCTGGGATCTGCTGTCAGGCAGCTGTGTGGATTTTACATTACTTAGAGCCTCCTCTGTGTTGGGCTAATATTCTATCCTCATCTGTAAAACTTCCCCATTCATTATTCCTTGCACTATAACAACACACCAACTGTTAGGAAGTTACTATTTTGTTATTGATCACTGAGTAAACATCAGAGTATTTTAAAAAACAGTTCTCTAGAAATAACTGGTATCATTAAAATGAGTCTGAAAGATGAACTGGTATTGACGCTTATATTTGATGGCACTTTATAGTACATAACATTATTTTCTCCTCATTCTCCTTCGACCCATTTCCCAAGTATTTATTGAGGCCCTGTAACATGCCAGGAACTCTTCCGGGTGCTTGAGACCCATCCATGAATAAAACGGAGAGAAGCCCTTGACCTCATAGAGCTTACATCTCGTGGATGTACTTGATCTTCAGAACCTGTGGATATTCCGGCAAATCCTCTGGGCCTGTTTTCACAGCTTTGTCGGCATCTTGCCCTGAAATGCATTCACCACCTACCTCTTGTTACTAAATGGTCTCTGCCCTCTAGACCCTTGTCATCCAAGGCACTCGGGGTCCTGGACGCCCACTGGGGATGATGAACTGGTAGCGACCTCTTTTGCATGAGTGCCAAGTCAGGAGAAATGAAGATGTTTGTAGGCATTAAAAAAATACAGATTTCTTTAAAAATGAGATGATGCAATATTTGTAAACTGTTGAAGATTCCTTATTGTGCCATCACTAAAGTGTTTCATTTCTGTTAAAGTTCTGGAAGCTGCATAACTAGTGTGGACTGACTGCTGTGTCACTGTTGTGCTGTGCCTTTGAACACCGGCTGAGTTTGTCTTTTGTTGACAGTGTACTATAATTGTGAAATGTGGTCTTTTGATGCTGCTTACTACCAGATTCTTTTACTGAGATCTTTTTTTTCATTTTCCATTGTAAATAAGGTAAATGATGATGACTAACACAAAGCTCTATTAGTCCACTTTGAAATGTGGTTTTATCACCTGTTCTTGGCAGGTAGCATGGTATTTAATTTTGACTTAGCAAATGACCCTCCTTGGTCTTTCTGGCCCATTATGTGCTTACGAGGCTGCACTGACCGGGTCATAGATGTATCTGAGATATGTACACAGGGCTGCTGCTGCTCTTCTGTGATACTGAGATCCATGTGCAAAATCAGCTTTTTCCCCCCTCAATTATCAGAGCAGCTAGGTAGGGCTGTCAGCCAGGCAGACTCAGCTCGAGGCTTTGCCTTGAGCATGGCCTTCCCCAAAGGTTGGAATTCCAAAGGCAGGTGGGGATTGGGGAAGCCTCTGGGGGCTGGTTGTCACTCATCATTCTGTCTACCTGAATTGTGGATGCTCTTTTATCGCACACTGAGCTGGCAGGCTTCTGGGTTTCAGTGAGTTGGAATTTCTCAACAGAAGCTTCAGTAGGAGCTGGGCCTTGCTGACTTCCCATCTGGCCTCTTCCCTGTCTCCTGTGGAGCCAAGAGTTTAGGATAGTGTCTCAGAAAAGCTTTTTAATAGAGGGTTCTTCCCATGGGATTGTGGTAGTCTGATTTTTCATATCTATTGAAATGTTAAGAAATATTTTGTTCTCTGTATTTTTCTATTCTTCAGAAATTTTTTTATAATCATTTCAAACCTACATAAATGAATCCTTATGAATTTATCATTTGACTTTATTATAAACTCAAAATCAATCAATCTTGTTTCATCTCTGCCCACTCCTTCCTCCCCCACTGAAGTTTTGAAGTATATCCCAAGTGTTGTTTATAACCATTTCAGTGTGTATCTCTAAAAGGTAAGGGTGGCTGGGTGTGGTGGCCCACACCTGTGATCCCAGCACTTTGGGAGGCTGAGGTGGCATTGCTTGAGTCCAGGAGTTCAAAACCAGTCTGAACCACAGAGTGAGACCTTATCTACAAACAAAAGTTAACTGGGCATGGTGGTGCATGCCTGTGGTCCCAGCTATTCAGGAGGCTGAGGCAGGGCATCACTTGAGCCCAAGAGGTTGAGGTTACAGTGAGCTGTGATTGTGCCACTGCGCTCCAGCCTGGGAGACAGAGCAAGACTCTGTCTCAAAACAGTTCCTTAATGTCAAAATATCCGGTGAATTTTAAGAACCCACCTAATTTTTCAATACATTATAATTTGTTGCTTTGCCTTCTAAGTCTTATAATCTATAGTACTTTTTTTTTTGAAATTTATTTAAAAAGTGGATCATTTATCCTGGAGAGTTTTTCACATTCTGCATTTTCTGTTTTTTGTTTTGCTTTTTTGAGATGGAGTCTCACTCTGTTGCCAGGCTAGAGTGCAGTGGCATGATCTCGGCTCACTGCAGCCTCTGCCTCCCGGGTTCAAGTGATTCTGCCTTAGCCCCCGGAGTAGCTGAGATTACAGCCATGTGCCACCACATCCAGCTAATCATCCTGCATTTTCTATTTGCATACCCATGGCATGATTTAACATATTTCCTTGCCCTCTATATTAATTAAAAATGTACAGGTTTAGAGGTGTAATCACATTCATATTTCACATTTTGGCAAAGAACATGTTATAGATTGTGACATGCGTTGTTTCTCTTCATATGATCTTAGAAGCCCAGATCTGCTTATTTCATTAGTTCTGTAAATGCTTCATCATTTAGTAGTTGGAATACTTCTGTAAAAGATTTCCCTTCATTAACTTAGATTACCCTTATGGTTCATACAGGGAAGGCAAGATAAATGTTTGATCCTCCTCCTTATTTGCCTGTTTTCAGAATAATGGGCTACTTTTTTGCTTCCTATGAAAACAATCAAGTCTGCAGAAATGAATGCATTCACAGATTTTTTGCTTTTATTGGTTTTTTTGAGACAGAGTCTCACTCTGTTACCCAGGCTGGAATGCAGTGGTGCAGTTATAGCTCACTGCAGCCTCAAACCCCCAGGCTACAGTGCTCCCCCTGCGTTGGAATTACAGGTGTGAGCCACTGTGCCTAGCCTGCACATGGATTTAAACATACTTGATCAGTCCACTGCAGTTATAATTTGATGCTCAAATTATTTCATTTCTGACCAGTGGGGGCCTCTGCACCTTGGCTCCTGAATCCTTTTGACACAAACCTTAACTTCATTGATAGCTTCTTTGCTTTCTGGCATGACAAGATGTTCCAGGTGAATGTTCCACAATTCCTGCCCCTTTTGAGAGTGAAAGTGGGTGCTGTTTATTATCCTGGGACAGTAGTGTAAACCAGGACTCTCCAGGTCAAAGGGGCACTTGGTCAACTCATAGATGGGCCTCCTTTTGTATGACAAGGCATCTGCGGTTGCTTCGCATTGTGATGATGCTGTATGCCTTCAGTGTCTGGCTGCATGTGCCATGCTGCTGGGTTATGAGGGAGGCTGTTGTCCTTTGCAAGAGAAACTTTTATTCCTGGGATGGTGGTAGAGCCAGGTAACTCCCTAAGGTCTGTCCTGGGGAGATTTGTTTTTTGCTTTCCCTGGGTTGTCAGCATTTTCACAAGCACTGGGGAGATATTTCATCATGAAAGTTTGGTTCTTGTCATAATGTGCCATGGGTGGTGTTTGCAGGCTAATTACGCTTAAATACTTTCAATACATGTTTTATCCCAGCTGAGGAGCAAGGAGAACCTTTGTTTCTTAAAAAATAAACTGGTTTCGGCCAGGTGCAGTGGCTCACACCTGTAATCCCAGCACTTTTGGGAGGCCGAAGCAGGCGGATCACCTGAGGTCAGGAGTTTGAGACCAGCCTGGACAATGTGGTGTAACCCCGTCTCTACTAAAAATACAAAAATTAGCCAGGTGTGGTGGCGGGCACCTGAGGCAAGAGAATCACTTGAACCTGGGAGGCAGAGGTTGCATTGAGCAGAGATCATGCCACTGAACTCTAGTCTGGGTGACAGCAAGATTCTGTCTCAATAATAATAATGAGCTGGTTTCAAGTCCCTCCCTCTCCACTTTACATCACAGAATGACTTAACCCACTTCTGAGACAAGGAAAATGACAGGCAGCAACACGTTTCTCCAGCATGTTCTTGCTCTTAAACTTTGCCAGTGTTTCTCAACCCCTGCACTGTTAGCATTTTGTCCCAGATAATTCTCTGTTGGCAGCTGTCCTGGTTGTTTTATGCATTGTAGGATGTTTAGTAGCAATCCTGGCCTCAGTCTACCAGATGCCAGTAGCACTCACTGGCTGTACAACCATATTTCTGGAGGAGCAGTTTGGCTTTCAGGAAGAGCAAATAGTCACCTTGGGGAGGCAGAGTTGACCTTAGCTGAGAATCACTGCTCTTAGCATTCAGGATAATACCTTACGTCAATTAGGTATTTTAGCTATTGAGAGGAGGACTGGAACTCCAACGACTGGACCTGTTACCTGTGGAGTTTAAAGTTTCCACCTAGTTCCTAGAAAACAAAGGAGTTTTACTAGAGATCACATGAGGGTAAAGGTAGTATTGGCAGGCAGAGCCAAGAGCTATTGAAGTAGACTCCCAGGGTAGGAGAGTCTACTCCTCTCTCCTACCCTGGGAGTAGGAGAGAGCCTGCAATTCTGTTAATAAGCAGGAGGAGAATAGCCTGCAATTCTGTTAATAAGCAACCGCTGGCACTGCTGCTTTGGGTTCCTGTCAGGCAGGCCTCTGCCCTGGTGCCTCTGCATCACGAGTCTCTGCTTGGGTGTAGACTAACCTTTCCTTAGCAAGGGCCACTTACATGCAGGGCAGCCAATCACAGGCTCTTTGTTAGTGATCTCTAGCTGTTGAGCCACCAATCACAGTTATACTGAATTCATTTACCAGAAGTTCTCCAAGCCAAAGAAATTCACTTGGGTTTCTCACAGTTTTGAATTTCTGTCTTACCTCTTTTCTGTATGATCTCAGTGAAGGATATACTTCCAGAGAGCAATCTTGTCCAGTGCGTGCCCAGGATCAATATGTTTCGATTAAAAAAAAAAAAAAAAAACTCAACAAAAATTGGCTATGAAGCAGGGAGGGCAGGCAATATCCTTCTTTGTCACAGAATTTAAACTGCTGGGAGAAGGAGGATGGATATGCTTCAGTAGTGTATGTGTTGTGCCCTGAGAAGCAAAGGGACTTGGGAGGAGCGATTTGGCTTTCAGGAAGAGCAAATGGTTTTACTGCCACATGCACTAGCCAATAGCTCTGCCTTGTCATCTGAGTGGCGGGAGACTGGAAATGGTAGCAAACCCAAAAGCTTGCTTCATGTTTTTCCTTCCTGTCAGAAAGTGCAGTCTCTTGAGAAGGTGGTGAAGAGCTTTTAGATAGAGACTGAGAGGAGAGAGGTGGTAGAAGTCTTTATTTGCCTCCTGTATTAGTCTCTTCTCACACTGCTATAAAGAACTGCCCGAGACTGGGTAATTAATAAAGGAAAGAGGTTTAATTGACTCAGTTCCTCAGGTGTAGGGAGGCCTCAGGAAGCTTACAATCTTGGTGGAAGGGGACACAAACATGTATTTCTTCACATGGTAGCAGGAAGGAGAAGTACTGAGCAAAGCGGGAAAAGCCCCACACAAAACTATTAGTTCTTATGAGAACTCACTACCATGAAAACATCGTGGGGTAACCACCCCCATAATTCAATTACCCACAGTTGGATCCGTCCTATAACTTGTGGGGATTATGGAAACCACAATTCAAGATGAGATTTGGGTGGGGAAACAGCCAAACCATATCACCTCCTGTCCTTGTCTCCCACCTCCAGGAGCTGTTTGAGTATTATGTTATTTCTGCGACTGCAGAAATTTGGAGGAAAACCCAGTCTAAATCATCTAGGAAATTCACTGACTCCTGAAAACAGTCTCAGCCTGTTATATGAAAAGGGAAAATATGATAAGAAGTTTATCATTGATAGCCAGTTTTCTCACCATTTTTCCAGTCCTCATTTCTAAGTGTTTCTGCTGTCTAAACTTCTGGTGGAAAGAATGGAAAATAAGTAATGGAAAAAAATCATCTGTTAAAATTATGTGATATTAGCCCATATATATACCAATGAACTAGAATAAAAGTTTCAGAAATGAACTGAGCTCTCTCAGATCTAATATGTGATAAAGATGGTATCTTAAATCACTAGGGCGGAGATCGGTTTTTAAAAGAACGCTGTTGGGATAAGTGATGATCTGTATGCAGCACAGTTAAGATCGCCTACCAAGGAGAATGATGAGGAATGTCATATTAAAGAGCTCAGGAAGCCCCATATCAATCAGGAAGCTGTTTGCTTCTTAGCAATCACAAGAGACAGGACTCATCATTTTCTTCAACTTATTTTTTGTCTCTCTTTTTTTCTTCTTCTTACTTTTTTAATAGAGATGGGGGTCTCACTCTGTTGTCTAGGCTGGTCTCGAACTCCTGGCCTGAAATGATCCTCCTGCCTTGGCCTCCGAAAGTGCTGGGATTACAGGTGTGAACCATGGAGCCTAGCCATTTTTGTTCTCTCTCCCTCTTTCTTTTCTTTTCTCTCTCTTTCTTTTTTTTTTTTTGAAACAGTCTTGTTCTGTCACCGAGGTTGGAGTGCAGTGGCGCCATCTTGGCTCACTACAACCTCTGCCTCCTGGGTTCCGATGATTCTCGTGCCTCAGCCTCCTAAGTAGCTGGGACTACAGGCATGTGCCACCAAGCCTGACTAATTTTTGTATTTTTATTAGAGATGGGGTTTTGCCATGTTAGCCAGGCTGGTCTCGAACTCCTGGCCTCAAACCATCCATCCAACTTAGCCCCCCAAAGTGCTGGGATTACAGGCGTGAGCCACTGCGCCTGGCAAAATTCAGGGTATCTTATAAGATGTTTTTTGGGTCCAAACTCATATAAATTATGCTTGTGCCTTTTGTTCCTTACAACTAAGGTGCGTATAAGATTTTACAGTTGTTGTTTTGTGTTTTTTTTTTTTTTTAAGATTTAAAGTTTATAGTTTCTGTATTCACAATAGCTTTTAGAGCCTTGTGGCCAGATGAGGTTGTCTAGGGAGAAGGCCTAGAGTAAGATGAGAAGAGGAACTTGAGGGATACCGGCACTTAAGGGCTGGCAAGAGAAAGAATCTGCCAGGGAGACTGGGAAAGACCAGTGAGAAAGGAAGGAGCAAATCTCGAGTGTGGTGCCCTAGAAGGCAGGGGTGGATGGTGGTTTCTAAAGAAGGCCACATTCAACGGTGAAATGCTGCCAAGAGGTCAAACAAGATAATGACAAAAAATGAGTTGGCTTTATCAACGTTGGTGATATTGGTGAGAGCTGTTTCAGTGGCATAGTGGTGGGAAGCCAGATTCCAGGAGGTCATGGATTTCTCCCTTGAGTTCTAACTCATATTCTACTCTTTCCTCTACATGCTTTCTTCACTATCCAAGAACCAGATAATCTTTTAAAAATATGAATAAGATGATTTTACATATTGTTTGGAACTTTCCAAAGGTTTCTCCTCTCAGAATAACAAAGTCCTTCCATACCTGACAGTTCTTCCAGGTCACGCCAGGCACAATCCCACTTCTGGGTTTAGCTCCTGTTGTTCTCCTTGTCTAGAACATACTTTCTCAAGCCCTTTATACAACTTTCTCCTTCTCTTCATGTGAGTTCCTATTTTGAGAGACCTTCTCTAACTATCTGTCATTTTTTTTTTATTATACTTTAAGTTCTGGGGTAGATAGGCAGAACATGTAGGTTTGCTACATAGTTATATACATGCCATGGTGGTTTGCTGCATCCATCACCCCATCATCCACATTAGGTATTTCTCCTAATGCTACTCTGCCCCCGACCCCGTGACATGCCCTGGTGTGTGATGTTCCCCTCCCTGTATCCATGTTCTCATTGTTCAACTCCCACTTATGAGTGAGAACATGTGGTGTTTGGTTTTCTGTTCTGTGTTAGTTTGCTGAGAATAATGGTTTCCAGCTTCCATGTCGCTGCAAAGGACATGAACTCATCCTTTTTTATGGCCACATAGTATTCCACGGTGTATATTTTCTTTATCCAGTCTATCATTGATGGGCATTTGGATTGGTTCCAAGTCTTTGCTATTGTAAACAGTGCTGCAATAAATATGTGTGCATGTGTCTTTATAATAGAATGATTTATAATTCTCTGGGTATATGCCCAGTAATGGGATTGCTGGGTCAAATGGAATTTCTATTTCTAGGTCCTTGAGGAATCACCACACTGTCTTCCACAATAGTTGAACTAATTTACACTCCCACCAATAGTGTAAAAGTGTTCCTATTTCTCCACAACCTCTCCAGCATCTGTTGTTTCTTGAGTTTTTAACAATCGCCATTCTAACTGGCATGAGGTGGTGTCTCATTGTGGTTTTGATTTGCATTTCTCTAATGACCAGTGATGATGAGCTTTTTTCATAAGTTTGTTGGCTACATAAATGTCTCCCTTTGAGAAGCGTCTGTTCATATCCTTTGCCCACTTTTTGATGGGATTGTTTTTTTCGGGTATATTTGTTTAAGTTCTTTGTAGATTCTGGATATTAGCCCTTTGTTAGATGGATAGAGTGCAAACATTTTCTCCTGTTCTGTAGGTTGCTTGTTCATTCTGATGATAGTTTCTTTAGCTGTGCAGAAGTGCTTTGGTTTAATTAGATCACATTTGTCTATTTTGGCTTTTGTTGCCATTGCTTTTGGTGTTTTAGTCATGAAGTCTTTGCCCCTTGGTTTTCTTCTAGGGTTTTTATGGTTTTAGGTCTTACCTTATGGTTTTAGGTGGTACGTAGGATGCTTGCCATTGGAACAGAGCTGCCATGATGGGAGGAAGCCCCCGCCACATTGACAGGCTGCACAGAGGTATTCCAGCAACAGTCCTCACTGTAGTTCACAGCACCGACCATCAGTCAGGTGAGGAGGAACCCTCCAGTCCAGCTTCAGCCTCTGTTTGACTGCAACCACATGAGACACTGCAGGGAAACTGCCAATCTCAGCCTAGTCACCCCCAGAAATGTGAATGAGAGTAAATGCTTGCTATTGTTTTTAGCCACTAAGTATGAGTGGTTTAATTACATAGCAATAGATAATTGGAACACAGTCCTTCTACAGTAGCACTCCCCATCAATCTCTATTTTCTTACCCAGATTTATTTTTCTTTGTAGCCCTTACCATTATCTGACATATTATCATATTATAAATTTGTTTTTGTTTCCTGTTCTACCACATGCCCTGGAACTTCAGCTGTGTGAAAATAGAAACTTTGCTTTTTTTTGCTGATATGTCCTCCCCTACCTAGAACGGTGCTCACTGCATAGTAATAGTCACTCAAGCTAAGACTGTTCTGTTAATGGATGTACCTGTGGTCTGTGGTGTGAGGAAGGCATCCAAGTTGAATGGAGATAGTATGGGCATGAAAGTATTATGGAGCTTGGAAAGGACCACATAGGAGATATTATTATTCTCATTCTTCTTTTTCTTTTTTTTTTGAGACGGAGTGTTGCTCTGTCACTCAGGCCGGAGTGCAGTGGCACGATCTTGGCTCACTGCAACCTCTGCCTCCCAGATTCAAGTGATTCTTCTGCCTCAGCCTCCTGAGTAGCTGGGATTACAGGTGTGTGCCACCATGCTTGGCTAATTTTTGTACTTTTAGTCCAGACAGGGTTTCACCACGTCAGTCAGGCTGGTCTCGAACTCCTGACTTTGTGATCCACCCACCTTGGCCTCTCAAAGTATTGCGATTACAGGCATGAGCCACTGCGCCTGGCCTATTAGTCTCATTATTCTTTAGGATTCTTCTACTTCCCTGTTAGCAGTCCTTAATAATGATTGTTTAATGTTGGTAATGAAGTTTTTTTTTTTTTCAAAAAAGCAATTTATTTTTGAAGTAGAAATAAAAATTCTCGTGTTTATAGGATCTACTCTTCCAAGTCCGTAAGAGTGACTAAGCTTCTGAATCTTTTATGGTTGCATTGTGTGCAGATGCGAAAGGGAATGTTCCTCTCCCCATACCTCTGAGCAAGCAGCCTGCAGGCCAAGACTAGAGCCCATCTAGAAAGGCATTTGCCATAAGAGAAGGATCATCTTAATGTATTCCGTTGACTTTAGAAGACTGTGTTCGAGCTTTCCCCTGACTTTTTAAACGTCTCAAAGCTAGAATTCACTAAAATAAAAAAAAATAAAAAAAAAGACTGAACCAGAAAATCTCCTTACAAACCAGCAAAGAGCAAGGTTAACTGAAGGCCTTTCCTATTTACCCATTGCTGCCCCTCTTTTTTTTTTTTCCTTGTTCAATTCATTTTTTTCCCATGGGGCCAAATAATTATATTCTTCACCATTACAGCAAATGCATATTGAACATTTCCTCATGTTGATGTCAACTCTTCTTCATATCACTTTTACAGGCTTGCGGTAAGATTCTGTTGAGATTTTTGTGGTTTTGTGGGCAGAGACCCAGGAAAGGCTGAATCTTTTCAATCATCTCAACCCTGATGGCCCAAGGAACAACAGCAGATGGGGCTCTCTGTCCCATTGTACTAGTCTCTGAGCTGCACCCAGTAACCTGCATCCTAGAGCTCACGAGGGAAGGGAGTTACGAGATTGTGTAGGCCTGCCTTGCTCTCCACTCTCAGCCCTACATCTGAGTTGAAGACCTGTGGGTTCAGGCACACTGTGCAGGAGGGAGAATGGTGACTGGATACAAAATGGAGACTCCAAGAGGATGCATGAGCAGAAGACTAATCAGGGCCATGCAGGAAGGAAAAGGAAGGGAGCTGCATTCCAGATCTGACCCCATGAGGCACACTGCTCTTCATAAAATAGGGGCCAGTGAGATCCTGGAGCTCTGACCAAGCACACACTTAATCCTTTTTCTTTTTTATGGATGGGATCAGGGAGACAAGGGAATGGGTTAAGGCAAAATCTCTGGGAGAAGGTCATCAGAGTTCTTTGTCCAGTGTTTTCTGTCATCATCCTTGTCATCATTGTCACCAGGCGCTGTGATCGATTCTTCTGAGGATGGGGTTATTCAGATAAACAGGAGCTTTTAGACGACTTACAGAAGAACAAGTCCTGTCTTGGGTAGCATTTGAGGTGCACATGACTGATGCCAAGCAGAGCATGAAAAGGGCTGTCACAGAATTTGCATTCTGGGGAGCTCTGGAGGGGAAAGAAGACCCTCTCCTGGCCTGTGACACTGGAGGCTTCAAGAAGAACATGATATTTGATCTGAGCCTTGAAGAACAAGTGGAATTTTATAGATAGAAGTGGGTAAGTTGGGCTGCCTGAACAGCATGAGGGCAACTAAAAGCATGGTGCGTTTGGTAGAGTGGTGAATTTCAGACTGACTGGAGCAGAGTCAGTGGCTAGAAATGGGAAGGACTCGGACTAGAGGGCAGTTGTTGTGACCCTCTGAGTAATTCTGTTTCCTCCTCCACACCCTTTGCAGCCTGAGTATTACCATAATTTATAGGAAACTGCATATAACTCCTCCCATCATGAATGCATTTTTATGAGGCTTTTCTTCATCTGTTTCCTTTCCCAAGTCAATGAGTGGAGAAGCACATTCCTAATGATTTTGATAGCTGATTCCCCACATATTCTTCACACACAGATAAGCAATGCTAGGTCTGGTCTCCCTTCTTTCCTCTCCATGTGCATATCAGACCTTTTTTTTTTTTTTTTTTTTTTGGAAAAAGAGAACACAGTGGGACGGGTTGGGGTCTGCTGAGGAGCTCAGCAGGGTCAGACATGAGACTGTCACTGCAGACACTCAAGGTGCAAGTGCCTAGAGCCACAGAAGCCCACCCAGCAGGAGACAAGGCAAGGAGCGGGACGGCTTTGAGGAGGGTGATCAAGCCTGGCCCCACAGCTAGGTTCGCTTCAGAATGCAGGAATGGTGGTGGGGAAGGGGCTGTAGTAGAGAGGATGTCTATAGGGAGCTTAGAATTTGGGCTGCATGAGGGTTGAGGATTGGAGGAACTGGGGCCTGTGCGGCAGCTCTCAGAGGAGTCCTCTTCACACAGGCCATTGATCGGCATAGGTCACGGACTCCTAGGAGTTCATCATTTTCGCATGCAATGTGTGACCTTTCCAACCTTCTCCAGAAGACCTGCAGGTGAATTTGCATCTGCTGATATGGTTCTGTGTCTTTGGGTTGGAGTTTATTCCTTCTTGGTATTCTGGGAGTATCCTGTGCAGGGGCCACGAAGTGCCAGGCTTGCAAATTGCCTGTTAGAGCAGTGAGGGGGGTTTCCCCAGCCATGGGGACAAGCTGGGACAACTGGGCTATGCTTCTCCTGTCCTGTCTATTGATCCTGTCCCTTGGGTTCACACAGGCCCTGAGAGGGAACTCTGCTGTGTCACAGCCTGTAGAACAAAGCCTTCGGGCTGAACAGTTTCCCTAGAGCCTCCTGCATGTCCTTATTCCTCAGGCAGTAGATGAAGGGATTCAGCATGGGGGTCACTACCATGTACATCACTGAGGCTAGTGAGTCCTTGTCTGTGGAGTGGGAGGATGAGGGCCTCAGGTAGACCCCTGAGATGGTGCCATAGAAGAGGATGACCATGGTCAGGTGGGAGCCACAGGTGGAAAAGGCCTTCCACGTACCCCTGGCAGAGGGGACTCTGAGCACTGCAGCTGCAATGCATGTGTAGGAACCGAGAATGCCAAGGAAGGGCAGGAGGATGATCAGGCCCCCCACCAGCACAATCATGAGCTGGTTGAGTCGGGTGTCAGAACAGGAGAGCTGGAGCAGGGGAACGAGGTCACAGAAGAAGTAGGGGATAACATTGCTGGCACAGAAGTCCAGCCGGGCCAAGAGAAGGGTGTGCAGAAGGGCATGGAGGCTGGCAGTGGTCCATAAGCAGCCCAACATTAGGGTGCAGCTGCACAGGCTCATCTTGGAGGAGTAGTGCAGCGGGTGGCAGATGGCCAAGTAGCGGTCATAGGCCATCGCTGTCAGAAGGAAGTTGTCCATGTTGGCCAGCAGGATGCAGATGTAGATTTGGCCCAGGCAGGTACCATAGGAGATGGCCTGAGTCTGTGTCTGGATGTTCACAAGCATCTTGGGGACCGTGGCAGAGATGAAGCAGAAATCCACCAGGGAGAGCTGGCTGAGGAAGAAGTACATAGGGGTGTGGAGACAGGAGGCTGAGCCAATGGCCAGGATGATGAGCAGGTTTCCTGCAATGCCAACCATGTACATGGCCAGGAAGAGCCCGAAGATCAGCTCCTGCTGCTCTGGCCGGTTGGAGAGCCCCAGGAGGAGGAACTCCGAGGCACTGGTGTGGTTTCTGTGCCCCATGGATGACAGGTCCTGTGGGGAGAGCTGAACCAGTCACAGACCAGTGAGAGATGAATTCCCAGGCCTCCCTTCTTTCCACCTGCAGTCCCTCAGCTCTCATCTGGCACATCTCTGTGCTTATTTGGTACAAACCCCAAAGCAGGCTATCAGTCTATCAAAGGAAAAGCCTCAACCAGAAAGCCCTACGGCCTCAACATACCCAGGCATCAGGGCTCAGTTAGTTCACTGCTAAACTTCTGCTGACTCTGAGCCCACCAAGCCCCCATCTGCTGTCCCTCCATGGAGAATCCTGGTGGCACATGGTCATGTATTTAGTGGTGGCAGCAATAAGGCAGTTACTTAGGGTGTTTTACCACCCAAGTTTTCGTCACACTCTGATTCTTTATCTGAGCAACTGATAATGTCTCAAGATTAAGTAAAGAGCTATAGAACTGTGGTTTCTTCCCACTCCCAGTAAGGGGGGCCTCCTGAATGTTGTTTCTGTATGGAATTCTGGAAGCATAATGGCACATGTGCAGAATCAGAGGGTACTGTGGGCACCCACCCTGCTTCCCCCTAAGATTTTGTCTCCTTTGGCCCCCACCCAGGCAGAGCCCAGGACTCGGGGGCTGTGGCTGCTGCTCATCACCACCTCTGGACAGCTTGGCCCTGGGGATGCTGCTGAGGAGCCTGTTGACGGGGCTTAGCCATCCTTTCTGTCTGCACTCACCCAAGAAGGGCCTCACCTCTGGAGGGTGAACAGAGAAGGGTGGGAGTTGCTCCTGCAGATACCAAGGAGGAACTACAGCTGTAACACTGTCCAGAGTCACAGAGACCACAGCAAAGCCACACAGAGACCCCACTAAATTGGAATACATAATAGTTCGGAGAGTTCAGCTGATGTTTCATTAGATATAAAGCATTTTTTGTAGCTTCAAAAGAAAGAGTGGGATGTGGGTCCTATCATAAAGTGAATCTGGAAAGAGAAAGGGAAGCAGGAGAGTGCAGGGTTAGTGTGCTGATTGGGGATGGGACACAGGTAATGGGAAATTCGTAGGGGAAAGTGATGGTAGGGTGGGGTTCTGGCCACATGGGAACTGGGCAGGAGATGAGAAAGGGAAGCAGCCAATGAATGTGGTACTCTTGTCTGCTTAAAGGCATATTTGTGAGAATTAAGTGAGGAAATGCACATCTGTGCTTCGAACAGGGCATTGCACATAGGCACACAGTGAGCACTGGCTATTATTATTCAGTTAAGTTTTAGAGGCAAATATGATTTTAATACCAAACTAAACAAAGACAGTGAAAAGAAGACTTTGGGCCAATTTTGTTTATAGACAGATGCAAATGCCATAAATAAAATATTTGCAAGCAAAGAAAACACATTGATAGAGCTAGCTGTAAAACTGGGAAGAAATCTGTTAACTTAGTATATCTCAGATGAATTATCAAAATATGTTATTCATTCATGATAAGACATCCAAATAAATGTATCATTACCTTATAGATGAAAACTCTCAAAGCATTAGAAGTGTTTTCTCTTATGTGATAAATTGTGTATTTAAAAACAAGAATCGGCCAGCTGAGGTGGCTCACACCTGTAATCCCAGCACTTTGGGAGGCAGGAGGATTGCTTGAGCCCAGTAGTTCAAACCCAGCCTGGGCAACATAGTGAGACTTTGCCTCTATTAAAAAATAAAAAAATAAAAATGAGTCAACATCATGCCTATTGAAGAACACTTTTATTTTCTCCCTAAAAGAATAAGATAGAAATGTTCTCTGTTATCATACTTTATTTAACATTTCCCTAGAAATGCTGATGTTGGCTATCTGAAAAGGCAAAAGGAATAAAAACAATATTTTGGCAAATATTTATCTCATAAGTAAGCTATTGAAAGCATAAAACAATTGTTAGAAATAACGTTAGTTTAGCAGAGTTGCAGGATATAATGGCACACAAATATCAGTTGCTTATACGGAATAACCATTTTAAAAAGCAATGAAAAAACTGACTCTAGGCACACTGTGATGAGTTAGCCCTGCAAAAAAAAAAAACAGTGAAAAAGATGATTTTATTTCTACTAATGATGAAACTGAATATTTGAATTCAAAGGCAATTTAAAAATGAAATATTGTCCAAAATTTATAATGGATAAAGTTAAGGAATTCATATGATAGAAATAGATTGTAATTGAAAAGTTTAAATATATTTAGATTATTATCCTAAGGAAATAAATAGATGTTATTATTAATAATACAATTAATGTATGCTATAGACCAGACACTGTGCTATTTACATATTAGTTTTTAAATTCTATCCCAAACTATATAGGTGGGTATTCTTATTTCATTTACAGAGGCTTACAGAGATTAAGTAAATGTGTATAAATGTATATATTTTATGTTTGGGATCACACAAAAGGAAACAAATCAGATAGAGATCATTTGTTCAAAGATATTTGTTGAAACACAATTTTAAAATGTTTTAAAATATGAAACAATCAAATTTCCAAAATAATAAGAGAATAGTTTTGCAGACTCTGATGTCTCAATGGTATGGAACACTGTACAGATGGTAAAAATGAAAGATTGTGTCAATTTCTGGATATTTGCCTATGTTGTAGATTTTCAAAGCAGAATGCATGGTAGCCTATACATACCAATAACATCTGTTTCGGAATGTTTGTGCACATGCCAACCAACACAAGATGTTAATTTGGAGGCTGATGAGAGAATGGCTTGAGGTTTAATTTCCCCTGGCTTTTTCCCTACTTACATTCTTCACAATATGACAATCAGGCCATTGTAGCAGTCACCCGATCTGCTTCTGGGCCTCTCTTTGTGCCAGCAAACATTTTCTGATGTCTCTGCCCAGACTCAATTTTAGAAGGGGCTGGGATTGCTGGGTAATGAAATTGCTGGAGAATCCTCCATTGTAGGGATGAGGGCAGAAGCTGAGAGAGGTTGTCCAGGAATCAAATCCTTTGTGATGTGGGAAGTCTGTTCTCTGCTAAAATGATGGGGTTGGATCCCTGGATGGTTTCTAAGGTCCCTTCAGGGTCAGGTTCTGCTTGTCTTTGAGAAGTGGAGGAGGAGGAGGGGTCTTTGGCTAGACATCTGGGGACTTTGGGGAGGAGTGTCTGTCTTTCTTTCCCTACATGGGCACTGACCTGTCCAGTTGGTCTGATTTCTGCCAACCCCACCTGAGGCCTCTGCCTCGTCCTGAGTGGCCTTTCCTCTCTCAAGAGGGCAGGAAGCTCATAAGCAGCCTGGGACCTGGGACACAAGCCTGGGTCCGTGGAAAGCAAGATGAGAAAGCAGGTGGGTGGGAGGCAGGGAGAAGGAGGTGGCTAGGGAGAGCAGAGCCTCATTCCCTGGTGCATGGGCCAAGGAGAGGTGACTGGGTTTCACCCTCAGCTTATTTGCAGGGCTGCTCTTGGACTCTAGGGAGCAACCTCCAGTGGGCATCGTTAGAAATAAGCGTGCAGTAATTGCCTGGGGTCCTGCTGGTCCCATTTCTCCTGGGCTCCAGACATACCATCTCTTTAGGGTTTTTCCACGGGAGAGTGACAGCTTACAGACATTTAATTTGCTACTTTTGTCTCCAGGGGAAATCTTCACAATACCCGACTTTTCTCTTCAGTCCAGAAAATTAATTCATTGATTGTATGAGGTCAGAACTCCAAAGTTCATGTTGATGGCCCCCTTTTAAATTGAGATAAAATATGCAAAACATAAAATACACCATCTTAATCATTTTTAAGTGGACAGTCAGTGCTGTGAAATACATTTATGTTGTGCAACCAATGTCCAGAACTCTTTTTATCTTTTTAAGCTGGACCCCTGGACCCCTTAAAAAACAACTTCACATTCCTCCCTCCCACCAGCCCCCAGCAACCACCATTCTGCTTTCTGTCTCTAGGATTTTGACTTCTGTAGGTACCTCATATGAGTAGAATCATACAATATTTGTCTTTTTGTGCCTGGCTTATTTTACTTAGCATAATGTCCTCAAAGTTCATCCATCCATTTGTAGCAAGTGTCAGAATTGCCTTCCTTTTTAAGACTGAATAACATTTCACTGGGTGTGTATGTCACATTTTGTTTATCCATTCCTCTGTCAATGAACACTTGAACTATTTCTACCTTTTGGATATTTTGAATAATGCTGCTGTGGACATGGTTGTAAAATATCTCTTGAGAACCTACTTCTGTTTTTTTTGAGATGGACTCTTGCTGTGTTGTCCAGGCTGGAGTGCAGTGGCACAATGATCTCAGCTTGCTGCAACCTCCACCTCCTGGGTTCAAGGAATTTTCCTGTCTTAGCTTCCTGAGTATCTGAGACTACAGGTGCACGCCACCATGCCTGGCTAATGTTTGTGTTTTTAGTAGAGATGGGGTTTTATCATATTGGTCAGGCTTGTCTCAAAATCCTGACCTCAGGTGATCCACCCACCTTAGCCTCCCAAAGTGCTGGGATTACAGTTACAATTCAGCACTTTGGGAGGGCTGCCTGGCCGAGATCCTACTTTGACTTCTGTTTGGTATATACCCAGAAATATAATTGCTGGAACATATGCTAATTCTATTATTAATTTTTTGAGGAACCAACACACTTTCTCCTGGTGGCTGTGCCATTTAACATTTCCATCAGGAGTGCACAGGTGTTCCACTTCCTCTACATCTTCACCAACATTAGTTCTTTTCTTTTTTTTTTTTCCACAGTAGCTATCCTAATGAGTGTGAGATGGTACCTCATTTTGGTTTTGATTTACATTTCCCTGATCATAAGTGATGTTGAGCATTTTATCATATACTTGTTTGCCATTTGTATATTTTCTTTTGAGAAACGTCTGTTCTTATTTTTGCCTATTTTTAAATGTGATTATTCATTTTTTCTCTTGAGTTGTTCACATTTGTTATTTATTCTGAATATTAATCCTTTGTTAGAGGGATAGTTTGCATTTTTCCCTTATTTTATAGGTCATCCCATCAGTTTGTTGATGGTTTCCTTTGCTGTGAAGAAACAGTTAGCATTGACATTTTAACAGTGTTATTTCTTTCAATCCATGAGCATGGAATATCTTTTTAACTTTTGTGCCCTCTGCAGTTTATTTCCTCTGTGTTTTGTAGTTTTCCTTGAAGATATTTTTCACTTATGTTGTTAAATTGGTTCCTAGCTATTTTATATTTTTGTAGCTATTGTAAATGCAGTTGCTTTCTTGATTTCATTTTCAGTTTGTTCATTATTGGTGAATATACACGTTACTGATTTTGGTACATTGATTTTGTATTCTGAAACTTAATTTGGTGGAATCTTTAGTTCTTTCTAAAAATAATATTAAACCATGTGTAACAAAGGATACTTTGACTTCTTTCCAATTTGGATGCCCTTTATTTCCTTCTCTTGTCTAATTGCCCTGGTTAGGACTTCCACTTCTATGTTAAATAAAGTGGTGAAAGTGGGCATCCTTGTTGTAAGGGTTATTTCTCTTGTGAGGTTTATTGCTGAGTTTAAAAATGAAGAAACTGAGGCCAGCACAAGAAAATTAAATGCCAATTTAACTCCCGGGCGAGGTTCTGTGGTCCCATGGTCCCTGGGAAAGGGGCCAGGGAAGTCGTGCCTGACTTTTCTCGGGCATGGGATTTTTATAGGGAGTGAAGGCGTTTGATTGGCTGTGGAGAAACGGGACGTGGACGGGGTGAGCTGCTATTGGTAGGTAGGCGGGGTTTTCCAAGGCGGGCTAGGTGCTGAGTTCAGAGTTTACTGTTGAATGTAGATTTTGGTGCGGAGTGCAGAAGTGGGCATTGGTGCCGAGGGCAGATTCTGGTGTTCAATGCAGATTCTGGTGACGTAATTCTCAGGGGTGGAGAGAGATGGGCATGTCCGAGCTCCTGGCTGTGCAACCTGCCTTATACTTGTCTTCTAGATCTTAGAGGGAAGGCTTTCACTTTTTCCCTATTCAGTCTGATGTTAGGTGTGGGTTTGTTAGATGGCTTTTATTGTTTTGATGTTTACCCTTTTTATACTCAGTTTATCGAGAGGTTTTATCATAAAGAAGATGTTGGTCCCAGCACTTTGGGAGGCCGAGGCGGTGGATCACGAGGTCAAGACATCGAGACCATCCTGGTCAACATGGTGAAACCCTGTTTCTACTAAAATACAAAAAATTAGCTGGGCATGGTGGCGCGTGCCTGTAATCCCAGCTACTCAGGAGGCTGAGGCAGGAGAATTGCCTGAACCCAGGAGGCAGAGGTTGCGGTGAGCTGAGATCGCGCCATTGCACTCCAGCCTGGGTAAGAAGAGCAAAACTCCATCTCAAAAAAAAAATATATTTACTAAAATGATCAGATGGATTTTGTTCTTGATTCTGATAATGTGGCATATTGTGTTTATTAATTTGCGTATGTTGAACCATCTTTACATCCCTGTGATGAATCCCATTTAATCTTGGTGAATAATCTTTGTAAGGTGTTGCTTTATTTGGTTTGCTAGTATTTTGTTGAGGATTTTTGCATTTTATATTCATCAGTGATATTGGCCTGTAGTTGTCTTTTTTGTGTGTTTATCTGGTTTGGGTGTCAGGGTAACACTGGCTTCTAGAATGAATTTGGAAGAGATTCCTCTTTTTTGATTATTTGGAATAGTTTTAGTAGAATTGGTCTTTTAATTTTTGGTAGAATGCAGCAGTGAAGTCAACAGGTCCTGGACTGACGGGAGATTTTATTATAGCTTCAAACTTATTACTCACTTGTCTGTTTAGGTTTTCTATTTCTTCATGGTTCAGTCTTGCTAGGTTTGTGTCTACGAATTTATTCATTTCTTCTAGGTGTCCAACTTCTTGGCACACAGTTGTTCATAATGGTCTCTAATGATGCTTTGTGTTTCTGTGGTATCAGTCTTTATCTTTCCTTTTTCATTTCTGATTTTATTTGTTTGGGTCATCTGTTTTCATTAGTCTACTTAAATGTATGTCAATTTTCTTTTTCTTTTCAAAAAACCAACCTTTCATTTCGTTAATTTTTTGCATTGCTTTTTTGGGTTCGTTTCTCTTTTTAAACTTTTATTTTAGGTTCAGGGGTACATGTGCAGGTTTGTCATATATGTTATGCATGTCGTGAAGGTTTGGTATACAGATTATTTTGTCACCCAGGTAATAAACATAGTACCTGAAAGGTAGTTTTTTGATCTTCACCCTCCTCTCACTTTCCACTCTCAAGTAGGTCCCAGTGTCTGTTGTTTGTTTCTTTGTGTTCATATGTACTCAATGTTTAGCTCCCACTTATAAGTGAGAACATGCGGTATTTGGTTTTCTGTTTCTATGTTAGTTTGCTTATGATAATGGCCTCCAGTTGCAACCATATTGTTTCAAAGGACATGATCTCATTCTTTTTTTATGGCTGCAGAGTATTTCATGGTATATATGTACCACATTTTCTTTATCCAGTCTGCCATTGATGGACATTTATGTTGATTCCATGTCTTTGCTATTTAGTGCTATGATGAACACATATGTGCATGTGTGCTTTTTGTTGTTCCTTAAATTGTGTAACTTTAAATAAGTTATTTTTTTTAACTTTCATTTTAAGTTCAGGAGTACATGTGAAGGTTTGTTACATAGGTAAACTTGTATTGTGGGGATCTGTTGTACAAATTATTTCCTCACCCATGTGTTAAGCCTAGTACCGATTAGTTACTTTTCCTGATTCTCTCCCTCCTCCTACTCTTCACCCTCTGAGAGGCCCCAGTATGTATTGTTCTTCTCTATAGAGCCATGTATTCCCAAAATTTAGCTCCCACTTATATGTGAGACATGAATTATTTGGTTTTCTGTTCCTGTGTTAGTTTGCTAAGGATAATAGCCTCCAGCTCTGTCTATGTCCCTGCAAAGGACATGATTTCATTTTTTTTTTTTGGGATGGAGTCTTGCTCTGTTGCCAGGCTGGAATGCAGTGGCACAATCTCGGCTCACTGCAACCTCTGCCTGCTGGGTTCAAGTGATTCTTGTGCCTCAGCCTCCTGAGGCATGTGATTACAGGCATGTGCCATCACACTGAGCTAATTGTTGTATTTTTAGTAGAGATGGGGTTTCACCACGTTGGCCAAGATAGTCTCAATCTCCTGACCTTGTGATCCACCTGCCTTAGCCTCCCAAAGTGCTGGGATCAGGTGTGAGCCACTGTGCCTGGCCGATCTCATTCTTTTTTATGGCTACATATATTCCATAGTGTATATGTACTACATTTTCTTTATTCAATCTGTCATTGATGGGTATTTAGGTTAATTTCATATCTTTGCTATTGTGAATGGTATTGTAATGAACATATGCATGCATGTGTCTTTATGATTTATCTTCCTTTGGATATACTCAGTAATGAGATTGCTGGCCCAAATGGTATTTCTGTTTTTAGGACTTTGAAGAATTGCCACACTGTTTTCCACAATGGTTGAACTAATCCACACTTCCATCAACAGTGTATAAGTGTTCTTTATCTCCACAATCTCGCCAGCATCTGTTATTTTTTGAAATTTGTATAATAGCCATTCTGACTGGTGTTAGATGGTATCTTATTGTAGTTTTGATTTGCATTTCTCTAATGATCAGTGATGTTAAGCTTTTTAAAATATGATTGTTAGCTGCATGTATGTCTTCTTTTGAAAAGTTTCTGTTCATGCCCATTGCCCATTTTTAATGTTTTTATTTTTTTTGTAAATTTAAATTCTTTATAGATGTTGGCTGTGAGACAAATGCACAGTTTGCATTTATTTTCCCCAGTCGGTGTTCTTGGCATCTTTGTCAAAAATGAGTTCACTCTAGATGTGTAGATTTGTTTCTGGACTCTCTATTCAGTTCCATTGGTCTATGTGTCTGTTTTTATACCAGTACCATGCTGTTTTCATTACTATAGCTCTGTAGTATACGTTGAAGTCAGGTATATATGTGATTCCTTTAGTTTTGTTCTTTTTGATGATGATAGCTTTGGCTGTTCTGGGTTTTTTATGGTTCCATACATATTTTAGGATTTTTAAAAAATTGTACTTTAAGTTCTAGGGTACATGTGCAGAACATACAGGTTTGTTACATAGGTATACATGTGCCATGGTGATTGGCTGCATTCATCATCTATGTTAGGTATTTTTCCTAATGCTATCACTCCCCTAGCCTCCCACCCCAACAGGCCCCAGTGTGTGATGTTCCCATCCCTGTGTCCATGTATTCTCACTGTTCAATTCCCATTTATGAGTGAGAATATGTGGTGTTTGGTTTTCTGTTCTTGTGTTCGTTTCTGTTCTTGTGAAGCTGAAAATGATGGTTTCCAGCTTCATCCATGTTTCCTCAAAGGACATGAACTCATCCTTTTTTATGGCTGTGTAGTATGCCATAGTGTATATGTGTCACATTTTCTTTACCCAGTCTGTCATTGATGGGCATGGGTTGGTTCCAAGTCTTTGCTATTGTGAATGCCGCAATAAACATATGTATGTGTGTGTCTTTATAATAGAATGATTTATAATTCTTTGGGTATATACCCAGTAATGAGATTGCTGGGTCAGATGGTATTTCTGGTTCTAGATCCTTGAGGAATCGCCACACTGTCTTCCACAATGGTTGAACTAATTTATACTCCTACCAACAGGTAAAAGCATTCCTATTTCCCCACATCCTCTCCAGCATCTGTTGTTTCCTGATTTTTTAATGATCACCATTCTAACTGGTGTGAGATGGTATCTCATTGTGGTTTTGGTTTGTATTTCTCTAATGATTGGTGATAATGAGCTTTTTAAATATGTTTGTTGGCTGCATAAATGTCTCCTTTTGAGAAGTGTCTGTTCATATCCTTTGCACACTTCTTGATGGGGTTGTTTGTATTTTTCCTGCAAATTTGTTCAAGTTCTTTGTAGATTTTGGATATTAGCTCTTTGTCAGATGGGTAGACTGCAAACATTTTCTCCCATTCTGTAGGTTGCTTGTTCATTCTGCTGATAGTTTCTTTAGCTGTGCAGAAGCTCTTTAGTTTAATTAGATTCCATTTTTCTATTTTGGCTTTTGTTGCCATTGCTTTTGGTGTTTTAGTCATGAAGTCTTTGCCCCAGCCTATGTCCTGAATGGTATTGCCTAGGTTTTTTTCTAGGGTTTTTATGGTTTTAGATCTTATGTTTACACGATATTGATTCTTCCTAACCATGAGCATGGAAAGTTTTTCCATTTGTTTGTGTCCTCTCTTATTTCCTTGAGCATTGGTTTGTAGTTTTCCCTGAAGAGGTTCTTCACATCCCTTCTAAGTTGTATTCCTAGATATTTAATTCTCTTTGTAGCAATTGTGAATGAGAGTTCACTCATAATTTGGCTGTCTGTTATTAGTGTATAGGAATGCTTGTGATTTTTGCACATTGAGTTTTGTATCTTGAGACTTTGCTGAAGTTGCTTATCAGCTTAAGGAGATTTTGGGCTGAGATAATGGGATCTTCTAAATATACAATCATGTCATCTGCAAATAGAGACAATTTGACTTCCTCTTTATCTATTTAAATACACTTTATTTCTTTTTCCTGCCTGATTGCACTGGCCAGAAGTTCCAATACTGTGTTGAATAGGAGTGGAGAGAGAAGGCATCCTTGTCTTGTGCCAGTTTTCAAAGGGAATGCTTCCAGTTTTTGCCCATTCAGTATGATATTGGCTGTGGGTTTGTCATAAATAGCTCTTATTTTGGGATATGTTCCATCAATACCTAGTTTATTGAGAGTTTTTAGCATCAAGGGGTGTTGAATTTTGTTGAAGGCCTTCTCTGCATCTATTAACATAATCGTGTAGTTTTTGTCTTTGGTTCTGTTTATGCAATGAATTACGTGTACTGATTTGCATATGTTGAAACAGCCTTGCATCCCAGGGATGGAGCTGACTTGATCATGCTGGACAAGCCTCTTGATGTGCTGTTGTATTTGGTTGCCAGTATTTTGTTGAGGATTTTTGCATCGATGTTCATCAGGGATATTGGCCTGAAATTTTCTTTTTAAGTTCTGTCTCTGCCAGGATTTGGTATCAGGATGGTATTGGCCTCATAAGGGAGGATTCCCTCTTTTTGTATTGTTTGGAATAGTTTCAGAAGGAATGGTACCACCTCCTCTTTGTACCTCTGCTAGAATTTGGCTGTGAAACCATCTGTTCCTGGACTTTTTTTCTTTGGTAGGCTATTAATTGCTGCCTCAATTTCAGACCTTCTTAGTGGTCTATTCAGGGATTTTACTTCTTCCTGGTTTAGTATTGGAAGGGTGTAAATGTCCAGGAATGTATTTATTTCTTCTAGATTTTCTGTTTTATTTGTGTAGAGGTGTTTATAGTATTCTCTGATGGGATCAGTGGTGATACCATCTTTATCATTTTTTTATTGCATCTATTTGATTCTTCTCTCTTTTCTTCATTAGTCTAGCTAGCAGTCTGTTTTGTTGATCTTTTCAAAAAACCAGCTCCTGGATTAATTGATTTTTTTGTAGGTTTTTTTGTTTCTCTATCTCCTTCAGTTCTGCTCTGATCTTATTTATTTCTTGTCTTCTGCTGGCTTTTGAATTTGTTTGTTTTTGCTTCTCTAGTTCATTTAATTGTGATGTTATGGTGTCGATTTTAGATCTTTCCTGCTTTCTCTTGTGGGCATTTAGTAGTATGAATTTCCCTGTACATACTGCTTTAAATGTGTCCCAGAGATTCTGGTACATTGTGTCTTTGTTCTCATTGGTTTCAAATAACATCTTTGTTTCTGCCTTTATTTCATTATTTATCCAGTAGTCATTGAGGAGCAGGTTGTTCAGTTTCCATGTTGTGTGGTTTTGAGTGAGTTTCTTTTTTTTTTTTTTATTTTTTTTGGGGGTGGGGAGGAAGGCAGGAAGGGAGGGAAGAAGGACGGTAGGGAGGAAGGAAGGGATGAAGGAAGGAAGGAAGGGAGAAAGCGGGGAGGGAGGGAGGGAGGGAGAGAGGGAAGGGAAGGAAGGAAATCAAGCAATGAGAGAGACATTGCCGACCTGGATCTAGAGGTTTACAAGTTGATTTTTTTTGAGCGAAGGAAAGAAAAAAAAAAAAATAAGTAAAGGAGAGGAAGAAAGAGGAAGAGAAAGAGGGAGAGTAAATGGAAATCTTGCTTTATTTTGAAAAAACTTGGGTATTAATAATGGCCAATCAATGTTTCATTTAAACTTACGGGTAGGTGTGATGTCGTATTGACAAGAATGTATATTTTGTGTATTTGAAGTGGAGAGCTCTATAAATATTTATTAAGTTTACTTGTTCCGGATCTGAGTTCGAGTCCTTGATATCCTTATTAATTTTCTGTCTCATTGAATCTAAGTCTCGTGTCTGGGTGTTAGGATCGTTAGCTCTTGTTGTTGCATTGATCCTTTTACCACTATATCTTTGTTGCTTTAAAATCTACTTTATCCGATACGAGAATTGCAACTCCTGCTTTTTATTTATTTATTATTTATTTTTGCTCTCCATTTGGTTGGTAAATCTTTCTCCATCCCTTTGTTTTGAGTCTTTGTGTATCCTTGCATGTGAAACAGGTCTGGATGTAACATGCCATTGGGTTTTGGCTGTGTCTTTTGATTGGGGGATTTAGTCAATTTATATTTGGGTTACTGCCATTTGTTGTTGACTGGCTGTTTTATCCATTCGTTGGTGTAAATTCTTCTTTATGTTGGTGCTCTTTACTTTTTGGTGTATTTTTAGAAAGGCTAATACTGGTTGTTTCTTTCTGTGTGTAATGCTTCTTTCAGAAGCTCTTGTAAAGCAGGCCTGGTGGTAATAAAATCTCTGAGTTCTTGCTTGTTCATAAAAGATTTTATTTTTCCTTCAGTTGTGAAGCTTAGTTTGGCTGGATATGAAATTCTGGGCTGAAGGTTCTGTTCTTTGAGGATGTTGAATATTGGCCCCCACTCTCTTCTGGCTTGTAGAGTTTCTGCTGAGAGATCTGCTGTAAGTCTGATAGGCTTGCCTTTGCAGGTAACCTGACCTCTCTCTCTGGCTGCCCTTAGTATTTTCTCCTTCGTTTCAACCCTGGTGAATCTAACGATTATGTGCCTTGGGGTTGCTCTTCTTGAGGAATATCTTTGTGGTATTCTCTGTATTACCTGGGGTTGAATGTTGACCTGCTTTGCTAGTTTAGGAAAATTTTCCTGAATAATATCCTGAAGGGTATTTTCCAGCTTGGATTCATTCTCTCCGTCGCATTCAGGTACACCTATCAAACGTAAATTTGGTCTTTTCACATAGTCCCACATTTCTTGGAGACTTTGCTCATTCCTTTTTATCCTTTTTTCTCTAATCTTTTCTTCGCGTTTTATTTCATTAAGTTGGACTTTGACCTCTGATATCCCTTCTTCTGCTTGAACAATTCGAGTGTTTAAACCTGTGCATACTTCTCGGAGTTCCTGTATTGTATTCTTCAGTTCCATTATTTCACTCATACTCCTCTCTAAGTTGTCTATTCTCAATAGGATTTCATCAAACTTTTTTTCAAAGTTCCTAGTTTCTTTACGTTGGGCTACAACATGTTCTTTTAACTCACCGAAGTTTGTTATTAACCATTCCTTGAAGAGTGATTCTGTCATCAGGATGCGCTCGTTCTCCATCAAGCCTTGTTCCATTGTTGATGTGGAACTGTGATCATCTTTAGAGGGAGAGGCGTTCTGACTTTGAGTATTCTCAGCTTTTTTACGCTGGTTTCTTCCCGTCATTGTAAATTTATCCTCCTGCTGTCTTTGAAATTACCAACTTTCAGATTAGGTCTCTTGAGTGGACGTCCAGGTTGTTAGTTCCCAGGGCCAGAGCAGCAGTGTTAAAACTGATGGTGCTTTTCTGCCCAGGATTCTCCTGTCTGGCTTCCTTCTTGTGTCCGTAGTAGGCGACTCTGCCTTCCTGGGGCTCCAAACCTCGGTCAGAAGGGGAACCGTTCCCGTTTACTCTGCGCCGAGTGCTGCTGCGCCGAGGTGCCGTCACTGCCGCTGCGCCGGGCTCTGGTGTCGTGTTGGGGGCCTGTGTGGGTCCTCCGAACCTGTTTACTCTGCTCCGAGAGCTGCCGCGCCGAGGTGCTGGAGGAACCGCTGTGCCGGCCACTAGAGTCGCGCTGGCCACCCGTGTGTTTCCTCCACTGGGGGATCTTCTGCTCCGTGAGCGACCAGAATTTGTCTGAAAGTGTGGCGTCTTCTAGTTCTCTGCGCTTTCCCTGAGAGCTGCAATCCCGGGATGTTAGCGATCAGCCATCTTGGATCGTTCCCCCGAGTGAGTTTCTTAATTCTGAGTTTAATTTGATTGCACTATGGTCTGAGAGACTATTTATTATGATTTCCATTCTTTTGCATTCGTTGAGGAGTGATTTACTTCCAATTATGTGGTCACATTTTGAGTAAGTGCAGTGTGGCTCAGAGAAAAATATATATTCTGTTGATTTCGGATGGAGAGTTTTGTAGATGTCTATTAGGTCCACTTGGTCCAGAGCCGAGTTCAAGTCCTGAATATCCTTGTTAATTTTCTGTTTTGTTGATCTGTCTAATATTGACAGTGGGATGTTAAAGTCTATTATTATTGTATTGGGGTCTAAGTCCCTTTGTAGGTCTCTAATAACTTGTTTTACAAATCTGGGTGCTCTGTATATTTAGGATAGTTAGTGAGTGCAAGTATATTTAGGATAGTTAACTCTTCTTCTTGCATTGATCTGTTTACCATTATGTAATGCCCTTCTTTGTCTCTTTTAATCTTTGATGGTTTAAAGTCTGTTTTATCAGAGAGTAGGATTGCAACCCCTGCTTTTTCTTTTTGCTTTCCATATGCTTGGTAAATATTCCTCCATCCCTTTATTTTGAACCTATGTGTGTCTTTGCATGTGAGATGGGTTTCTTGCATACAGCACACCAATGGGTCTTGACTTTTTATCCAGTTTGCCAGTCTGTATCTTTTTTTTTTCTTTTGAGACAGAGTTTCACTCTTGTTACCCAGGCTGGAGTGCAATGGGGCGATCTCGGCTCACTGCAACCTCCGCCTTCTGGGTTCAGGCAATTCTCCTGCCTCAGCCTCCTGAGTGGCTGGGATTACAGGCACGCGCCACCATGCCCAGCTAATTTTTTGTATTTTTAGTAGATACAGGGTTTCACCATGTTGACCAGGATGGTCTCGATCTTTTGACCTCGTGATCCACCCACCTCGGCCTCCCAAAGTGCTGGGATTACAGGCGTGAGCCACCACACCTGGCCCGTCTGCATCTTTTAATTGGGGGATTTAGCCCATTTACATTTAAGGTTAATATTGTTATGTGTGAATTTGAGCCTGCTGTTATGATGCTAGCTGTTTATTTTGCCCATTTGTTGATGCAGTTTTTTCCTAGCGTTGATGGTGTTTACAATTTGGTATGTTTTTGCCATGGCTGTTACCAGTTGTTCCTTTCCATGTTTAGTGCTTCCTTCAGGAGCTGTTGTAAGGCAGGCATCGTGGTGATGAAATCTCTCAGCACTGGCTTGTCTGTAAAGGATTTTATTTCTCCTTCGCTTATGAAGCTTAGTTTAGCTGGATATGAAGTTCTGGGTTGAAAATTCTTTTCTTTAAGAATGTTGAACATTGACCCCCACTCCTTTCTGGTTTGTAGAGTTTCTGCCGAGAGATCCGCTGTGATTCTGATGGGCTTCTGTTTGTGGGTAGCCTCACCTTTCTCTCTGGTTGTGCTTAGCATTTTTTCCTTCATTTTGACCTTGGTGTATCTGACGATTATGTTTCTTGGGGTTGTTCTTCTAGAGGAGTGTCTTTGTGATGTTCTCTGTATTTCCTGAATTTGAATGTTTGCCTCCTTGCTAGATTGGGGAAGTTCTCCTGGGTAATACCTTGAAGAGTGTTTTCCAACTTGGTTTCATTCTTCCCTTCACTTTCAGGTACACCAATCAAATGTAGATTTGGTCTTTTCATGTAATCCCATATTTCTTCGAGACTTTTTTTCATTTCTTTTCACTCCTTTTTTCTCTAATCTTGTCTTCTCATTTTATTTCATTTACTTGATTGTCAATCTCTGATTCCTTTCTTTTATTCGATTGATTCGGGTACTGAAATTTGTGTATGCTTTATGAAGTTCTTGTGCTGTGATTTTTAGCTCCATCAGTTCGTTTATTTTCTTCTCTAAACTGGTTATTCTAGTTAGCATTTCATCTAACCTTTTTTCAAGGTTCTTCACTTCCTTGCATTGGGTTAGAACATGCTCTTTTAGCTCAGAGAAGTTTATTACCACCCACTTTCTGAAGCCTGCTTCTGTCAGTTCATCAAACTCATTCTCCATCCAGTTTAGTTCCCTTGCTGACAAGGAGTTGTGATCTCATAGAGGAGAAGAGGCTTTCTGGCTTTTGGAGTTTTCAGCCTATTTGTGCTGGTTTCTTCCCATCTTCATGGATTTATCTACCTATGGTCTTTGAGGTCTGTGAGCTTTTGATGGGGTCTCCGAGTAGACCTCCTTTTTGTTGATGTTGAAACTGTTTCTTTCTGTTTGTTAGTGTTCCTTCTAACAGTCAAGCCCCTTTGCTGCAGGTCTGCTGGAGTTTGTTGGAGGTCCATTCCAGTCCCTGCTTGCCTGGGAATCACCAGCAGAGGCTACAGAACAGTGAAGATTGCTGCCTGTTCCTTCCTCTGGTAGCTTCTTCCCAGAGGGTTTCCCGCCAGATGCCAGCCAGAACTCTTCTATATAAGGTGTCTGTTGGCTCCTACTGGGAGGTGTCTCCCAGTCAGGATACATGGGGGTCAGGGAGCCACTTGAGGGTGCAGTCTGTCCTTTATCAGAACTTGAACATTGTGTTGGGAAATCCACTGCTGTCTTCAGAGCTTCCAGGCAGAAACATTTAGGTCTGCTGAAACTGTAACCACTAATGTACACCTTTTCCCAAGTTCTCTGTCCGAGGAAGGTGTGGGCTTTATTTGTACATCCCTGACAGGCTCCTGCCTTTTTTCAGAGATACCTTGTCCAGTGATGAGGGAGTCTAGTGACACAATATGCCTGCAGAGGGCTTGCTGAGCTCCCATGGGCTCTGTCCAGTTCAGACTTCCCAGCAACTTTGTTTACACTCTTAGGTTGAATCCACCTACTGGAGCCTCAGCAATGGTGGATGCCCCTCTGCTGCTGAGCTTGAAAGTCCCAGGTCAAGCTCAGACTGCTGTGCTGGCTGTGAAAATTTCAAGCCAGTGGATTTTAGCCTGCTGGTTTCTGTGGGAGTGGGACCCGCTGGGCCAGACCACTTGGCTCCCTGGTTTTAGCCCCCTTTCCAGTGGAGTGAATGGTTCTGTCTTGCTGGTATTCCAGGCGCCACTGGGGTATGAAATAAAACTGCTGTGGCTAGCTTGGTTTCTGTGTAAATGGCTGCCCAGTTTTGTGCTGGAAACTCAGGGCTCTGGTGGTTGTATAGGTACTGGAGGGAATCTCCTAGTTTGTGGGTTGTGAAGACCATGGGAAAAGTACAGTATCTGGGCCAGAATGCAGGGAATATTCCCTAATGGCTTCCCTTGGCTAGGAGAGGGAGTTCCCTGGCCCCTTGTGCTTCCTGGATGAGGTAATGCCCCACCCTGCTTCAGCTCACCCTCCTTGGGCTGCACCCACTGTCCTACCAGTCCCAATGAGATGAACCAGGTACCTCAGTTGGAAATGTGGAAATCACCACCTTTTGCCTTGATCTCCTTGGGAGCTACATAATGGAGCTGTTCCTATTTGGCCACCTTGCCCAGGGACCAAATTTTAGTATTTAAAAAAATATTTCTGTGAAGAATGTCATTGGTATTTTGATAGGGATTACACTGAATTCATATATTGCTTTGGGTATTGTGGACATTTTTAACAATATTGATTCTTGCAATATGTAAACATGGAATATCTTTCTATGTTTTTATGTGCTTTTCATTTCTTTCATCAGTGTTTTATAGTTTTCATCATAGAGAGCTTTCACTTCTTCAAGTTAATTCATAGCTATTTAATTTTATTTGCAGCTATTGATTTTATTTCAGATTGTTCCCTGTTGGCATATAGAAATGCTACTAATTTTGTACATTGATTTTGTATCCTGACACTTTACTGAACTTGTTTATCAGTTCCAAGTTCTACTGTTCTTTGGTGGAGTCTTTAGGTTTTTAAAATATCATTTGGAAGTCATACGGAAATATCATGTAGAAATCATTTCCAAATATCATTTAGAAAATATTTGAGCATTTTCTTTTTTTTTTTAATTGCATTTTAGGTTTTGGGAGTACATGTGAAGAACATGCAAGATTGCTGCATAGGTACACACATGGCAGTGTGATTTGCTGCCTTCCTCCCCTTCACCTATATCTGGCATTTCTCCCCATGCTATCTCTCCTCAACTCCCCACCCCTCTGCTGTCCCTCCCTTGGCCCCCCAACAGACCCTGTGTGTGATGCTTCCTTCCCTGTGTCCATGTTTTCTCATTGTTCAACACCCACCTATGAGTGAGAACATGCGGTGTTGATTTTCTGTTCTTGTGTCAGTTTGCTGAGAATGATGGTTTCCAGGTTCATCCATGTCCCTACAAAGGACACGAACTCATCATTTTTGATGGCTGCATAATATTCCATGGTGTATGTTTGCCACATTTTCCCTCTTCAGTCTATCATTGATGGGCATTTGGGTTGGTTCCAGGTCTTTGCTATTGTAAACTGTGCTGCAGTGAACATTTGTGTGCATGTGTCCTTATAGTAGAACGATTTATAATTAGTTGACTATATACCGAGTAATGGGATTGCTGGGTCAAATGGAATTTCTATTTCTAGGTCCTTGAGGAATTGCCACACTGTCTTCCACAATGGTTGAACTAATTTACACTCCCACCAACAGTGTAAAAGTGTTCCTATTTCTCCACATCCTCTCCAGCATCTGTTGTCTCCAGATTTTTTAATGATCACCATTGTAACTGGTATGAGATGGTATCTTAATGTAGTTTTGATTTGCATTTCTCTAATAACCAGTGATGATGAGCATTTTCTCATATGTTTGTTGGCCTCATGTAAGTCTTCTTTTGTAAAGTGTCTGTTCATATCCTTTGCCCACTTTTGAATGGGCTTGTCTGTTTTTTTTTCTTGTAAATCTGTTTTAGTTCTTTGACAAATGGCTGATATCCAGAATTTACAGATGGGTAGACTGCAAAAATTTTTTCCCATTCTGTTGGTTGCTGATTCACTCTAATGACTATTTCTTTTGCTGTGCAGAAGCTGTGGAGTTTGATTGGTCCCATTTGTCTATTTTGGCTTTTGTTGCCAATGCTTTTAATGTTTTGGTCATGAAGTCCTTGCCTACGCCTATGTCCTGAATGGTTTTGTCTAGATTTTCTTCCAGGGTTTTTATGGTGTTAGGTCTTATGTTTAAGTGTTTAATCCATATGGAGTTAATTTTAGTGTAAGGTGTCAGGAAGGGGTCCAGTTTCTGCTTTCTGCACATGGCTAGCCAGTTTTCCCAACACCATTTATTAAACAGGGAATCCTTTCCCCATTGGTTGTTTTTGTCAGGTTTGTCAAAGATCGGATGGTTGTAGATATGTTGCGTTGCCTCCGAGACCTCTGTTCTGTTCCATTGATCTGTATCTCTATTTTGGTACCAGTACCATGCTGTTTTGATTACTGTAGCCTTGTAGTATAGTTTGAAGTCCGATAGTGTGATGCCTTCTTTTTGCTTAGAATTGACTTGGATCTGCGGGCTCTCTTTTGGTTCCATATGAAGTTTAAGGTGGTTTTTTTTCCAGTTCTGTGCAGAAGGTCATTGGTAGCTTGATGGGGATAACGTTGAATCTGTAAATTACTTTGGGCAGTATGGCCATTTTCACGATATTGATTCTTCCTAACCATGAACATGTTTCTCCATCTGTTTCTGTCCTCTCTTATTTCATTGAGCAGTGGTTTGTAGTTCTCCATGAAGAGGTCCTTTATTTTCATTGTTAGTTGTATTCCTAGGTATTTTATTCTCATTGTAGCAATTGTGAATGGCAGTTCGTTCTTGATTTGGCTCTCTTTAAGTCTGTTATTGGTGTATAGGAATGCTTGTGATTTTTGCACGTTGATTTTCTGTCCTGAGACTTTGCTGAAATTACTTATCAGTTTCAGGAGATTTTGGGCTGAGACAATGGGGTCTTCTAGATATACAATCATGTCATCTGCAAAGAGAGACAATTTGACTTCCTACTTTCCTATTTGAATACCCTTTATTTCTTTTTCTTTCCTGATTGCTCTGGCTACATTTGAGCATTTTTTTACTTCCTGGCATAAAAAGTATCCTAGGCTCACCTTGGACATTCTTAGTCTTAGCTCTGGAGTCAGTCATTTCTCTAAGGAACTCTGGTACCCTTCAGTTGAAAATGGTATTCATAAGCCAAGACCTAGGCACTAAGTATGCTCATTGCTATTGAAATGTCATTGTTACTTAGCCCTCTCAGTGGAGAGAAGTAGGGAATATATGTTTTATACACACACACCACACACATCAACTATTATCTATCATCTGTCTATCTACCCATCTACCTATCTAGAAAAGTATGAATATACACTGATACATCCATTCCAATCCAACTCCATAGGAGTCACACTAGTTTTCTCTCTTTCTGAATCCTTGACTCTTTTCTGCAAAAGTGACACACCTGGCTTACAGTATACTTTATGTACTTATTTGATCAATCTCCTTTATGTAGCCAATTCTTACTCATCCCCTTCCACTCGTGGATACCCTCCTCACCTCACGTGGGTTTTCTATGCCCTAGATAGGCTCTGGTTACTCTTTAAGGTCCCCCTCTGTGTGGAGTCCTCTGATTGCTTGGGCTTCTACATCCAGGTCAGGCTGCCCCTCCATGTGGGCGCCTTCCCCAGCACACTTGGAATCTGACTTGGAACTACCATGACTCTCTCCTCCACCTTAACGTGTGGCTACCACATGGCTGCGACTCACCTAATGGCTTTAGGATTCAGAAAGGGAGGGGAAAGGAAGGAGCAAAAAAGGAAAATGAATGAGTGCTTTTAGACATGCTGCCCAATCAACTGACCAACTGACCATTTTTTATTTAGTGTTCATTGCATTAAGATAATTGGGAGGGGAAGATGGAATGCAAGATGTATAGGAAAACATGTTTCCTGTCTTCCAGAAATGTCAGGGAGATGAGGTAAAAGCAATAAAACTAATAATTTAATAAGTGCTTCAGTTGCACGTTACAAAAAATATATGCTTCAAAGAAGGCAGAATGAAACTATGAATATTCTCTCCAAAGTCACAGTAGATGCACTGTTGCCTGTGTTAATAATCAAATTGGAGTTCTGACAAGGGCCCCACACCAACAGTGATTACAATGACAAAAAAATGTTTATTTGCTGGTTCTTAGTCATTCAGTTCTATAGACTTCTCTTTAGTGTGCAGGAAGGCAACAAGTAATACTTTTGTAAAGGAGTTTTTATTGCTTTGCTTAGCATAAAACATTATAGAATATTACAGATAAAACATGATATAAATGTCACTATTAGAGTCATCACAGTAATTCTTATTTTTCTTGAGAATTATGGATCAAATATTATTGAAATATAGTTGTTGCCTAGCCAACAATGGGCGAAGTCACAGTAGATGAAGTGTTCATTGCATTAAGACATTTGGTACCAAATGTAACATTCTGGTAACTTCCTCCCAATTGTTGAGAAATGTTTATTCTCTGATGAGAGCTCAGGAGGAGTTGACAATGCCAACTGGAGGTAGGTAGAGATAGTCCTGTGACAAGCAGAGAAGCTGAGTCTACCTGTCACTTACCTGGTCATCTCCTTTATATTACATAATGCACAGCACTCTACACTGACACTGGGAGAGCTCAATGAATGTGCAAAATCACCACTCATGCGGGACACTAGATGAAGCCCATCTTTATTTCAGGGTTTTATTGACAAAGGAAATTGAGATCTCTGGTGTTCTGGGGCACAGCTTTTTTGATGCACATAGCGGAAGTCCTTTGAATAACTCATTCTCCACTTAGGGTTCCATCTCTTGACTCAACCTTTAGAACAATGGGTTTTTCTGCTTGAAGAATTCCTTGCACGCCTAATTTCAAGGGGATCTACAATAGTTAAACAAGCATATGGAAAATTAATAGATGAAATGAAAGCAGAAAAGATGGAAGCAAAGTAGAAAAAATACATGAATGACAGTAATGCTTTGCAAGCATATAAAAACTACTTTCAACACCATGTATCTTGGATTCTTCATATTTCATCTGTAACCTGGGTAAATATTGGATAGTAAAAGCACTTACCATCCATCATTTAACAAAGTATTTATGGAGCACCGATTCTGTGGCAGGCCTGAGACAAATTCTTGTGGACTTGTGTTCTTTTTTGATTTAAATTTTTAGTAAAAAGAATGAGTTTTAAAAATTGAATCCAGGTTACTAGGTATTATGGCAAACTATTTTTGAATAGCCATATAAAGTTGAACTTTTGTAGGTTAAAACTTGCAAGGTAATCCTGAGTAGCTATTGTACAGTTTAATTATGTGGGCAGTTTTCAACTTCCAGAGTCTAGTAACCCCTTCCAATTGAACCCATCAAGTGCAATGATGGAAAGAGGTCTTCAGGAAGAATTATTCTTTTTCTTTTCTTTTTAACATCTCCTCTTGGCTTCCAAGGGTAGGGCAAACGGGGCAGTTCTCAAGTCCTAGCCCTGTTGTCACTGAGTTGTTCCTTCACTATTGGGGGAGCCACCAACAGAGTAACATTCTGATCTCACTTCAGTGAGGGGAAAGCAAATTGCCATGGATACATAGAAGTGCCAGCCTCAGGATGCCTGAGAGCTTGCCAGGGAGTATCTACCCTGTCCAAGGTGTGCCAGGGGCCCACTTTCTCTCAGGGCTGAGCCTCCTATCTATATACACATAAGAAAGCTACACAGATGCCCTGAAGCCATAGATAAGATGGAAACAATCTCCGTCCTTCTTTCCTAGGTACAAAGTGTACTTAAGGGGTGGAGTTGCATATTAAATACGTAGGTCCTGGAAATAAGACTTATAGGTAATTGCTTAATATGAATCAATGATATCTGCTCTTTAACTTCTTCAGAGAAAAGATTCTAAGTCTTTCTATAAATGTGTCACCTGGAATGTAAGGTCAAACAGTAAGGATAGCTCTGCTCTATGGTAGTCCTTTATATCCACTAGAAATGCCTCAAATTAGTCATTCTCCATCTTGGCTTCACTTGAGAACCGATCGGGGAGCTTTTAAAGTCATGCTGTGTGTAAATTAGTTAAGAATTTCTGAGATGTCACAGGCATCATGAACTTTTGAAGCTCCCTGATGATTCTAATATATGGCTAGTGGTTGAGAACCACTGTCATGAGAGAGCTTCTGCAAGTTCTGGTGATGGAGAACACCATTGAAAAGTCACAGCAGGGTGATCATTGCACTTGATGATTGTGCAGAACACTTCCTCTTCCTTCCAATTGACTTGAAACTGAATTTAAACTTTACTCAGGTTCAAAGAGGCTGCACATAATCACGTCATGCTAATCTGCATTGACTACATGATGTTCTTAATGCTACAGGTTTTGAAGTCCATAACCGAAGCACGCTTAATGATCAAAGATAGATCCAAACAGATTATTTGGAGCATAGAACAAATTATTAAAAGATAAACATGCACATTCTTTTAAAAAAATATACACCCTTTGGTCAGAAAAGTTCTTAATGAAACATATAGAAAGTGTACTGACCTGTGTTTCTTTACAAGGTTTGAAGGAGAAGTTCTGAAGGACTCTGATTAGAGCAAGTTTCATGTTCATGAGAGCAAACCTCATGCCAATGCAGTTTCTGGGTCCAGTTCCAAAGGGTGTGTATATGTAAGGATCTATGCTGTCCTTGTTCTTCTTACTGAACCTATTAAAAAGGAAATGAAACAGAAAAACCACAGTTACATATTAGGAGTTCTTAAGAACTGCCCCTCTCCACTTCCCAACCAGTAGGATACAGGAAACTTTTGTAGGCTGGTCATTGAAATCCTGCTTTGGTTATTTTGTTTAATAATTGTAACCTACAGGTCCTTTCCATTCCCCATACCCTATAGGAGCATTGAGGTTCCTTGAGATGAGGTGAATATTGTTGCAAATAATATTTATCTCTAAACACTAAAATTATATTCAGGGTGGCAGTGTGTTCACCCTATAAAAGGCACATAAGTGATGAGACTGATGGATGGAAAAGTGGGTTCCTGCCTCAACTGACACTTATGTTGGTCACATGCTCATTGAGAAAGGAGAAGGAGAAGATGTCTTGTGCTGTTTTCAAGTTTCTTTTTCCCTTTCCTTCTCCTGTCATCCATTTTTCTAATTCCCCTCCTCCTCCTCCTTCCCACCTTCCCCTATCTGCCTTCTTCTTTGCCTGCTTCTCCTTCTCGTTCTCTTCCTTGTTCTTCTCTCCATCTATTTCTCCCCCACATCCTCATAGAATACTTTAAGTCGACTAATTTGCATGGGCATATGATGCTACCCTACTGTAGGGTTATCACTGCGTTCCTTTGTCTGTTCCACTATGCTATAAATTCTTTGAAGATTGACCCATGTTTTATTCAAATTTGATTTCTAAATATTTGATTATAGTAAGGAAAAATGTTGATTTGAGGAAAGTAATAATGACATTTTTGTCATATATTTTTACAGGAGTCTTTATATTTTAGAGAACATTCTGAAATATTTACAGGCTTTACTTCAAAATAACATGATAGTCAGGAGGAGAGTGGTGGTGGCATTTGGATGGGGCAGCTAACATGGTTTGATGGCTGTTGGGACCAGTGATAGATACAGGGAGATAATGAAAACTATTCTGTAGACTGGTGTCTATAGAGTACACTTGTGTATATCTCAGACATTCTCATATATATATATATATATATATTTGTACATACACACATATATCTTATGGATTTATATAAATCTATATAGATCTAAATCATATGGTTTATATAAATCCATTAATATAATCTGAATCATATGATTTTTGATTTATATGATTTAGATTTCTATAATCGTGTGATATATATTATTTAGATTTATAATTAGATGATATATATGATTAGATATATAAATCTAAATTATATGATTTATAATCTAAATCTAAATCATATGATTTAGATTTATATATGATTTAGATGTTATATATGATTTAAATTTACAAAAATGGATTCATATTAATCATATGATTTAGATTTATATAAATTTATATATATAATCATATGATTTAGATTTATATAAATTTGTATAAATCCATTTCTATAAACCTAAATCATATGATTATATATGAGGTCCTGAGGTCCTGAGAAGTTCTCATTCCTAATGGTTTAAGCTACTTCATTGAAGATACAAAACATACAGAAAGTGTATTGACCTGTGTTTCTTTACAAGGTTTGAAGGAGAAGTTCTGAAGATGTCTGATTAGAGCAAGTTTGATTTAGATGATGTATATAATTTAGATGATATATATGATTTAGATTTACATACATTTATATGATTTAGATTGATATACATTTATATATGATTTAGATTCATATAAATCATATGATTTGGATTTATATAATTCATACGGATTTCTCCCTGCCTGGCCAAGTTCCTGACACATGGCAAGCACTATCTGTTTGGTGACTGAATGATTCAAAGTGAAATACAGCGAGTGGTCTCTGATTTTGTATTAGTGCAGCCACAGCAGGTGGAAGTACTGAGCTTGTAGGAAATATAGAAGTCCTCTACCCCAGAAAACAGAGAACTTGGTCAGCTCTGACTTACTCTGTGAACAAGAATTATGTACAGACTCTGTGCTAGCACTGGGGACACCATGGCCAACAAGACAAGGTCCCTGCCATCAGCAAATTTAGGTAGGGGCCAATGAAAGTCTAGCTCCCAAGCATCCTGAATCACCAGCCAGTACCCTAAACATTTCATTCTAAATTTTGCTTAATACAATAATGGGAAAGTACCAACTATATCTAGAGTGCCAACTGTGCCCAAAGCCTGACCTTGTCCCTGAATTCCCAGAAGAGTATGCTCAAGACACCTCCAAGGAGAATTGTATGAGATGTCTACTGAGAGTGTAGGGGGGCTGGCACAGGACTGCCACAGACAGAACCAGGAGGACCTGTGCTGTCTTGTGTCCTCAGTGAAGTGTTAAACCATTAGGAACGAGGACTTCTCAGGACCTCAGCCTGCACTTTTATAATTACCATAGAGGAAACAGCAAGCAATGTTGAAAGAAAATGGAACATGGAAGAGTCTTTCAAAGTTGCTGTTAAATTCAGAGAGCTAAAGGGCACAGCATGGAAAAAAATGCAAGGAGCTAAACGCCTATACGCCTGAACTAACATCATGGTTAAATGGCTTATGGCATATGCAATATGTATATATGTATGTGTGTGTACACACACACACACACACACACACACACACTCTTATAGTAAGGTAGGTCAGTGGGTTAAATAAAGTAAGCAGCAATTCAAACCAAATAAAAAGTGATACCATTCTAGGTTTAAAAAATCTATATAGACATAGAAAAATGCCCACAAGAACTTAATTGACGATCTTCATTTTAATGTGTTGGGACTTGGATGACTGTAGTTTCATTTTTTTCTTGTCTGTGGTTTGTGAAGTTTGACAATTACCACTTTTTTGTGATAAAAAGACTTACAAGCAAATGATTGTACAACCACACAGTTGTCATGTAGATTAAGAGAGGCAGAATATGCTTGAACCAGCCTGGTTCAGGGTGAGCTCCATTTTCCCTGGAGCCTCGTACCTTTCAGGGCGGAACTCCTTAGGCTCTGTCCAGTACTTTGGGTCATGATGAAGAGCATAGGTTGGAATCACCACCAATGCCCCTTTGGGAATGAACACCCCATTGATTTCAACATCTTTCTTGCAGACCCTCTCATGTCTAACAGTAATTGGGTATAATCTGAGTGTTTCGTTCACCACCATGTCAAGGTACTCCATCTGTACCACGGCATCATAGGTGGCAGGTGCCTGGGAAGAATGAAACAGATTTGGATAAACTGAGATTTTGAATTAACTTTCAACTCAGTCCATGCAGTATTACTGAAGTGTTACAAGCTCTAGAGAATAACTCATACTGGTAAATCATTGTAGCATTTGTACAAAGTATTTTAGTAGCTGTCATGCCCATTGATATGCTCAGTGACCTACCGAGATGTGTGGAAGAGTTATGCACGTAGGAGATACTCAGGACCAACCTCACCCCAGGGACTGAAATCCTTAGCATGACCATGTAGTGGTTTTTCTTTCTCATGGGAGAAAATGTGATTAATAGGCTGTGACCATTACCACCAAATAAAATACACCAAAGACACTATCATCTTTCAAAAAGAGGTCACATGTCTGTACCAAGAAAGAAAAACAGGGAAAAGAGCAGATCTCTTCTACACAAGGATTATTGGCTGCAAAGTCCCACGTGGTAACTCTTTTGATTATATATATATATATATGTGTGTGCGTGTTTTAGATAGAAACACTATATTATATACAAACTCCATTAAAAACTTGAGGATAGGCTGTTGGGGGTGGCTCACACCTGTGATCCAAGCACTTTAGGAGGCTGAGGTGGGTAGATCGCTTGAGCTCAGGAGTTCAAGACCAGCTTGGGCAACATGGTGAAAACAAATCTCCATAAAAAATACAAAAGTTATTCGGGCATTGTGGCATGCACCTGTAGTCCTAGCTACTTCGGAGGCTGAGGTGGGAGGATGGCTTGAGCCTGGGAGGCAGAGTTTACAGTGAGCTGAGATTGCACCACTGTCCTCCAGCTTGGGTTAAAAAAAAAAAAAAAAATTGGGGGTAAACTTGTTCCTTTCTATCACAAGTATGACAAAATAAATTTATGATTGGATGCTACCAAGGTACACAATTTGAGTTCTAGTTAAGGTTATAAAGAGGATAGAACCCCATACTCAGCCCCATCCTCTCCTTTTGGAATAGTCTCCTAGTTGCTGCTTCAAGCCTGGACTGCAATCTCTGAGGAACATCCCTTTGTGTCTGCCTCACTGCCACACCAGGTTCAGCCCCAGAGGCCAGGTCTCTTCACACCAAAAAGAATCCCAGTTTGGGCAGAATTCTGGGGGCTAGGGGAGGGATAACACTGGGAGAAATGCCTGATTTAGGTGACGGGGAGGATGAAGACAGCAAACCACCATGGCATGTGTGTACCTATAAAACAATCCTGCAAGATCTGCGCATGTACCCTAGAACTTAAAGTACAATTAAAAAAAAGAAAAGAAAAGAAAACAGTGTGGGTGATATGCACCTAGTACTTGGTTTTATATTTGGGAGGCAATATTGTAGAGGTTAAGAGTTCAGCTCAGGAGTCAGATACCCTGGTTCCTAGCTTGGCTTCTTCGCCAGTGGCTACTTAAGTGGAACATGAGACAGGTATGAGGCACAGGTGAGTCAGCCTGCACAGTGCACCCAGGGCCAAGCTCTGTCAGACCACAGCCAGACCAGAGCAATATCAGCAGAGCTCACTATCCAGATGTGTGAGCCACAAATGCTTATCGCTGGATGCCACTGAGGTTTTTGGATGTTTTTAACTTAGCATTAATTGTGGTGACAGAAAGCAGATGAACCAGGGCCAGCACTGTTTTACAAAGATCTTATAGTTTTGCTAGTCGAAACCATTCTCTGTGTTTCTCCCTTTATTTTTCTCCTCAGAGCCTTCCTACTTAGTGTCAGTGAAAGAATCATTGATTATGCTTTTTATAAAAATTCTCCTGGGAAGTGGTGAGGAGGCATTCTTGCTAAGGTTTCACCTCTTCCCTTCATCTCCAGGGGTCATCCACTCACCTTATTGGGCAAAACTACATCAATTTCCTCCTGCAGTTTCTGCTGGACATCAGGGTTAGTGGCCAGTTCATATATAGTGAAGGAAAGAACACTGCTGGTGGTTTCATAGCCAGCAAAAATGAAGATAATTGATTGGGCCACGAGCTCCAGATCAGACAGAGCTGAAAGGAGAGGAAAGACATTTTAGATAAATCAGGTCGATGTACAACATCACAGCTTAGATGACATCCAAGTGAAGCTCTCCAATCCCAAGAGGAAAAAATGGAAAAGCAATTCAGAGTCACATTGGGGGTGGTTTTCATTGTGATGTGTATCTTACAGAGCCAGAATGAGGCAAAATCATTTTAATCCATGTTTTCCCATGGTTTACATGACTGTGGGCCCTCTCCTCCTCTTCATGGCATCCCAGCACCAGCACTGCTCTGTAATTTCCAGAGAGAGCATTTCTGTCTAACATACTCAGCATTGTGGGGGTGTGCCTTGAATGCTCCTAAAAGTACTTTATCTATAAGAAAATATGGGGTAACATTTTCCTCAAGAAAAATCTGTTTTCTACAATATAGTTTGGCAAACTTTGAGAGAATTTGCAATACTTAGGACCTTTTCTCTATGTATGTTTGAAGGAACTTGAAGGACAAATACTGAGTTTCAGATCACCTCTTGCTACTCAAAGTATATTTCATGGACCAGCAGCACCAGCCGCATCTGGGAGCTTACTAGAGATGCAGAATCTCAAACCCCACTGTTGAACTACTGAATCAAAATCCAAACTTTCAGGAGATGTGGTGATTTGTGTGCACAACCTCTCTTGAGCAGCATGGATTACATGTTTGAGAGGCATCAGGCAATACAAGATCTAGGGTACAGTTCTCAAAATCTCAGTATCTCAGGATGTACACAACTGCAGAGAGAGACAAAAAGCCAGAAGCATGGTGATTGACTGTAGGCTGATGAATGGCATTAAAATATTAAAATAGCGGAAGTTCTTATGATTACAGATTGGCCTCCCTCTTGATATTTCTCCTGAGAGAAGCTCAAGATGGTCCATCACTAGTCTGTTTGATGAGGACTTGATTAGGATTTTCAGAGACGTGGAACACAGAAATAAATGTGGTGCCTGCTGCAACCATGTAATTCACAACCAAACACAATATAAAATGAGAGTGAGAAAGTTCTACAGAGTTGTGATTTACCAGTGAGGGTTTCTGTATGCTGCTGTGGGTAAATTCAACCATCCAATTATTTTATTCAGTTACATTGAACTCCATTATACCGAGTTGAAATTTGTGTCTAGTGATTTCTATGTGGAACAGTGAAATGATAGCCTATTTTCCTTTATCACAGCAAGGTTTATTGAGATAGGTAGAAGATTAATTAATAGATTATAGATAGATGATAGGTAGATTAATTGATAGATTATAGATAGATAGACAGACAGATAGAAGTAGATGTAGACATGGACATGTTTAAAGTGATAAACTGGAGTCAACCCAGTCCTCCTTTCTACAACCAGTTGTTACATATTCAGGAATTTTGCGAGATGATTGCCAAATCTTGGTAGCTTGAAATTGACCGTAGTTATCATTTTGCCGCTGTCTTAGTAATAATGATTTCAGTCAAAACCATCCATGGTTGTAAAACTGGTAGGTAAAAGATTGAAGACAAGCTATTTACATGGTCTCAGAGGTTTCCCCCAGTAATTACTTATCCATTTCAAAGCGAAAAATAAAACTTTGCAGTAGAGTAAGATGGCAAGCACACTTTCATCAAGTACTGCCAGTTGAAATCACCTTACTGCAACAGTGTGCCTCCTGATTGGGATGTTTGATATAAATTTCCAAGTAGAGGTTCTCACTCAGTGGATCTGGAGGAGGCTGAGAACCGGCATTTGATCTCATGTAGGTGATCCACAAACCACTGACTGTCCACCAAGCATTCTAGGTTTGCTTAGGGTTATTTCAAGCCTGGAACATGGCTGTACCTGTGGGCTTCTGGAACGTGCCTCCAGTTACCATTTACAACATTTAAATGCGTGTTGTTCTGCTATGTGGCAGAAATTCTCATCTTCCTGGAATACTTCCTGCACATTTTCAGAGCAAGGACCTCCCTCTTAGTGTCCCCACCAGTAGCCCCCAGAAGCACTCCTTGGTTACCTTTGTGGGATGCAGTTTCGTTTGAATTCTGGGAGTCAATCATCAGCTGAAGGAAATCTACTCGGTGCTAGAAGCCAAAAGACAAATTTCATTGACAGAAAGTGACTCATGCAGCCGGAAGTAAATCCAAAGTGTGGTATTCAACCTCCCTTCTTGACTTCTCTCCTTTAACCTCCCTATGATTTCTTGAAGACCAGAAGTCTGATGGTGTTCCCTGAGTCACCGGTGAAAAAAACATTTATCCAAATCCTTGGAAAGAAGGACTTTTTTCTCAAACCAATCTAGCTATCATGTCCAATTGCTTTTTGGTTCTTGCCCTCCCTGTTGCTCACCTTCTCTGTCTTTTGGACACAACTTCCTGGCCAAAGAGTTGCCAGTTCCATCTGTGGTCATAACTACTTACCCAGGAGGAAGTCCTGGATCTTTTATTCTTCTACCTTCTTCTTCAGCAATGTCCACATAGATTAATCTCCTGACATTTCCAGAACTCATCAGTAGCTTTTTGGGGGAAGGTTTCACATACTTCAACATTCTCAGACTCTATACAATCTTCGTTGACACCTGAGTTACCTGGTACTACCTCCCTGACCTGCTGACATCCTTCAGCTGGCCTCTAGGGCTCATGAAGGCAAATCTGAGTGAGCCAGCATTGCAACTGCAATTCTCAGAGAGGACCCCTGTTTATTCTAGGTTATGAAGCACTCAAATTTACCACACACTACATGTCAGCAGTTGGCAGGTAGCCTGATAGGGCCTTTCATTGCAGAATAAGTAAAATAACAGGCTTGGACTTGAAATGATTCTTTAACAATCTATGTTGTGAGGAAAGCATACTACCAGTAAAATATATTTTCAAACGGGAATCTTTATCCTTTGACAATTTACTGAAGGGAAGAGAAGTGGTAAAGCTGTATCTCAATACTGTTTATGTCATGACATACTAATTGTTGTGCCTGATTTCAAATTTTAAATGCTGTTTCTCTGAATTATTATCTTCTTCCCCAATCTCCTTTATTTCTACCAAATGACTTCTCTTGTTCTAAACATAAGCTCGCTGTCTTTATTTTTTAAAATACAGATGCATGCACTACCGTATGTATAAAATCTAAATTTATTGAAAACTAAACATTGTCATTTAATCATCACCAGATTTTACCTTTTGTTTATCGTTGAGGCGACTTTTTTTCATTCTGTTTACAGATTGCTTTAAAAAATTTATAGCATCTTTTGGAAACAGAGAGAAATTTAATGCTTCAAAAACAGGGATAAGGAACGGAAAGAGTACTGTGGGAAAAACAAAACAAAAGGAAATTATAATGAAAATTCAAAATTTACCTGGAGCAATTATAATTTTCTCTACCAGTAATAAGAATAAGAACATCAGGTTCTCAGCTGGAACCCATTCCTTTGATCAGGTTTGCCCCTCTTTCAGGCCAGTGACTAAGCAAGGGCAGGTCTATCCATAGAAACCACCACTACAGCAGTCAGATCAGTAGCGCCTTCTGTAGCTTTGGAGTGACCAAAGGAACAGAATTAAGTTCCCTGCCCTCTTAGCCTTTATGTGTTGGACTAGAGTTTTTGGTTTAATCAGGTCATAATGTGCTGCTTAAATTAATCATGCTGTTCAGGAAATGATAGTCAAGATAGAAATAACACAGCATATATACATTAACTTCCATGGAATGAAAGCAGAAATCAATAAGGGAAAGAAAATAGAGAAACTCATAAATTTGTGGAAGTTAAACAATATAGCTTTAAGTGACCATTGAGTCAAAGCAGAAATCAAAAAGGCAACAAGAAATTGTTTTGAAATAACAAAAAGAAGATAGGATATGCCAAAACACAGGATGTAGCCAAAGCAGTCCTCAGAGGGAAATTTGTATCTGTAATGTCTAAATTTAAAAGAAGAAAATATCTCAAATCGATAATCTGCATTTATACTACAAAACAGTAGAAGAAGAGCAAACCAAACCTAAAGCCAGCAGAAGAATGAAAAGAACAAAGACTAAAGTGCAAACTGATGAAATAGAGAATAAAAAACAACAGAGAAAAATCAATGATATAATTTCTCTGAAGTATCCAGAATAGGCAGATCTATAGAGACAGAAAGTCAATTGTTGGTTCCTTAGGGTGATGGGATTTGTGGTGTGGGGGGGGTGGTGGGCAGTTGATAGCTAAAAATGTATGAGTTCTCTAGATTGACAAAAACGTTTTAGTTTACAATAGTGATGGTCACACAGTTTTGATTCTTATAAACAATGGAATTGTACATTTTAAGTGGATGAATTATATGTTATGAAAGCAGTTATTTTTAAAAAGAGGGTGAGAAAGAAATAATAGTCCACATACCTACTGAGAGAAACAGTGGAGCTAATACATCAAATTTTAGGAACTTCTTCACATTTTCCACAAAGGGATCTTTTGGATTGTTGAGAGAGTCGATGTTCACTCCAAATGATGTGCCAGTGATCACATCCATGCTGTAGGCCCCAAAGATGCTGAGTAGAGAAAGACATGGAAAGTTAAAATCAGTACCTCTTTACCATTCCTCCAGCATACATGCAACAGGAAACTCACATGTCCAGTCAAGACAGGTAAAGAGCCACAGACTTTCAGAACTATCTGCTGGATCATCTCCCATCACACTCCTTTAGAAGGTGGTTATCGGGTGCCGGTGATGCAGGTGGCCCTGCACTGGGGGTGATGGAGACACTGAGCTGAGTTAGACTCACTTCTGAGGTCCAGGAGCCCAATCACAGGAAGACAGAGACCCATTATCAGACAACTACAGTAGCATGTGTTGAGAGTGGATGTTACAAGATGTGTAAGCACTGTGCTTCAGCAGGACAAGAGTGGAATAATTAACTCTCCCTAGTGGATTCAAGAAAGGTGAAATTGTCTGACTACAGACTCTATGCCCAGAGCTGATTCCTCTTCAGCACTTTACAAAACAGCAGCACCCTGTTCTGAGTTCCTATAAATATCATTCTTTATTCTCTACACTCCCTGTTATAGCTCTCGAAAATCCCGCTATCCTCAGCTTCTCTGACCCGAGGTTGCCCTGAGAACAGAATCATTTTTGTAAAATGCAACAACCAAGAATATTCTGGTTAAAAAAAATAGATCTCTTCAACATTAATTTGGGGAATCCTATAGCTGAGTGATGACATGTTTCAAGTTCGCCCAGGAGAGGCTCAGATTACACCTGTTGTTCCTGAAGAATTCAAGCACATACCAGCGTACAGAGCTAATGATAGGGTTGCCCTACCCATAGCGTTTCTAGCACCCTTTCTCTTTTGAGATTGGAAGAAAAGGAAGTGGTGGGAAGGTTTAGTATTTCATAGTTTGCTGATATCCTCAGAAAAACCACGAAGGGATTGAAATTGTTCCAACTTCGCCATTGTAATTTTCTCACCCTACCAAAGCAAGGCAAGTACCAAATGTTTCATATCCACTATATTCACAACTTTGATACAATCATTTTTAAAATTTCTAAAGTATGTATTTAATCTCCCAGAATATTTATGGTAACAAGTTAACAGATAAGTAAATCCTGGCTCCTGCACACAGTAGAGAAGCCCCTTTTCCCTGCTGTCTTGCCTCCTCATGGGAGTCACTCCCTCTTAGGTGGCTCTTTGGAGTTGCAATGCTGCCCTGCTTTTGTCTGGTCATTGGAGTAACCCAGCAGTGGGATTGTCAACTCCATGGCAGGCAGCTTGAGGGGCTGATGACAGCTCAGAACCCCATGGCTGTGTTCCTACTTACTCTTTCATGGTGACGAGCTTGCCTTTCTCTGCTTCCCGCCTCAGGTTTCTCACCAACACATCTCCATACTGGGCAATGATGGGGAACATCTAAGCACAAAAGAGATCACTACCTCTAGTTAAATGTGCATACTCAAGTCCCAGAAGGACATGGCTTTCCACAGCATGGAGCAGTAAGTGACATTTTATAACAAATTTTGTGGTCTTTCCTGTACATAAAGATGAAAGACCATTTTTAGGAAGCTCAAACTCAGTGGACTACCTGTTGGAAAGGGACTGTGATCTTACTTTCTACCTGTCCCCAGATTTATTCTTTACATTTCTAATGAAAACTCATGTTATTTTCATACCTCCTTGAGCTTTCCGCTGGTGAAGGTCGGAGAAAGCAATGATCGTATTCTTTTCCATTCGTCATCCTGAGCTACAGTGATGGCACTTTTCATGAATCCCACTGGGCCAAGAGGCTAGAGTTCAAAGCAGAAACATTTTGTCTAACATTAGTTGTGGAGGTCTTAATGGCTGTACAAAATATATTGAAGAGGCATGACTAATAACAAATATTTCGTGAGTGTATATGATATGGCAGGCCATATTCAAGATGCTCAATAGAGATCCTAAATGTCTAGCCTCTTCTAAGTATATGTGGGGCAGGGGTGGAAGTGGGGAGACCCAGCCATCTGGTGTGAACTCCAGCCTCTATATCTCAGTCTTTCTTTTAGCTGCAAATCCTCACTGCTGGGTTACTCCAATGACCAGACAAAAGCAGGGCAGCATTGCAACTCCACGTGGTAGGCAACTGTTCTTCCAGTGGAGTAGACAGGAACAAGACCTAGCTCTTCCCTAGGAGTGTGTAGAGTAGAAAAGAATTGGTGTCAGATAGGCAGGTGGCCTTGGCAGACTGTATGTTGTCTCAGACCAGCTCTGTCTTTAATAAACCTACAGCATGGGCAGCTTGAAGAAGGGATGCCATGATGTGGTGATTTTTGTTTTTAAGTAGGTAATCCTTAAGACTTGGAACATGTTTTGAAGGAAAATGCAATTCCATGAATATTCCTTTCTCTTAATTTTTTTTCTTACATAGAAGGAAAAGAGGTAATTCTTTCTCCCAACTTGGGGCTGGCCTATTAAGCCAGCATGCTTGGAACATTCTTTTATCTTCCACAACTATGTTTTGTTTTAAAATGTATACTTCCAACACTCATGATAAGATCTCAATAAACTAGGAAGAGAGAGACAATTCCTTCATTTGATAAAGACAATCTATAAAAAACTACTCAGCTAAGTTACATTTAATGATGGACCGAATGGTTTTTTTCCAATTCAAAAATGGAACAATTCAAAATACCCACTCTTAACATTCTTACTAAAGAGCATATTGGATGTCTTAATACAATAGACGAGAAAAAGAAATAAAAGGAATACAGATTGGAAAAGAAATAATAGAAGTTTCTCTATTTTCAGGTGACATAATTGTCAATGTATAAAATGTGAAGGAATATACAAAAAGACTTCTAAAACTAGTAAGTGAGTTCTGCAAGGCTGTAGGATACAAGATCAACCCCAAAATTATTCACATTTCTACAGAACAGTCAATATCTGAAAATATAAGAAAAACAGTATCATTTACCATTACTCCAACAAAAATGAAATACTTCAGGTGTAAATCTAACAAAAGATGTGCAGGATCTCTATGCTGAAAACTACAAAATGTCAAAGGAAAGAAATAAAAGTTAAAGAAATGGAGAGGCATACTATATTTATGGAATGAAAGACTAAACACATTAAAGAAAGATATAGATTATCCTTAAATTGTTCTATTGGTTTAACTCAAGCTTGTCCACCTTGTGGCCTGCAGGACTCATGCGGTCTAGGATGGCTTTGTATGTAGCCCAACACATATTTGGAAACTTTCTGAAAACATTTTGAGATTTTTTTGCAATTTTTTGGGTAATTTTGTAATTTGTGTGATTTGCAAGTGCAAACTTTGTAGATGACAATGGAATAGAATTGGATAATCAGAGGATGTCACATCCACAAATAATGGAGTATTATCCACAATTTACACTATAATTGCAAACAGTTCAGCCAGAAGAAATGAAAAAACATTAAAATTAACAAAATAAAAAGTGAGAGGACTCTATAGCAATGCCACGTAAAGTGAGTTGTGACAAAGAATTCAAGTATGTATTCCGGACAAGGCAGAGCACTGCTGTACACCAGACACTCTCGCCATTTGTACAAACGTGTGGATTCGGTTTTATGGTGATGTGCGACTTCCAGTGTGTTATCTTCCAATCATAGACAGTTGAATTGACACCATCAGGTATTAGGTGTGTTTGTGGCAACTTGGCAAGTAAAACACAGTGATTATTAATAATATTTCAACCTACCTTTGTAAATGATAGGTGTTTAATATTATTTAGAAGACGTGTAAGTATTCTTTTTTGATTATTAAGCTTTGCTTTCTATTTTCCTATCTCTTTTCTTTTTTCTTTCTTTCTTTTCTTTTTCTTCTTTTTTTTGTGACAGAGTTTTGCTCTTGTTGCCCAGGCTGGAGTGCATTGTTCAATGCACTCCTAGGAAGATTGTTCAGTGAACTCCTAGGAAGATTGTTCATTGAAAAGTGCACAAATGACTTCTTTTCTTTTTTTGTTTTCTTTTTAATTCTCTTGTTGAGGCAAATAGTGAAGCACTCTGCTTAATTTCTCTGGAATTTGTGCCAGTTTTCAAAGACTACAGTTTGAAGAGGGATTGTATGCAAAAACATGCTGTCAAATTTGGTGTATATCAAGGAATGTATTGTAAGGAAAAAATAACAGAACTGAAAAAAACTGTCTTCAACAAAAAAAATTTTTTTTTAAGTTACATGTCAAACGAACTCTATTGTAAAAGTTAGTTATGGGGTGGTAGCAAATTTAATAGCAATAAAATAAAATAAAAACCGTTTACTGATGGTGAGTTTATTAAACAATGTATCGAAAATGTGGTAGATATTATTTGTCTTGAGGACCCCAAACTGGTATCTCTAAAATCAGTTTGTCCCACGAGACTGTAGCCAGGAGAATTGAAGAAATTGGGAAATCTATCGAAAGACATCTGGACAGTAAAGCTGCTAATTTAAAATTTTATGCTTTGGTGATTGATGAAGGCACTGACACTACAGATATGTCACAACTTGCCGTTTTTGTTAGATTATTGATGATGTCACTGAAGAAAGAAATGTCACTGTGCCATTAAAAGACACAACTTAAGAGATTTATTCGAAGCAGTGAAAAATATGTTAAAGAGATTTTCTTTGTCGGTTGTGAACATATTTGATATAGATGGTGCCCTGGTGATGGTAGGTAGAAGCGTAGGACTTGTAAAATTAATAGAAGATGATGCAGTTGCCACACAAAACTCTGGTTTGATAAAGTATTATTGCATAATATATCAAGAAAATCCATGTGCACAAGCTTTAAAAATGGATGACATCATGAAAATTGTTACCAAGGCTGTGCATTTCACAAGGGCCAGGGAATGCATCATCGCTAGTTGCAGGAATTCCTTAAAAGTATGGATGCTGACTCTAGCGACATCATTCACTTTTTAGAAGTAATGTGGTTAAGTCAAGGCAAAATATGAAGATTTTATGCTTTGTGACATGAAATCAAGCCGTTTATGGTATCAAACACAAAATTTGTGCCAGAACTTGACAATGAAAACTGGCTTACAGATTTAGCATTTTTAGTGGATTCGAAGGCCCATTTAAGTGAGTTAAACCTGTGTCTTCAAGGTGAAAACCAACTTAATAATACAATGTTTCAAACCATAACAGCATTCCAAATGAAACTAAAATGATGGCAAGTTCAAATAAAGGCAAATAATTTTATGCATTTTGACACGTTGGCTAAACACAGTCCTGTGAACAGCAAAAAATATGCAGCCTTGCTTTTCAATTTGATAGAGGAATTTCAAAATTTCTGAAAAATAAACAATATTTTGATATATTTGTGACTCCATTTTCAGTTGACATATATATGTTACCTGCCAATTTTCAAATGGAATGCCCAGAGCTGCAATCTGACGTTCAACTTAAAGAAAAATGTTAGCATGTCTCTTTACTGGACATTTGTAAGACCTGTCTTCCCAATGACAATTATCCCTCACTTCACAATCACACCTTGTTCATCTCATTGCTTTTTGGCAGCACCTACATTTGTGAGCAACTATTTTCAAGGGTGAAGCACATGAAGAGTAAAATTAGAACCAAAATATCTGATGAGCACCTTGATAACTCACTGAGAATTGCAACTACTTCTATCAAGTCAGATATTGATGCATGAGTTTGTTGCCCTCTTTTCTTGTATAATAAAAAATATCAAAAAAAGTAGTGAAGTTTTTTTTTTACTTAGATATGTACATTTTCTATATCAGTGATTGCAAAATTGGGAACTCTTCAAAAATTTTTAAAAGACCCTCGAACAGGGCTGTGCATAATTAGGATTATTATGCAAGGACATTTTTCCTTATCTGTTGTGGTAGATATAATGAAAACTTTACATGGGCCTTTTTTTTTCTTAGCTTATCAGTTATCATTAGGATTAATGTATTTTATGTGTGTTCCAAGACAATTCATCTTCCATTATGGCCCAGGGAAGCCAAAAGATTTGGACACCTCTGCTTTAATTCAGTTCTTATCAAAATTATGGCAGGTTTGTTTGGAGACACTTACAAAGTTATTCTAAATTTTTATAGAAAGGCAAAGGACAAGAAAAGCTAAAACTATTCTGAAACTGTAAATCAATGAAGTGGAAAGAATCACTTTATGTGATGTTAAGAGTTACTGTACAGCTACTAGAGTCACCACAGTGTGGTATTGGTGTAAACACAGTCATCAGTGGGACAGAATAAACAATAAGAAATAGATGCACAAAATATGCTCAGCTGATTTTTGACAATATGCTCACCTTCCCGAAATGCTGTTGGAACATTTGGACAGCCATAGTCCACAAAAAAATGAACTTCGATCTAAATCTAATAACGTATACAAATATTAATACATTTTGTAAAGTGTTAAACTATATAACTCTTAGAAAAAACAATGTAGGAAGGAGGGTGAGGGAAAGAATTTTCAGACGTGACATCAAGAGAACAATCCAAAGGGAAATATTAACACATTGGCCTCCTCAAATAAAAGTTTGTGCTGATATAGACCCTGCCAGAGAAAAAGAGAAATTCCATGTTGTGACTGTAGGATAGCAGGAGGGAGTCACATGGTGACAGAATGGGTCTGCATCTTGATGGTGCTGGTCACTACACAAATCTACAAATGTGATAAATTTGCTTAAAACTACACACAGGCTGGGTGCGGTGGCTCACGCCTGTAATCCCAGCACTTTGGGAGGCCGAGGCGGGTGGATCACAAGGTCAAGAGATCAAGACCATCCTGGTCAACAAGGTGAAACCCTGTCTCTACTAAAAATATAAAAATTAGCTGGGCATGGTGGTTCGTGCCTGTAGTCCCAGCTACTTGGGAGGCTGAGGCAGGAGAATTGCTTGAGCCCAGAAGGCGGAGGTTGCAGTGAGCTGAGATCGTGCCATTGCACTCCAGCCTGGGTAACAAGAGCGAAACTCCGTCTCAAAAAAACAAAAAAATAGAACTACACACACACAAAAACACATGCAAAGGAGAGCACATAAAACTGGTGAAGTCTGAATAAGCTTCGTAAACTATATTAAAGTCAATTTCCTGTAATATTATTAGGTTGGTGCAAAAGTTATTGCAGTTTTTAAAAAATGGCAAACTGCAGTAACTTTTGTGCCAACCTAATAATATGAGCATACTATATTTATAGTTATGCAAGATTGTAAGATGTTACCATTCGGGGAGATAGGATGAAGGGTACATGGAACCTTCCTGTACATTTTTTAGATAACTTTCTGTGAACATATGAGTCTTTTTCAAAAATAAAAATTAGATCATTCAATCAATCATTATTTAAATTTCAGAAAATGGATGCTTACCCTCCGGTTTGTGAAGATGGAATAACATTCTTTCACTAGCACTGCTTTGATCATGTCGGGGTCTGTGATGGACAGCACAGGGAGTTGACCATCGTATGATCTGCGAGGGGACAACAGAGCTGATTAAGCTTCACTAGCCCGATTCTGTATCTGGAGCCACACCCAGGAAGCCAGACTGATCCTGATGTTATGCAATCCATACCCCTAGTTGTACAATACACAGCAACCTTAGGTTCTAGTTCATTAGGGTATGACAAACAGCAGGAGTCTGACACAGGAGCCACCCAAGTCTTCATACAGTGAAGGGTAATGTGGCTCAAACAAGGAAGGGACGTTGAAAGACAAAAGAGCTCTTGAAAGAGATCATGGTTAGAAATGACAGAAGAGCATTTGTTAAGCTGGGTGGTGCGTTCATGGGTATTTCCTATGCCACTCCATAATGTTTCCTATGTTTAAAATATTTTATTATCAAAAAGAATATTATTTCCATGAAAAATTGAAGGCAGGTTAATCATCAGATGATTACAAGAGTAAATGTTGCAAGGGGCAGTTGGTGTGGGCCCATGGACATCCTGAGCTGTGTGTTGTTTTTACTCAGTCATGTTGCCTGGATGGGCGGTGCCAGCTCCACAGCACCCCTCAACTGGCACTGTGGTTTCTGAGGACTTGGTGAGAGAAGATGAAGAAGCACGAAGAGGCAAAACCTTCTCCCACTTGCTTCTAGTGAACAAACACACCGCCGCACCTCCTCCACTGCTCTCACCAAACCTCTAGCACCTCTGACAGGGAACAGCTGCTGCAATTGGCTGAGGCCACCTGATAAAATCAGTCCATCTGCCCCCAGGGAACACAGTGGTTTAAGAATATTCAGCATCTCTTCTTCAAAGAAAAGCAAAATGGTATAAACCAGTAAGTACTTGTATATCCTTCTATTAAAAAGTCTTGGCTTAAATTTAAAAAGCAAAGTGGAACCAAAAATTCCATACTTGAGGAGGAAGTTTAAAAAAGTGGAACATAAATGGTTTTCCAATCTATTTCCCTGTTATCTCTCAACTCTTCTTTAAAAAGCACCTGTTAAATCCCATGTCTAAATGAAAGGGTTTAGGCTTTTAATTGGAAGTGAGTCCATGTGGGAAGGAGATGATGTCATGCATTTATGAGCACATATTAGAGGAGTCTGAAACAATGCATGTGATAAACGGGCACCTAAGGAAGGAAAAAGGAAAAGGGGAATAGGCAGCCACTGGACAGAAGGCAACGCTGGGAGTCCCTGAGCCAACAAAGCCTGGAGAAGAGTTGTAACCACAATGCTCCCAGCCTACTTCAGACTGAAGAGCCCGACACCTGGTGACACGGATCCTTGGTAGGACAAGCCTTGAAAATGTTACAATAGCGAGTGTGAACGTTGTCAGAAGCAAGGTGACGTCACTATTTCTTAAACCCTGAGAAATCCCAAGAAGGCTCTGAAGAGAGGATTCTCATGCTTGTGTTTCTAGTAACAAAACTATCACAAGACTCTACAAAAGACACAACTTTTCACAAAGGCCATTTCAACCTTTACACAAAAATGTTTCTGCAAGGACACCTGCCTAGCAACTGCCTGTTCAACCTTTGTGTGACATCATCCTTGTTATTGATCTTTGCAACTAACAGTAATTATCTCAAAACAGTTATGAAATCCTCCTCATATGGAGCATCTGTGTCTTGCTTTACCTCCCTGAATTTGCAAACGGCACGCAGACTCCCATTGCAATACTCTAAGTAATTATCGTCTTCTTTCAGAGAACCTCTCTCTGTTTGTATTTAGGTTGACAAGAGCTTCATCCCATGAAGCCCTGGACAGAGGCTATCCTCTATGCAGTGGGGTAACCTCATCACAGAAGCAGATCTATCCAATGGAGGTTTCCAGAATACTCACCCCCACATTTTTCCATACTTCTTATGACATTCTGAGTCAAATTTCCAGATACCCTGTGAGGAGAAACAAAATACAATTTGATTATTATTTTAAGTAGAATGAACTCTCCCTCTAACTGGGACTGAAAACAGTTGCATCCAGTGAAATCAGGCCTGCTGTCTTTCACTGGCAGTTAGAGGAAGCTTATTCAGAGACATTTTAAGGGAAAGGCAAGAAAACAGAAGATATATTTGAAATGGGGAATTTAAAGTCACTCTTGAATTTTCTCCAAGTACTGAAGGACTCACCCTTGTCTATGACCAGTAATTAACTCTTTGTCTTTCTGCTGTATTTTTGCTTTTTCTTTTACTCTCTCTAAAGTCTCCTAACCCCCTGCATGATCACCTGCAATGGCAGGGGCCAAATTCAGGCTGAGGAAAAGTGAGTATCTGCAGGGAATGCATAATTTTTTCTCTCTTTTGTCAGCATCCTTTTCATTTATCTCATGTGCTCTCTCTAGAATTCTAGCAGAATTAGAAAATTAAAAGAAACCAGGGACGTCTTTTAGTCTTGCAGAATTAGATAAGTCTAAGACATGTTGTTGAGTGATAAAATGAGTGACTGAGTGAGTGAGTGAGTCAGCAAGTGAAAAAGTGGACTACCCGAGGTCAAGAGATCGAGACCATCCTGGTCAACATGGTGAAACCCCGTCTCTACTAAAAATACAAAAATTAGGTGAGCACATTGGTGTGTGCCTGCAATCCCAGCTTCTCAGGAGGCTGAGGCAGGAGGACTGCCTGAACCCAGGAGGCGGAGGTTGCGGTGAGCTAAGGTCGCGCCATTGCACTCCAGTCTGAGTAACAAGCGCGAAACTCCGTCTCAAAAAAAAAAAAAAAAGTGGACTACCTTTTATTTAAATTATACTCTAAGTTCTGGGGTACATGTGCAGAAAGTGCAGGTTTGTTATATCGGTATACAAGTTTCATGACTGCATCCGTCCCCCTGTTATCTACATTAGGTGTTTCTCCTAATGTTATCCCTCCCCAATCCCCCCACCCTCTCCCCTAACCCCACAACCCACCGACAGGCCCCAGTGTATGATGTTCCCCTCCCTGTATCCATGTGTTCTCATTGTTCAATACCCACCTATGAGTGAGAACATGAAGTGTTTGGTTTTCTGTTCTTGTGTTAGTTTGCTGAGAATGATGGTTTCCAGCTTCATCCATGTCCCTGCAAAGGACATGAACGCATCCTTTTTTATGGCTGCATAGTATTCCATGGTGTATGTGTGCCACATTTTCTTTATCCAGTCTATCATTGATGGGCATTTGGGTTGGTTCCAAGTCTTTGCTAATGCAAACAGTGCCACAATAAACATACATGTGCATGTAACTTTATTATAGGATGATGGATAATACTTCAGGTATATACCCAGTAATGGGATTGCTGGGTCAAATGGTATTTCTATTTCTAGGTCCTTGAGGAGTCGCCACACTGTCTTCCATAATTGTTGAACTATTTTACACTCCCAACCACAGTGTAAAAGCATTCCTATTTTTCCACATCCTTTCCAGCAATTGTCTTCTGATTTTTTCATGATTGCCATTCTAACTGGTGTGAGATGGTATCTCAATGTGGTTTAGATTTCCATTTCTCAGATGACCAGTGAAAATGAGCTTTTTTCATGTTCATTGACTGCATAAATGTCTTCTTTTGAGAAGTGTCTGTTCATATCCTTCACCCACTTTTTGATGGGGTTGTTGGTTTTTCTCTTGTAAGTTTGTTTGTTATTTGTAGATTCTGGATATTAGCACTTTGTCAGATGGGTAGATTGCAAAATTTTTTTTCCATTTTATTGGTTGCTGGTTCACTCTGATGATAGTTTGTTTTGCTGTGCAGAAGCTCTTAAGTTTAATTAGATCCCATTTGTGTATTTTGGCCTTTGTTGCCATTGCTTTTGGAGTTTACGTCATGAAGTCCTTGCCTAATCCTGTGTTCCGAATAGTATTGCCTAGGTTTTCTTCTAGGGTTTTTATGGTAGTAGGTCTTATGTTTAAATCTTTTTTTTTTTAATGTTACTTTAGGTTCTGGGGTACATGTGCAGGTCATGCAGGATTGTTGCATAGGTGCATATTATATCTGGCATTTCTCCCCATGTTATCCCTCCCCACCCTTCTCACCCCCTGCTGCGCCTTCCCTAGTCCCCCCAACTTCCTCCAGTGTGTGATGCTCCTCTCCCTGAGTCCACATGTTCTCATTGTTCAACACCCGCCTGTGAGTGAGAACACGCGGTGTTTCGTTTTCTGTTCTTTTGTCAGTTTGCTGAGAATGATGGTTTCCAGATTCATCCAAGTCCTTACAAAGGACACAAACTCATCGTTTTTTATGGCTGCATAGTATTCCATGGTGCATATGTGCCACATTTTCTTTGTCCAGTCTATCATTGGTGGGCATTTGGGTTGGTTCCAGGTCTGCTATGGTAAACAGGGCTGCAATGAACATACGTGTGCATGTGTCTTTATAGTAGAACAATTTATAGTTCTTTGGGTATATACCCAGTAATGGTATTGCTGGGTCAAATGGAATTTCTATTTCTAGATCCTTGAGAAATTGCCACACTGTCTTCCACAATGATTGAACTAATTTACACTCCCACCAACTGTATAAGAGTGTTCCTTTTTCTTCCACATCCTCTCCAGCATCTGTTGTCTCCAGATTTTTTAACAATAGCCATTCTAATTGGCATGAGATGGTATCTCAATGTGGTTTTGATTAGCATTTCTCTAATGACCAGTGATGATGAGCATTTTCTCATATGTTTGTTAACCTCATATATGTCTTCTTTTGAAAAGTGTCCATTCATATCCTTCGACCATTTTTGAATGGGGTTGCTTGATTTTTCTTGCAAATCTGTGTTAGTTCTTGGTAGATTCTGGGTGTTAGCCCTTTGTCAGATGGGTAGGCTGCAAAATTTTTTTTCCCATTCTGTTGGTTGCTGCTTCACTCTACTGGTTGTTTCTTTAGCTGTACAGAAGCTCTGCATTTTAATTAGATCCCACTTGTCTGTCTTGGCTTTTGTTGCCATTGCTTTTGGTGCTTTAGTCATGAAGTCCTTGCCTATGCTTATGTCCTGGATGGTTTTCGCCTATGTTTTCTTCTAGTGTTTTTATGATGCTAGGTTTTATGTTTAAATCCTTAACCCATCTGGAGTCAATTTTAATATAAGGTGACAGAAAGGGGTCCAGTTTCTGCTTTCTGCACATGGCTAGCCAGTTTTCCCAACACCATTTATTAAACATGGAGTCCTTTCCCCATTGCTTATTTTTGTCAGGTTTGTCAAAGATCAGATGGTTGTAGATGTGTGGCATTGCCTCCAAGGCCTCTGTTCTGTTCCATTGGTCTATATCTCTGTTTTGGTACCAGTACCATGCTGTTTTGATTACTGTAGCCTTGTAGTATAGTTTGAAGTCAGGTAGTGTGAAGCCTCCAGCTTTTTTTTTTTTTTTTTCCCCTTAGGATTGTCTTGGCTATGTGGGCTCTTTTTTGGTTCCATATGAAGTTTAAGGTGGTTTTTTCCAATTATGTAAAGAAAGTCAATGGTAGCTTGATAAGGATCACGTTGAATCTACAAATTACTTGGGCAGTATGGCCATTTTCATGGAATTGATTCTTCCTAACCATGAGCATGGAATGTTTCTCTGTGTCCTCTCTTATTTCCTTGAGCTACAGTAGTTTGTAGTTCTCCTTGAAGAGGTCCTTCACATCCCTTTTTAGTTGTATTCCTGTGTATTTTATTCTCTTTGTAGCAATTGTGAATAGGAGTTCCCTCATTATTTGGCTCTCTTGTTTATCTGTTATTGGTGTATAGGAATGCTTTTGATTTTTGCACATTGATTTTGTCTCCTGAGTCTTTGCTGAAGTTGCTTATCAGCTTAAGGAATTTTTGGGCTGAGATGATGAGGTCTTCTAAATATACAATCATGTCATTTGCAGATAGAGACAATTTGACTCCCTCTTTTCCTAATTGAAAACCCCTCATTTCTTTCTTTTGCCTGATTGCCCTGGCCAGAACTTTCAGTATTGTATTGAATAGGAGTGGTGAGAGAGGCCATCCTTGTCTTGTGCTGGTTTTCAAAGGGAATGCTTCCAATTTTTGCCCATTCAGTATGGTATTTGCTGTGAATCTTTCATAAATAGCTCTTACTATTTTGAGATATGTTCCATTGATACCTAGTTTATTGAGAGTTTTTAGCATAAAGGGCTGTTTAATTTTGTCAAAGACCTTTGCATCAATTAAGACAAGCATGTGGTTTTTGTCTTTGGTTCTCTTTATGTGGTGGATTACATTTATAGATTTGTGTATGTTGAACCAGTCTTGTATGCCAGGGACGAAGCCAACTTGATCGTGATGGATAAGCTTTTTGATGTGCTGTTGGATTCGTTTTACCAATATTTTATTGAGGATTTTTGCATCAATGTTTATCATGGATATTGGCCTGATATTTTCTTTTTCAGTTGTGTCTCTGCCAGGTTTTGATATCAGGATGATGTTGGTCTCATAAAATGAGTTAGGAAGGATTCCCTTTTTTTGTATTGTTTGGAATAGTTTTAGAAAGAATGGTACCAGTTCCTCTTTGTACCTCTGGTAGAATTCAGCTGTGAACCTATATGGTCCTGATAGTTTTTGGTTGGTAGGCTGTTAATTGCTGCCTCAATTTCAGACCTTGTTATTGGTCTATTCAGGGATTCGACTTCTTCCTGGTTTAGTCTTGGGAGAGTGTAAGTGTCCAGGAATTTGTCAATTTCTACTAGATATACTGGATTATGTGCATAGAGGTGTTTAGTAATCTCTGATGGTAGTTTGTATTTCTGTGGGATAGGTGGTGATATCCCCTTTATTTTTTTTTTATTGTATTTATTTGATTCTTTTCTCTCTCTCTCTTTTTTTTTAAATTAGTCTGTCTAGAGTTCGATCTATTTTGTTGATTGTTTTAAAAAACCAGCTCCTGGATTTACTTTTTGAAGGGTTTTTTGCTGTCTCTTATCTTCTTCAGTTCTGCCATGATCTTAGTTATTTCTCGTCTTCTGCTAGCTTTTGATCTTGCTCCTTTAGCTCTTTCAATTTTGATGATAGGGTGTCGATTTTAGATATTTCCTTGCTTCTCATATGGACATTTATTGTTAAAATTTTCCTCTAGACAATGCTTTAAATGTGTCCCAGACATTCTGGTACATTGTGTCCTTGTTCTCACTGGTTTCGAAGAACATCTTTATTTCTGCCTTCATTTCATTCTTTATGTAGTCGACATTCAAGAGCCAGTTGTTCAAAGTTGTACAGTTCTGAGTTAGTTTCTTTTTTTATTTTATTTTATTTTTTTGAGACGAAGTTTCGCTCTTGTTACCCAGGCTCGAGTGCAATGGCGCGATCTCGGCTCACTGCAACCTCCGCCCCCTGGGTTCAGGCAATTCTCCTGCCTCAGCCTCCTGAGTAGCTGGGATTACAGGCACGCGCCACTGTGCCCAGCTAATTTTTTGTAATTTTTAGTAGAGACGGGGTTTCACCATGTTGACCAGGATGGTCTTGATCTGTTGACCTCATGATCCACCCACCTCGGCCTCCCAAAGTGCTGGGATTACAGGCTTGAGCCACCGTGCCTGACCCTGAGTTAGTTTCTTAATCCTGAGTTCTAATTTGATTGCCCTGTGGTCTGAGAGACTGTTTGTTATGATTTCTGTTCTTTTGTATTTGCTGAGGAGTGATTTACTTCCAATTTTGTGGTCAGTTTTAGAGTAGATGTGATGTGGTGCTGAGAAGAATGTATATTCTGTGGATTTGGGATGAAGCAATTCGTAAATGTCTATTAGGTTTTCTTGGTCCATATCTGAGTTCAAGTCTTGGATATCCTTGTTAATTTTCTGTCTTGTTGATCTGTCTAATATTGACAATGGAGTGTTAAAGTCTCCCAATATTATTGTGCGGGAGTCTAAGTCTCTTTGTAGTCATTAAGAACTTGCTTTATGTATCCGGGTGCTCCTGTATTGGGTGTGTATATATTTAGGATCATTAGCTCTTCTTGTTGCATTGATCCTTTTACCATTATGTAATTCCTTTCTTTGTCTCTTTTGATCTGTTTGTTTAAAGTCTATTTTATCAGAGACTAGGATTGCAACTCCTGCTTTTGTTTGCTCTTCATTTCCTTGGTAAATGTTCCTACATCCCTTTATTTTGAGCCTATGTGTATCCTTGCATGTCAGATAGTTTTGCTGGGTACAGCACACTGATGAGTTTTGACTTTTTATCAAATATGCCAGTCATTTTGTTTTGATTGGAGCAGTTAGTCCATTTACATTTAAGGTTAATATCATTATATGTGAATTTGATCCTGCCATTTTGATGCTAGCTGGTTGTTATGGCCATTAGTTGACACAGTTTCTTCATTGTGTTGATGGTCTTTACCATTTGGTATGTTTTTGGAGTGGGTGGTACTGGTTGTTCCTTTCTATGTTTAGTGCTTCCTTCAGGAGTCTTGTAAGGCAAGCCTGGTGGTGATGAAATCCCTGAGCAATTGCTTGTTTGTAAAAGGTTTTATTTCTCATTCACTTATGAAGCTTAGTTTGGCTGGATATGAAATTCTAGGTTGAAAGTTCTTTTCTTTAAGGATTTTGAATATTGCCTCCTACTCTCTTCTGGCTTGTAGGGTTTCTTCCCAGAAATCCCCTGTGAGTATGATGGGCTTCCCTTTGTGGGTAACCTGACCTTTCTCTCTGGCTGCCCTTAGCATTTTCTCCTTTATTTCAACCCTGGTGAATCTGATGATTATGTTCCTTGGAGTTGCTCTTCTTGAGGAATATCTTTGTGGCATTCCCTGTATTTCCTGGACTTGAATATTGGCCTGCCTAGCTAAGTTGGGAAGTTCTCCTGGATAATATCCTGAAGCGTGTTTTCCAGCTTGGATTTATTCTCTCCATCACATTCAGCTACACCTATCCAACATAGATTAAGTCTTTTCACATAAACTGATATTTCTTGGAGGGTTTGTTCATTTCTTTTTTACTCTTGTTTTTTTCTAATATTGCCTCTTGTTTTATTTCATTGAGTTGATCTTCAGTCTCTGATATCCTTTCTTCTGCTTGGTTGATTTGGCTATTGAAATTTGTGTATGCTTCGCAAAGTTCTCGTGCTGTGTTTTTCAGCTTTATCAGTTCATTTATATTCTTCTCTAAGCTGTTTATTCTAGTTAGCATTTCGTCAAACCCTTTTTCTTAGTTTCTTTGCATTGGATTAGAACATGTTATTTTAGCACTGTGAAGTTTGTTCTTACCCACTTTCTGAAGGCTGTTTCTGTCAATTCATCATCAGACTAATTCTCCATCCAGCCTTGATCCCTTGCTGGTGAGGAGTTGTGATCCCTTGGAGGAGGAGAGGCATTCTGGTTTTGGGTGTTTTCATCCTTTTTGTGCTGGTTTCTTCCCATCTTTGTGGACTTATCTACCTGTCATTTTTGTAGTTGGTGACTTTTAGATGGGGTCTGTGATTGGACATCCTTTTTTTGATGATGAAGTTATTTCTTTCTGTTTTTTAGTTTTCCTTCTAACAGGCCCTTCTGCTATAGGACTGCTGGTGGTTCACTCCAGACCCTGCTTGACTGGGGATCTCCTGTGGGGGCTGTAGAACAGTAGCAGTTGCTGTCATTTTCTTCTTCTGTTATAGTTGTCCCAGAAGGATACCCATCAGATGTCAGCCTTAGCTCTCCTTTATGAGGTGTCTCTTTGGATATACGGGGGTTGGGGAGCTGCTTGAGGAGACAGTCTGTCCCTTAGAGGAGCTCAAGTGCTGAGCTGTTACTCCATTCAGAGCTGCTGGGCAGGTATGTTTAAGTCTGTGGCAGTGGAACTCATAATCACCTTTTTTTCCCCAGATGCTCTGTCCTCGGAAGGTGGGGCTTTATTTATAAGTTCCTGATGTGCAGCTGCCTTTTTTCAGAGATGCCCTGCCTAGCAAAGAGGTAGCCTAGTCATACTCTGCCAGCAGAGACGTTGCTAAGCTGCCATGTGCTCTGCCCAGCTGCTGTGTGAACTTCCTTGTGGTTTTGGTTATAGAGGTATAGTTAGAAATGCCTCAGTAATTTTTTTTTTTTTTTTTTCCCGAGACAGAGTTTTGCTCTTGTTACCCAGACTGGAGTGCAATGGCGCGATCTCAGCTCACCGCAACCTCCGCCTCCTGGGTTCAGGCAATTCTCCAGCCTCAGCCTCCTGAGTAGCTGGGATTACAGGCATGCGCCACCATGCCCAGCTGATTTTTTTGTATTTTTAGTAGAGACGGGGTTTCACCATATTGACCAGGATGGTCTCGATCTCCTGACCTTGTGATCCACCCGCCTCGGCCTCCCAAAGTGCTGGGATTACAGGCTTGAGCCACCGCGCCCGGCCATGCCTCAGTAATTTAAGGTTAATATTGTTATGTGTTAATTTGATCCTGCAGTTTTAATGCTAGCTGGTTGTTTTTTTTGCCGTTAATTGATGCAGTTTCTTCATAGTGTCAATGGTTTTTACAATTTGGTATGTTTTTCTAGTAGCTGGTACTGGTTGTTACTTTTCATGTTTAGTGCTTCCTTCAGGAGCTCTTGTAAGGCAGGCCTGGACTTCCTTTCCAGTTTTCTAACTTAACACAGAAAAACTGGAGAAATGCTGCCTTTTGACATCACACCCAGAAAATTACAATGTGTGCTCTTGAGTTTTCACTTCTGAGACTTAAAAGCAAACTTCCCTCTGGCTGAGATTTAGCTGTGATGTTTTAACTATGTAAAATAGGTCCCAGAAATGTCATTCTACTACAAGTGTTGATCTGAGAAAGATGAAGAAGGGATTATTGCTTTTATTGTGGGAAAATTTTGTAGAATTCTCTAACATTAATCAGAAAACAGAGGCCTCAGCTCTGAGAGTTAGAATCTTAGAAACAAGCTTCAGGTACACAGGATAGGAAATCTGGGCCAGAGAGCAGCTTGCTGTTGCTGGCCATCTGGACATGAGCTGTGACTTTTCCTCCATGGGCCAGACCCTGGGCAGAGCCTCAGACCAGGGTAGCCACAAAGGCTCGGCCACAGTTCACAGTCCATGTGGCACATATGACATTCTGTTCAGTAAAATTAAACATTTAATAATTTTGACAAATTATTGCCTTTCTAATGATTTTTCATAAGTGGTCATATCTTTGTGTTACAAAAACACACATCGAATTTATTTTGTGCTTAAGTATCTGAGGTTGATAAGACAACCACCATCTCATCTCAGTTACATCCACTCCCTGCTCAGACTCACCCATAGGGTGCAGCCTTTGAAGGAAAAGAAGTGAAGCAGAACCCTCTTGTTCTTTCTCTCAGATATGCAAAAGATGTTATAACAGCTGGAGTAGAGCCATAGAAATACACCTAGAGAATTTAGCAGTACTTGAGAAAATTCAAGTAGGTGCAAATTTCCTGATGGTGAATACTTAAGTTGCCCAATAAACTAAAGTTTCCAAACTGCAGGATGAAGAGAGGGGGAAGGCCACTCATGAGCTCTTGCTACAAAGAGACAAGTTTGAATCTGGTGCACACAGATAATGAGCCACTACCAGGGCCTCCCTTTCTGCTTTTCTCTTAACATTAAGTAAGTATGACTGTACCTTTCTGGGAACCTGCAGGGAGCAAAAAGAAAATCCTATTTATGGTGCCACAGAGTCTTGCACATCAAGTCTTGAACATCAAGTGCTGATCGACTTGAGATCAGGGCTGTTCAACTGAGGCAAACCCGAGGCTCATGAGAATTAGCAAGAAAGCCCCAGGGTAAACCTGGCCATGCTCTGGGTGGAGTCTACACACCATTTCTTTTTGTTGTTTCTTTTCTTTTTTTTTTCTTTGAAACAGTTTTGCTCTGTTGACCAACCTGGAGTGCAGTGGCATGATCAATGCAGCCTTGACATCCTGAGTTCACGCAGTCCTCCCACCTCAGCATTCAGAGTAGCTGGGACTACAGGCCTGTGCTACTATATCATGCCCAGGTAATTTTTTCTTTCTTGAGACAGAGATCTCACTGTGTTGCGCAGGCTGGCCTCAAATTCCTGGACTCAAGTGATTTGCCAGCCTTGGCCTCACAAAATGCTGAGATTACAGGCATGACCCACCATGCCCAGTCCCACTATTTCTGAAAATGTGAAGCCTCAGAACTCCATCGCAAGGACGGGCATTTTCACTGATGGAGCTAAGCTGATGTTCGCAACCATAAGAAGCAAAAGAGGAAGCTCAAACAACTCACTTGACGATAGGACAAAACATTTCCAACAAAAGGCAGAGGTGCAGGTCCTGGAATTCCCAGTTTCTTAAAAATTCCATGTGAACGGGTCCCATATCTACGAAGTGAAACAGCAATCAGGTCATAGGGATTGTGACTTTATAGATTGGGAGGCTGATCAGTTACTGACTGAGGAACTTGGATGGTCAAGAGAGGGAGGTAATATGTACATGATAAATAATAACAGCAACTCCAGTGTCAGTAATCGCATTCACTCATCGGGTCCTTCCCTGACTCTGAGACACCCCAAAATCTCAATGATTCACTGAAAGCAGCTGAAGTCTTCATGGTCCCAGTCCTGGAGTGAATACTTGATAAATGTCCTCAAACATGAGTGCTCCTGAGAGATTAAGGTGGGAATTCTTCCAGGGCACTTCATTCCCTTATGTCTATTTAGTAAGTGGACTCTTCCCTGATTTGGGAATCCTCATCCTAGGTAGAAAGGGTGACTTTTTTTGTCTTCTGCACCGATGGTGAGATTTTGCATCACTGCATCCACTCTATGACAGAGGACCACCAAAAGCCTGTGGTGACACTGCCCTTACAATTTGCTCAGAGACTTTTGCACTTTTTCTTTCCTCTAAGCTCTGACCCTATTTTAGGATCTGGCCCTTCTTAAAGCTTGATTCACAGAGAGGCCTTGGAGGAGTCATGGAGTCCTTGTTTCTACAGATTGACAAGTGTGTTCATGGCTTCTGTTGGCCTTATGGAAATGTGGGCACTTTTCAGCTACACCTCAGTGTCTGTGGTCAGATGATCTGGTTGATTTGAGTTAATGAGGAGGATGGTTGACCCATATGTCCTTGAATGATGGTGTGCAGAAGAACCAACAACTAATACTTCTCAGGCAATACTCACCTGAGAAGCACAGTACCAGGCACACTCATCTTTTTCAAGGTGGTCAGTCAGACAGCAGTCAGTTCATTGCCTCTGTACAGGAACTATCTCTGAGGAAAAACCCATAAAGCCTGGCATTCGCTTTGGCAGGCCTGCCTGCAACTCATCTTTCATGAATCATGTACAAACTCTTCCAACTGAGGGTTCTGGATCTTTGTAGAACTTCCCCCTCTGTTGTGACTGAGGAATGGAAAACTGGAGGAAGAAGGGAGGCTGAAGGAAGAGGTTGCCAGACTCTGATTCAGCTGTGAGCTGCTAGTGCCATAAGGTTGGCTCCAGAGAGGCAAACTCCAAAAATGTGGCTGACAAAGATGATGTGCATAAAAGAATCCACATGCCTCATATGTGCTTTCAGCTAAAAGACAGAGAGGGGTCTTCTAAAGTCCAGGTACCTTCCTGTTGATAGCAAAAGATGCAGAATGGCATATAAGTAGAGATTAAATGTCCCAGAGAGTTGTATTAAGACCTTGTTTACTCTTCTTTAGAGTTCAGCCTTTAAGGCCGTATAGGTTCCAAACATTTTGTAAAAATCCAGTGACTCATAGTATGTGGTAAAATAAAATTGAGAAATTACATGAAGGGCGGAGTTTCGAGGACCCAGCAGGGACAGTTTGAGCAGGCCCAGTCACACATATGGTCCCTGCCCCAGAATAGTTAGTGGAAGTGCGTGCACCACCTGCCAACACCAGCGTGGCCTTGGGTTTTCCCACTTCCGTTCCCTCCTTTGTTTGCACAGCCATGGCAAATCAATGACACTAATCTCTGCCCTGAACTTTAAACAAGTTACCTGACCTCTCAGGTGAGGACAAGCTATTGAGTTAATGTGTCAGCAGCACTGGCCCCTGAGGAAAGATCTTGGCGAGTGTCTAGACTCACATGGTACCATGTCAAGGCAGAGGGTGAGCTGGGCGAAGTCTTTAGTTTCTTTCCAGCTGTCCTCTGTTTGGTAGAGTAATGCTGCTTTTGGTTCCAAGGAAGAGGCTAACAGAAAAGCCAGTCATCTATTGCACATCATCGCGTTGGCCTAAGGAGGACATGGTCTACACTACAGTTCCTGACTCCTGGGCTGCACCAGCATTGTCTGAGGCTAAGTAAGGTATTCTATGCCTGGCTGCTTAAATCTGTAGTGACAGCCCCACAACATGGCAGACCACACACAGAGTGACACAGATGGTGCCCGTGTCCAGGCTTGAAGCAGATGAGATGCCAACCTGTTTGCCCTTCGAGTGACCTCCACTGTGGAGCCCGGACCCATGACTATCTCTTTGGAGTTGTACCCTGAGAGCTGAGGAATATTTTATCACTTCATACTGATCCTATCTGGATGCTTTTGCTATTATCAGTGGCTCACAGTCTTGCTTATTTCCCTTCCCTGGGAGTGTAAGATAACCTGCTAAGCAGGTATATTAGAAAAGGAGGTATGAAGCTGTCAGGCAGGTGTATTTAAAAAGACATATGCAGTCTTGTCTTAGAGATATACATTTGTGCATTGGACTCATATTCCTGACGTTAGTCTGGAAAAGTGAGATTATTTTACCCACATTTATTTTCACAACTGCCAAACTAAGAGCCCTCTATCATCCAGAAGGAACATGCTGGAAATAGTCTATCCCCCAAAATTTCTGGTTTAAAAAATGAATGAATTTAAACCATATCAATTCAGTTTAAAATGTTAGAAAATGGAAACCATGTTGCCACAACCCATTGAATTCCTTAGCTTTCTGTGAAAGAGAGAAAATGAGGTTTATATTTCTATTTGTATGTCATTGTGGTTCTCTCTACTGTTAATAAAAGTCAACTTGAGGTAGAAGTCAGATGTGGTGGGTCGAGCCTCCACTGCCCACAGTGGAAAGTAACTCTTCTCTCTACCTGCTCTAGGATGCCAGGAATTCCACCACTGAGAGGATTCATCCTCCTGTACTGTAATGTAAAGGGGAAAAAATGTGTAAAATCCCAATTGGCTTTCACGGCTCCTGCCTTTTTGGGCTGCTGGCAGATATTCCCATTAGGTGAGAAACAAAGCTCTATATTAATCCTAGCCTCCGAGAGACTGGAGGAAAAAGATTAAAGAGTAAAGCTTCAAAACTTTCTCCAAGTCTCCTTTTCTCTAGAGATTAATCAGTGTAAGATAAATAGTTCTGTGTGTGACAGGGTGGAGGATTGAGTCATAGAAGAGAGCGGATTTTTCTAGGGTGTGGCAGAGGAAAGAGGGAAGAACCAAGGGTCAGCTTTCCATGAAGTCTTGGTGTTCCCTGGTGCCTTACGTAAATGACATCCTGGAGTGGAAGGCAGGGGAGCAGGAACCACCTGGTCCAAGGGGCCATAGTTCTACACATTTCTCTTAGCCGACACAGAACCCAGAAAATCAAGATAATGAGACAAAAACCCAAGCCACTCCCTCCTGTTCCCAGAATCCCCAGAGCCTGGGAAGGGGATGAGGATCACACTGGCTGTCATGTTCAGTAGTTTGTAATCAGCCTCTGCCGTGTTTTCATTGATTAGTCTAGGTTGAATCTAAGCTAATCGATCATTCCCACCACCAAATGCTGTCCCGAAACTCTCCTAGTCACCGAAATTAGACGGTGGATGGAAGAAATGCTTATTTTTTCATAGAGCTGCGTATGCTCAATAACCTCTGTGTTTGTAGCTTCCAACACTTAAGCTACTTCTCGTTGAACATCTCTTTTGATCTTCAAAGCAGATAAGGGAAAAGGGGCCTGATTAGCACCCCAATTCCAAGGAAACAGAGGAGAGGAGCCTGGATAGTTACTCACAGATAGAGGAGCACCAGGCTGAGAGCCAGGAGAAGCCAGGTTTCCACTGCCAAATTTGGGATGAGGTCCATCGCCACTTTTCTTCCTTGACTGTATCCTCTGAGTTTTCCTTTCAGTTGTGTGCTGCTGTTTGCTGGTCTGTGTGCCTGGCCCTTCCCTGCCCTGCACAGCAGTCATTCAGCCAAGGAGGCGGGGTTGCAGCTGTAGCCAGTAGCAAAGGATCAGACACACCCCTTTGCTGACCTCCTGTGAGTTCATATTCTATGAGGAATCATAAACAACTTAATCAGTGTTATCAGAGAGTCCAAGGGTTCTAGTTTTTATCAGAAACTCAAGTGGAGCTATTGGCATGAAATCTATTAAATCTTTCACTTACCCTTGTCTCCATGGCTGTCCTCATTCCAGAATACTTGAAATCCATCCCAAAAGCCACACCTACAGATCTTTACCCATGCAGTAACCTCTGCCTGGTGTGTACCTATGCCCCCTAGATGGGTCCTACACATCTTTCAAGGCCGACCAGATAGGCCCTTTCTATTAATGTCTTTCCTTACCAACTCTCTTACACAAATGTAACCATTTTCTCCTCTGGGTTCCTCCTATACCCCTCTCGCAGTCCTATGGTCCTTTTTCCTCTCTACCATCATTGTGGGTTTCTGTGCCTGTTTCCCTTAGCAGAGGTGAGCTTCTCAAGGGCACAGTGTGGTATTATTTGTTGTCATGACCCTGGTCCCTAGCAGCGTACTGTACACACAGTGGGTGTCCAGAAGGGTTGGTGGAGTTGACTTGGGTGAGATTGCTGGGCCCCTGGGTGTCATGCCCTCTGGCTCTGGTGACAGCAATACTAATCGTTGTTTATGACTCAAATGCTGCCAGCTCTGTGTTCCAACTCATGCAATTGGTCTTGTTCTGAAAAGGAAAATAAAAGAAGACATGTTCTGCCACTTAATTCCTCCGAAGGTAACATAACAGGAAGCGACTTACCTGTAGGCTTGCACTGAATGTGTCAAGGGAGATACTATGTATCTGTTGGGGGATGTAGCAATGGAGGTAGGGTTTACAGTGTGCCTCCACAAACTAGTTATAAGTAATGTATAAAAGAAATCAGGGCCGGGTGCAGTGGCTCAAGCCTGTAATCCCAGCACTTTGGGAGGCCAAGGCGGGTGGATCAACGAGGTCAAGAGATCAAGACCATCCTGGCCAACATGGTGAAACTTTGTCTCTACTAAAAATACAAAAAAATTAGCTGGGCATGGTGGCGTGTGCCTGTGATCCCAGCTACTCAGGAGGCTGAGGCAGGAGAATTGCCTGAACCCAGGAGGTGGAGGTTGTGGTGAGCCGAGATCGCGCCATTGCACTCCAGCCTGGGTAACAAGAGCGAAACTCCGTCTCAAAAAAAAAAAAAAAAAAAGAAAGAAATCAAATCAGGAATAATAAACTGCGGAAGGCTGCAGAGACCTCTGGGGAGGAAGGCATGTTCCCAGGAACAGAATGGCCCAAGCTCTAATACTCTAATCATAGTGCCCAAGGATATAACACTCCCTTGAAGCATGGAATGTAACCAGGCGTGTAGGTTCCTTGCTAAGCCCACTCCCACTGCACTATCTATTGATAAACATACACTTTTAGTTCTTCAGAAACTCACATAAACCACCACTGCTATAAATTTTATGTTTTATGTACAGCCTTTCTTCACCGATCCATTTTACCACCTGCATTATAGATAAAAGTTACCATTGTGTTCAATAAATATTGTGGAAACCGGAGCTTGGGGCCTTCACTGCTTGCAGTATAAAGTGATGGTCTCCTGGTCCTACTTTCATTCCTTTTTTTTTTTTTAATTGTACTTTAGGTTTTGGGGTACGTGCGCCGATCATGCAGGATTGTTGTATAGGTACATACATGGCAATGTGGTTTGCTGCCTTCATCCCCTCCATCACCTATATCTGGCATTTCTCCCCATGTATCCCTCCCCAACCTCCCAACCCCTGATACTGTCCCTCCCCTGCCCTTCTCAGGGACCCTAGTGTGTGATTCTCCCTCCCTGTGTCCATTTGTTCCCATTGTTCAACACCCACCTATGAGTGAGAACATGCAGTGTTTGATTTTCTGTTCTTTTGTCAGTTTGCTAAGAATGATGGTTTTGAGATTCATCCATGTCCCTACAAAGGACATGAACTCATACTTTTTTATGGTTGCATAGGATTCCATGGTGTAAATGTGCCATGTTTTTCTTGTCCAGTCTATCATTGATGGGCATTTGGGTTGGTTCCAGGTCTTTGCTATCGTAAACAGTGTTGCAATGAACATATGTGTGCATGTGTATTTATAATAGAACGATTTCTAATCCTTTGGGTATATACTCAGTAATGAGATTGCTGGTTAAAATGGAATTTCTATTTCTAGGTCCTTGAGCAATTGCCATACTGTCTTCCACAATGGTTGAACTAATTTACACTCCCACCAACAGTGTAAAAGTTTTCCTATTTCTCCACATCCTCTCCAGCATTTGTTGTCTCCAGATTTTTTAAATGATCAGCAGATATTAGCCCTTTGTCAGATGGGTAGATTGCAAAAAATTTTCCCCATTCTGTTGGTTGCCAGTTCACTTTAATGATTGTTTCTTTTGCTGTGCAGAAGCTCTAGAGTTTAATTAGATCCCATTTGTCTATTTTGGCTTTTGTTGCCAATGCTTTTGGTGTTTTAGTCATGAAGTCCTTGCCTATGCCTATGTCCTGAATGCTTTTGCCTAGGTTTTCTTCTAGGGTTTTTATGGTGTTAGGTCTTATGTTTAAGTCTTTAATTCATCTGGAGTTAATTTTAGTGTAAGGTGTCAGGAAGGGGTCCAGTTTCTGCTTTCTGCACATGGCTAGCCAGTTTTCCCAACCCCATTTATTAAACAGGGAATCCCCAGTGTGTGATGTTTTGGTCATGTTTGTCAAAGATCAGATGGTTGTAGTTGTGTGGCATTGCCTCCAAGGCCTCTTTTCTGTTCCATTGGTCTATATCTCTGTTTGGATACCAGTACCATGCTGTTTTGATTACTGTAGCCTTGTAGTATAGTTTGAGGTTAGATAGCATAATGCCTCTGGCTTTGTTCTTTTTGATTAGGATTATCTTGGCTATGGGGGCTCTCTTTTGGTTCCTTACAAACTTTAAGGTGTTTTTTTCAGTTCTATGAAGAAGGTCATTGGTAGCTTGATGGGAATAGCATTGAACCTATAAATTACTTTGGTGAGTATGGCCATTTTCATGATATTGATTCTTCCTAACCATCAGCATGGAATGTTTTTCCATCTGTTTGTGTCCTCTCTTATTTCCTTTTGTAGTTCTCCTTGAAGATGTCCTTTACATCCTTTGTTACTTGTATTCCTAGGTATTTTGTTCTCTTTGTAGCAATTGTGAATGGGAGTTCACTCATGATTTGGCTCTCTGTTAGTCTGTTATTGGTTTATAGGAATGCTTGTGATTTCTGCACATTGATTTTGTATTCTGAGACTTTGCTGAAGTTGCTTATCAGTTTAAGGAGATTTTGGGCTGAGATGGTAGGGTCTGCTAAATATACAATCATGTTTTCTACAAATAGAGAGAATTGGACTTCCTCCTTTCCTAATTGAATAGTGTTATTTTTTTTTTCTTGCCTAATTGCTCTGGCTAGAACTTCCAAAACGATATTGAATAGGAATGGTTAGAGAGGGCATCCTTGTCTTGTGCCAAATTTCAAAGGGAATGCTTTCAGTTTTTGCTTATTCAGTATTGATATTCGCTGTGGGTTTGTCGTAAATAGCTTTCATTATTTTGAGATACGTTTTTTCTATACCTAGTTTATTGAGAGTTTTTAGCATAAAGGGCTGTTGAATTTTATGGAAAGCCTTCTCTGCATCTATCGAGATAATCATGTTTTTGGCTTTGGTTCTGTTTATATGGTTGAGTACATTTTAGACTCGTGTATGTTGAACCAGCCTTGCATCCCCAGGATGAAGCCTACTTGATTGTGATGGATAAGCTTTTTGATGTGCTGTTGCAATCAGTTTGCCAGTATTTTATTGAAGATTTTTGCATCTATGTTCGTTAAGGATGTAGACCTGAAGTTTTCTTTTCTTGTTGAGTCTCTGCCAGGTTTTGGTATCAGGATGATGTTGGTCTCATAAAATGATTGGGGAAGGATTCCCTCTTTTTGGATTGTTTGGAATAGTTTCAGAAGGAATGGTACCAACTCCTCTTTGTACATCTGGTAGAATTTGGCTGTGAACCCATCTGGACCTGGACTTTTTTTGGTTGGTAGGCTATTAATCACTGCCTCAACATCAGCCCTTGTTATTGGTCTGTTCAAGGTTTCAAATTCTTCCTGGTTGAGTCTTGGGAGGGTGTAGGTGTCCAGGAATTGACCCATTTCTTCCTGGTTTACTGGTTTATGTGCATAGAGTTGTTTGTAGTAATCTCTGATGGTAGTTTGTATTTCTTTGGAATGGGTGGTGATATCCCCTTTATCGTTTTTTATTGTATCTATTTGATTCTTTTTTTTTTTCTTTTTTATTAATCTGGCTAGTGGTCTATTTTGTTGATATTTTAAAAAAACCAGCTCCTGGATTTATTGATTTTTTGAAGGGTTTTTGTGTCTCTATCTCCTTCAGTTCTGCCATGATGTTAGTTATTTTTTGTCTTCTGCTAGCTTTTGAGTTTTTTTTTTATCTTGCTCCTCAAGCTCTTTCAATTTTGATGATGTGTTGTCAAATTTAGATCTTTCCTTGCTTCTCATGTGGGCATTTATTGCTGTAAATTTTCATCTAGACCCTGCTTTAAAAGTGTCCCAGAGGCTGGGCGCGGTGGCTCAAGCCTGTAATCCCAGCACTTTGGGAGGCCAAGGCGGGTGGATCACGAGGTCAAGAGATCGAGACCATCCTGGTCAACATGGTGAAACCCCGTCTCTACTAAAAATACAAAAAATTAGCTGGGCATGGTGGCGCGTGCCTGTAATCCCAGCTACTTGGGAGGCTGAGGCAGGAGAATTGCCTGAACCCAGGAGGCGGAGGTTGCGGTGAGCCGAGATCACGCCATTGCACTCCAGCCTGGGTAACAAGAGCGAAACTCTGTCTCAAAAAAAAAAAAAAAAAAGAAAAAGTGTCCCAGAGATTCTGGTACTTTGTGTCTTTGTTCTTGTTGGTTTCAAAGAACATCTTTATTTCTGCCTTTATTTTATTGTTTATCCAGTCGACATTTAGGAGCGAGTTGTTCAGTTTCCATGAAGTTGTGCAGTTCTGAGTTCGTTTCTTCATCCTGAGTTCTAATTTGATTGCCCTGTGGCCTGAGAGACTGTTATGATTTCCATTCTTTTGCATTTGCTGAGGAGTGATTTGCTTCCTATTGTGTGGTCAATTTTAGAGTAGGTGCAATGTGATGTTGAGAAGAATGTATATTCCGTGGAATTGGGGTGGAGATTTCTGTAGATGTCTATTAGGTCCATTTGGTCCAGATCTGAGTTCAAGTCCTGGATATCCTTGTTAATTCCCTGTCTCATTGATCTGCCTGATGTTGACAGTGGAGTGATAAAGTTTCCCACTATTATTGTATGGGAGTCTAATCTCTTTGTAGGTCATTAAGAACTTGCTTTATGTATCTGGGTGCTCCTGTATTGGGTGCTTATATATTTGGGATCATTAGCTCTTGTTGCATTGATCCTTTTACCATTATGTAGTGCTCTTTGTCTCTTTTGATCTTTGTTGGTTTAATGTCTATTTTATCAGAGACTAGCATTGCAACTTTTGCTTTTTTTGCTCTCCATTTGCTTGGTAAATTTTCCTCCCTCCCTTTATTTTTAGCCAATGTGTGTCCTTGCATATGAGATTGGTTTCCTGAATACAGCACACTGATGGGTTTTGGCTTTTTATCCAATTTGCCAGTCATTGTTTTTTGGTTGGGGCATTCAGTCCATTTACATTTAGGGTTAATCTTGTTATGTGTGAATTTGATCCTGCCATTTTGATGCTAGCTGGATGTTTTGCTCCTTAGTTGTCTCATTTTCTTCATTGTGTCAATGGTCTTTACCGTTTGATACATTTTTGGAGGGTAGTACTACTTGTTCCTTTCTACGTTTAGTGCTTCTTTCAGGAACTCTTGTAAGGCAAGCCTGGTGGTGATGGAATCTCTCAGCAATTGCTTCTCCATAAAGGATTTTATTTCTCCTTTGCTTATGAAGGTTAGTTTAGCTGGATATGAAATTCTAGGTTGAAAGGTCTTTTCTTTAAGGATGTTGGCCCCCACTCTCTTCCAACTTGTAGGGTTTCTGCTGAGAGGTCCACTGTGAGTCTGATCGGCTTCCCTTTGTGGGTAACCCAACCTTTCTCTCTGGCTGCCCTTAGCATTTTTTCCTTCATTTCAACCCTGGCAAATCTGACAATTATGTGCCTTGGGGTTGCTCTTCTTGAGGAATATCTTTGTGGTGTTCCCTGTATTTTCTGGACTTGGATGTTGGCCTGCTTTGCTAGGTTGGGGAAGTTCTCTTGGATAATATCTGAAGAGTGTTTTCCAGCTTGGATTCATTCTCTCCATCATATTCAGGTACACATATCAAACGTAGATTATGTCTTTTCACATAATCTCATATTTCTTTGAGGATTTGTTCATTTCTTTTCACTTTTTTTCTCTAATATTGCCTTCTTTATTTCATTGGGTTGATCTTCAATCTCTGACATCCTTTCTTCTGCTTGGTCAGTTTGGCTATTGAAACTTGTGCATGCTTCATGAAGTTCTCATGCTGTGATTTTGATCTCCATCAGGTCGTCTATGTTCTTCTCTAAACTGTTTAGTCAGCATTTCATCTAACCTTTTTTCAAGGTTCTTAGCTTTCTTGCATTATAGAACATGCTTCTTTAGCTCAGAGAAGTTTGTTATAACTCACCTTCTGAAGCCGCTTCTGTAATTTCATCAAACTCATTTTTCATTCAGTTTTGTTCCCTTGCTGGTGAGGAGTTGTCATCTGGATGAAAAAAGAGTTGGAGAAGAGGCATTCTGGTTTTTGGAGTTTTCAGCCATTTTGTGCTGGTTTCTTCCTATCTTTGTGGATGTATCTGCCTTTGGTCTTTGAGGTCAGTGACCTCTAGATGGGGTCTCTGAGTGGATATCTTTTTTGTTGATGTTGAAACTATTTCTTTCTGTTTGTTAGTTTTCCTTCTAACAGTAGGCCCCTTTGCTGCAGTTCTGCTGGAGTTTGCTGGAGGTCCACTCCAGACCCTGCTTGCCTAGGAATCACCAGCGGAGGCTGCAGAACAGCAAAGATTGCTGCCTGTTCCTTCCCTTGGTAGCTTCTTCCCAGAGGGGTTCCCGCCAGATGCCAGCCTGAGCTCTCCTGTATGAGGTGCAGTCGGCCCCCTACTGGGGGGTGTCCCCCCAGTCAGGATACACAGGAGTCAAGGAGCCCCTTGAGGATGCAGTCTGTCCCTCATCAGAGCTTGAATGCTGTGTTGGGAAATCCACTGCTGTCTTCAGAGCTGCCAGGCAGAAACATTTAGGTCTGCTGAAGCTACCCATTACTGCTTGTTTTCCCAGGTGCTCTGTCTTAGGAAGGTTTGGGCTTTATTTATAAGCCCCTGACAGGCTGCTGCCTTTTTTCAGAGATGCCTTGTCCAGTGAGGAGGGAGTCTAGTGAAACAATCTGTCTGCAGAGGCCTTGCTGAGCTGCCATGGGCTCAGCACAGTTCAGACTTCCCAGTAACTTTGTTTATACTCTTAGGTTGAAACCTGCCAAGCTCCAAAGTCTCAGGTTGAGCTAAGACTGCTGTGCTGGCTGCAAGAATTTCAAGCCAGTAGATCTTAGCTTGCTGGTCTCCATGGTGGTGGGACCCATTGAGCCAGATCACTTGGCTTCATGGCTTCAGCCCCCTTCCAGTGGAGTGAACGCTTCTGTCTTGCTGGTGTTCTAGGCACCACTGGGGTATGAAAAAAAAGGCTGCTGTGGCTAGGTCGGTTTCTGCCCAAATGGCCACCCAGTTTTACACTGGAAACCCAAGGCCCTGGTGGTTGTATAGGTACTGGAGGGAATCTTCTGGTCTGTGGGTTGTGAAGACCATAGGAAAAGTTCAGTGTCTGGGCTGGAGTACAGGGAACATTCTCTAATGGCTTTCCTTGGCTAGAAGAGGGAGTTCCCCAGCTCCTTGCATTTCCTGGGTGAGGCAATGCCCCACCCTGCTTTGGCTCACCCTCCTCGGGCTGCACCTACTGCCCTACCAGTCCCAGTGTGCTACTGTCCTACCAGTCCTCAGTTGGAAATGTGGAAATACCCACCTTCTACAGTAATCTCTCTGGGAGCTATGCACTGGAGCTGTTCCTATTTGGCCACCTTGCCCAGGGACTAAATTTGAGGATTAAAAAATTATTTCTGGGGGAGAAGAAAAGAAAGCACACTGCCATGTGTGTACCTATGCAACTGTCTTGCATGCTCTGCTCATGTACCCCAAAACCTATAATCCAATAAAAAATTAAAAAAAAAAAATGTAACCTCAAAAATAAAAGTTCAAAGATACTTGAAAAAAAAAATTATTTCTGTGAAGAATGTCTTTGGCTTTTGGATAGTGATTACATTGAATTCATATATTCCTTTAGTAGTATGGACATTTTTAACAATATTGATTCTTGCAGTATATAAACATGGAATATCTTTCTATGTTTTTGTGTGCTCTTCAATTTCTTTCATTAACATTTTATGGTTTTAATTGTAGAGATCTTTCACTTCTTTAATTAAAGTAATTTCTAGCTATTTAAATTTATCTATTGATTGGCTATTGATTTTATTTCAGATTGTTCCTTGCTGGCATATAGAAATGCTACTAATTTTGTACATTGATTTTGTATCCTGACACTTTACTGAATTTGTTTATCAGTTCTAATGTTCTTTGGTGGTCTTTAGGTTTTTTATAAATATCATTTGGAAGTCATATGAAAATATCATTTAGAAATCATTTCCACATATCATTTTTTTTAGAAACCATTTGAGCATTTTCTTACTTCCTGGCACATAAAGTGTTCAAGGTACTGGAGGTATTCATTTACATAAAGGTATCCATTTACCTACCTAGAAAAAAGGTATCCATTTACCTATCTAGAAAAGTATGAACATTCTTAGTCCTAGCCCTGGAGTCAGCCATTTCTCTAAGGAGCTCTGGTTTTCCTTCAGTGGAAAATGGTATTCATAAGCCAGGATCTGGCACTAAGTGTGCTATTGCTATTGAAATGTCATTGTTACTTAGCCCTCTTAGTGGAGAGAAGTAGGGAATGTATGTTTTATACACACACACACACACACACACACATACCACACACACACACACATACATTTACATCTATCTAATTATCAGCTATCCATTATCTATCATCTTGTCTGTCTATCCATTTACCTATCTAGAAAAGTATGAATATACACTGATACATCCATTCCCATCCAACTCCACAGGAGTCACACTAGTTTTCTCTCTTTCTGAATCCTTGACTCTTTTCTGCAAAAGTGACACACCTGGCTTACAGTATACTTTATGTACTTATTTGATCAATCTTCTTTGTGTAGCCAACTCTCACTCATCCCCTTCCACTCGTGGATACCCTCCTCACCTCACGTGGGTTTTCCATGCCCCAGATAGGCTCTGGTTACTCTTTAAGGTCCCCCTCTGTGTGGAGTCCTCTGATTCCTTGGGCTTCTACATCCAGGTCTGGCTGCCCCTCCATGTGGACGCCTTCCCCAGCACACTTGGAATCTGACTTGGAACTACCATGACTCTCTCCTTCACCTTAATGTGTGGCTACCACATGGCTGCGACTCACCTAATGGCTTTAGGATTCAGAACGGGAGGGGAAAGGAAGGAGCAAAAAAGGAAAATGAATGAGTGCTTTTAGACATGCTGCCCAATCAACTGACCATCTGACCATTTTTTATTCAGAGTTCATTGCATTAAGATAATTGGGAGGGGAAGATGGAATGCAAGATGTATAGGAAAACATGTTTCCTATCTTCCACAAATGTCAGGGAGATGAGGTAAAAGCAATAAATCAAAACTAATAATTTAATAAGTGCTTCAGTTGAACGTTACAAAAAATATATGCTTCAAAGAAGGCAGAATGAAACTATGAATATTCTCTCCAAAGTCACAGTAGATGCACTGTCGCCGATGTTAATAATCAAATTGGAGTTCTGACAAGGGCCCCACACCAACAGTGATTACAATGACAAAAAAATGTTTATTTGCTGGTTCTTAGTCATTCAGTTCTATAGACGTCTCTTTAGTGTGCAGGAAGGCATCAGATATTACTTTTGTGAGAGAGGTTTTTATTGCTTTGCTTAGTATAAAACATTATGGAATATTACAGATAAAACATGAAATAAATGTCACTATTAGAGTCATCTCAATAATTCTTATTTTTAAAAAAAATTGTGGGTCAAATTGTTGAGAAATATTTATTCTCTGATGAGAGCTCAGGAGGAGTTGACAATGCTAACTGGAGGTGGGCAGAGATAGTCCTGTGAGAAGCAGAGAAGCTGAGTCTACCTGTCACTTACCTGGTCATCTCCTTTATATTACATAATGCACAGCACTCTACACTGACACTGGGAGAGCTCAATGAATGTGCAAAAATCACCAATTGTTCATGCGGGACACTAGATGAAGCCCGTCTTTATTTCAGGGTTTTATTGACAAAGGAAATTGAGTTCTCTAGTGTTCTGGGGCACAGCTTTCTTGAAACACAAAGCGGAAGTCCTTTGAATAACTCATTCTCCACTTAGGGTTCCATCTCTTGACTCAACCTTTAGAATAATGGGTTTTTCTGCTTGAAGAAGTCCTTGCACGCCTAATTTCAAGGGAATCTACAATAGTTAAACAAGCATATGGAAAATTAACAAATGAAGTGAAAGCAGAAAAGATGGAAGCAAAGTAGAAAAAATACATGAATGACAGTAATGCTTTGCAAGCATATAAAAACTACTTTCAACACCATGTATCTTGGATTCTTCATACTTCATCTGTAAGCTGGGTAAATATTGGATAGTAAAACCACTCACCATCCATCATTTAACAAAGTATTTATGGAGCACCGATTCTGTGGCAGGCCTGAGAAATATTCTTGTGGACTTGTGTTCTTTTTTGATTTAAATTTTAAGCAAAAAGGATGAGTATTAAAAATTGAATCCAGATTATTAGGTATTATGGCAAACTATTTTTGAATAGCCATATAAAGTTGAATTTTTGTAGGTTAAAACTTGCAAGGTAATCCTGAGTAGCTATTGTACAGTTTAATTATGTGGGCAGTTTTCAACTTCCAGAGTCTAGTAACCCCTTCCAATTGAACCCATCAAGTGCAATGATGGAAAGAGGTCTTCAGGAAGAATTATTCTTTTTCTTTTCTTTTTAACATCTCCTCTTGGCTTCCAAGGGTAGTGCAAATGGGGCAATTCTCAAGTCCTACAGTGTTTTGACTCATACTTCTAGCCCTGTTGTCACTGAGTTGTTCCTTCACTGTTGGGGGAGCCACCAACAGAGTAACATTCTGATCTCACTTCAGTGAGGGGAAAGCTAATTGCCATGGGTACATAGAAGTGCCAGCCTCAGGATGCCTGAGAGCTTGCCAGGGAGTATCTACCCTGTCCCAGGTGTGCCAGGGGCCCACTTTCTCTCAGGGCTGAGCCTCCTGCCTGAATACACACAGAGGAAAGCTACCCAGCTGCCCTGAAGCCATAGAGAAGATGGCAGCCATCTTCCTCCTCCTCCTTTCCCAAGCACAAAGTGTACTTAAGGGGTGGAGTTGCATATTAAATACGTAGGTCCTGGAAATAAGACTTATAGGTAATTGCTTAATATGAATCAATGATATCTGCTCTTTAACTTCTTCAGAGAAAAGATTCTAAGTCTTTCTATAAATGTGTCACCTGGAATGTAAGGTCAAACAGTAAGGATAGCTCTGCTCTATGGTAGTCCTTTATATTCACTAGAAATGCCTCAAATTAGTCATTCTCCATCTTGGCTTCACATGAGAACCAATCAGGAAGCTTTTAAAGTCATGCTGTGTGTAAATTAGTTAAGAATTTCTGAGATGTCACAGGCATCATGAACTTTTGAAGCTCCCTGATGATTCTAATATATGGCTAGTGGTTGAGAACCACTGCCATGAGAGAGCTTCTGCAAGTTCTGGTGATGGAGAACACCATTGAAAAGTCACAGCAGGGTGATCATTGCACTTGATGATTGTGCAGAACACTTCCTCTTCCTTCCAATTGACTTGAAACTGAATTTAAACTTTACTCAGGTTCAAAGAGGCTGCACATAATCACGTCATGCTAATCTGCATTGACTACATGATGTTCTTAATGCTACAGGTTTTGAAGTCCATAACCGAAGCACGCTTAATGATCAAAGATAGATCCAAACAGATTATTTGGACCATAGAACAAATTATTAAAAGATAAACATGCACATTCTTTTAAAAAAATATACACCCTTTGGTCAGAAAAGTTCTTAATGAAACATACAGAAAGTGTACTGACCTGTGTTTCTTTACAAGGTTTGAAGGAGAAGTTCTGAAGGACTCTGATTAGAGCAAGTTTCATGTTCATGAGAGCAAACCTCATGCCAATGCAGTTTCTGGGTCCAGTTCCAAAGGGTGTGTATATGTAAGGATCTATGCTGTCCTTGTTCTTCTTACTGAACCTATTAAAAAGTAAACAAAACAGAAAAACCACAGTTACATATTAGGAGTTCTTAAGAACCGCCCCCCTCCACTTCCCAACCAGTAGGATACAGGAAACTTTTGTAGGCTGGTCATTGAAATCCTGCTTTGGTTATTTTGTTTAATAATTGTAACCTACAGGTCCTTTCCATTCTCCATGGAACCCTATAGGAGCATTGAGGTTCCTTGAGATGAGGTGAATATTGTTGCAAATAATATTTATCTCTAAACACTAAAATTATATTCAGGGTGGCAGTGTGTTCACGCTATAAAAGGCACATAAGTGATGAGACTGATGGATGGAAAAGTGGGTTCCTGCCTCAACTGACACTTATGTTGGTCACATGCTCATTGAGAAAGGAGAAGAAGATGTCTTGTGCTGTTTTCAAGTTTATTTTTCCCTTTCCTTCTCCTGTCATCCATTTTTCTAATTCCCTTCCTCCTCCTCCTTCCCACCTTGCCCTATCTGCCTTCTTCTTTGCCTGCTTCTCCTCCTCGTTCTCTTCCTTGTTCTTCTCTCCATCTATTTCTCCCCCAAATCCTCATAGAATAGTTTAAGTCGACTAATTTGCATGGGCATATGATGCTACCCTACTGTAGGGTTATCACTGCGTTCCTTTGTCTGTTCCACTATGCTATAAATTCTTTGAAGATTGACCCATGTTTTATTCAAATTTGATTTCTAAATATTTGATTATAGTAAGGAAAAATGTTGATTTGAGGAAAGTAATAATGACATTTTTGTCATATATTTTTACAGGGGTCTTTATATTTTGGAGAACATTCTGAATATTTACAGGCTTTGCTTCAAAATAACATGATAGTCAGGAGGAGAGTGGTGGTGGCATTTGGATGGGGCAGCTAACATGGTTTGATGGCTGTTGGGACCAGTGATAGATACAGGGAGATAATGAAAACTATTCTGTAGACTTGTGTCTATAGAGTACACTTGTGTATATGTCAAACATTGTAATATATACATATATATATATACACACATATATCATATGGTTTATATAAATCATAATTTATATAAATCCATTTATATAAATATAAACCATATGACTAAATCTAAATCATATATATATTTATATATGATTAAATCTAAATCATATGATTTAGATACATATACCTGATTTAGATTTAGATAATCATGATTTATATATATGATTTAGATTCATATGTGATTTAGAGTTATATTTAGATAATCATGATTTAGATTTATATATAATTTAGATATATATGATTTAGATTTATATACATGGATTTATATTAATCATATGATTTAGATTTATATAAATGGATTTATATAAATTTATATAAATCTAAATAATATGATTATATGAGGTCCTGAGGTCCTGAGAAGTCCTCATCCCTAATAGTTTAGGCCAATTCATTGAGGACACAAACATACAGAAAGTGTACTGTATATAATAATTCTAGATCATGTGATTATATATGAGTTCCTGAGGTCCTGAGAAGTCCTTATTCCTAATGGTTTAAGCCACTTCATTGAGAACACAAAACATACATAAGGTGTACTAACCTGTGTTTCTTTACAAGGTTTGAAGGAGAAGTTCTGAAGATGTCTGATTAGAGCAAGTTTGATTTAGATGATGTATATAATTTAGATGATATATATGATTTAGATTTACATACATTTATATGATTTAGATTGATATACATTTATATATGATTTAGATTCATATAAATCATATGATTTGGATTTATATAATTCATACGGATTTCTCCCTGCCTGGCCAAGTTCCTGACACATGGCAAGCACTGTCTGTTTGGTGACTGAATGATTCAAAGTGAAATACAGCGAGTGGTCTCTGATTTTGTATTAGTGTAGCCACAGCAGGTGGAAGTACTGAGCTTGTAGGAAATATAGAAGTCCTCTACCCCAGAAAACAGAGAACTTGGTCAGCTCTGACTTACTCTGTGAACAAGAATTATGTACAGACTCTGTGCTAGCACTGGGGACACCATGGCCAACAAGACAAGGTCCCTGCCATCAGCAAATTGTAGGTAGGGGCCAATGAAAGTCTAGCTCCCAAGCATCCTGAATCACCAGCCAGTACCCTAAACATTTCATTCTAAATTTTGCTTAATACAATAATGGGAAAGCACCAAGTATATCTAGAGTGCCAACTGTGCCCAAAGCCTGACCTTGTCCCTGAATTCCCAGAAGAGTATGCTCAAGACACCTCCAAGGAGGATTGTATGAGATGTCTACTGAGAGTGTAGGGGGGCTGGCACAGGACTGCCACAGACAGAACCAGGAGGACCTGTGCTGTCTTGTGTCCTCAGTGAAGTGTTAAACCATTAGGAACGAGGACTTCTCAGGACCTCAGCCTGCACTTTTATAATTACCATAGAGGAAACAGCAAGCAATGTTGAAAGAAAATGGAACATGGAAGAGTCTTTCAAAGTTGCTGTTAAATTCAGAGAGCTAAAGGGCACAGCATGGAAAAAACTGCAAGGAACTAAACGCCTATACACCTGAACTAACATCATGGTTAAATGGCTTATGGCATATGCAACATATATATATTTATATATATTTGTATTTATATTTATAGTAATGTAGGTCAGTGGATAGTTTCCTGTTAAATAAAGTAAGCAGCAATTCAAATCAAAAAGTGATACCATTCTAGTTTTTAAAAATCTATATAGACATAGAAAAATGCCCACAAGGACTTAATTGACGATCTTCATTTTAATGTGTTTGGACTGTGGATGGCTGTAGTTTCATGTTTTCTTGTCTGTGACTTGTAAAGTTTGACCTTTATCGCTTTTTTGTGATAAAGACTTGTAAAAAGCCTTACAAGCAAATGATTGTACAACCACATAATTGTCATGTAGATTAAGAGAAGCAGAATATGCTTGAACCAGCCTGGTTCAGGGTGAGCTCCATTTTCCCTGGAGCCTCGTACCTTTCAGGGCGGAACTCCTTAGGCTCTGTCCAGTACTTTGGGTCATGATGAAGAGCATAGGTTGGAATCACCACCAACGCCCCTTTGGGAATGAACACCCCATTGATTTCAACATCTTTCTTGCAGACCCTCTCAAGTCTAACAGCAATTGGGTATAATCTGAGCGTTTCATTCACCACCATGTCAAGGTACTCCATCTGTACCACGGCATCATAGGTGGCAGGTGCCTGGGAAGAATGAAACAGATTTGGATGAACTGAGATTTTGAATTAACTTTCAACTCAGTCCATGCAGTATTACTGAAGTGTTACAAGCTCTAGAGAATAACTCCTACTGGTAAATGATCATAGCATTTGTAAAGTATTTTAATAACTGTCTTGCCCATTGATGCACTCAGTGACCTACCGAGATGTGTGGAAGAGTTATGCACGTAGGAGATACTCAGGACCAACCTCACCCCAGGGACTGAAATCCTTAGCATGACCATGTAGTGGTTTTTCTTTCTCATGGGAGAAAATGTGATTAATAGGCTGTGACCATTACCATCAAATAAAATACACCAAAGACACTATCATCTTTCAAAAAGAGGTCACACGTCTGTACCAAGAACGAAAAACAGGGAAAAGAGCAAATCTCTTCTTCTACACAGGATTATTGGTTGCAAAGTCCCACTTGGCAACTATTTTAAATATATATAGATACACACACACACACACACACACACGATATAAACACTATATTATGTAAAAACTCCATTAAAAACTTGAGGATAGGCTCGGGGTGGTGGCTGCAAGAACTTCCCAGTGCCATGCTCCCCTCTCATCTTTCTCCATCCAGGAGATTTAATGGTTTATGTTTAAATTTCATGGGCACGGGAAGAAACTAGGGGTCAATTACCCACAGAAGTTTGAAGGCACTTTCATTGGCCAGAGGAACTTGAGGAGGTGGGAATTTCTCCAGGATGAATTCCCAGGCTCCTTTAACCACACCGGATTTCCTGCTCTCTGAAATTTCATCCCACATAGTGGGAGCTCTCTTTCCCCTCGTGGATTTCCCCTCTGGGGTCCCTTCCATCCAGTGTGGAAGCTGTGTTTCCTGTCCTGGATTCCATCTTTCTGGATTCTCTCACTCAGCGTAAGGGGTGTTTTCCTTCTCTGGTTTTCTCCCTCTGGAAATGCTTCTCACTCAGTGTGAGAGCGGCTTTTCTTTCTCTCACTAAGTATGAGAGCTAGCTGTTTCTTCCTCTCTCCTTCCCCTTTTTCTCTTTCTCTATCTAAATAAATCACTTTCTGCAACCAATTTTTAAGTCCAGTATTTTACTTTACGAGCACACTGTGCTGTAGTCTCCTCTGTCATTTTTGAGAGAGCGATAGACCGTGAACCTGGAGAAATGTCCTCTCAGGGAAGCTAAGGGCTCCCCTGAACTCCAACAAACTCAGGAGTCAGATACTCTGGTTCTCTTAGCTTGGCTTCTTCACCAGTAGCTACCTGGCTGGAACATGAGACAGGTATGGGGCAGAGCTCAGTCAGCCTGTGCAGCACACTCAGGACCAAGCTCTGTCAGACCACAGCCAGACCAGAGCAAGTCCTTCCAATGTCAGCAGAGCTCACTATCCAGACGTGTGAACAACAAATGCTTATTGTTGGATGCCACTGAGGTTTTTGGATTTTTTTTTTTTTTGTTTTGAGACAGAGTCTCACTCCCTCACAGGAGCCAGGCTGGAGTGCAATGGTGCAACCTCAGCTCACTGCAACCTCCTCCTCCTGGGTTCAAGCAATTTTCCTGCCTCAGCCTCCCAAGTAGCTGGGACTACAGGCCCGCGCCACCATGCTCAGTTAATTTTTTTTTTTTTGTATTTTTAGTAGAGACGGGGTTTCACCATGTTGGCCAGGATGGTCTCGATCTCTTAACCTCATGATCCGCCCGCCTCAGCCTCCAAAGTGCTGGGATTACAGGTGTGAGCTGCTGCGCCCAGCCTGGATGTTTTTAACTTAGCATTAGTGTGGTAACAGAAAGCTGATGAACCAGGGCCAGTACTGCTTTACAAAGATCTTATAACTCTGCCAATCGTAACCATTACCTATGTTTCTCCCTTTGTTTTTCTACTCATAGCCTTCCTACTTAATATCAGTGAAAGAATCATGATTGTGCTTACGAAAATTCTCTTGGGAAGTGGTGAGGAGGCATTCTTGCTAAGGCTTCACCTCTTCCCTTCATCTTCAGGGTCATCCACTCACCTTATTGGGCAAAACTACATCAATTTCCTCCTGCAGTTTCTGCTGGACATCAGGGTTAGTGGCCAGTTCATATATAGTGAAGGAAAGAACACTGCTGGTGGTTTCATAGCCAGCAAAAATGAAGATAATTGATTGGGCCAGGAGCTCCAGATCAGACAGAGCTGAAAGGAGAGGAAAGACATTTTAGATAAATCAGGTCGATGTACAACATCACAGCTTAGATGACATCTAAGTGAAGCTCTCCAATCCCAAGAGGAAAAAATGGAAAAGCAATTCAGAGTCACATTGGGGGTGGTTTTCATTATGATGTGTATCTTACAGAGCCAGAATGAGGCAAAATCATTTTAATCCATGTTTTCCCATGGTTTACATGACTGTGGGCCATCTCCTCCTTATGGCATCCCAGCACCAGCACTGCTCTGTAATTTCCAGAGAGAGCATTTCTGTCTAACATACTCAGCATTGTGGGAGTGTGCCTTGAATGCTCCTAAAAGTACTTTATCTGTAAGTAAATATGGGGTAACATTTTCCTCAAGAAAAATCTGTTTTCTGCAATATAGGTTGGCAAACTTTGAGAGAATTTGCAATACTTAGGACCTTTTCTCTATGTATGTTTGAAGGAACTTGAAGGACAAATACTGAGTTTCAGATCACCTCTTGCTACTCAAAGTATATTTCATGGACCAGCAGCACCAGCTGCATCTGGGAGCTTACTAGAGATGCAGAATCTCAAACCCCACTGTTGAACTACTGAATCAAAATCCAAACTTTCAGGAGATGTGGTGATATGTGTGCACAACCTCACTTGAGCAGCATGGATTACATGTTTGAGAGGCATCAGGCAATACAAGATCTAGGGTACAGTTCTCAAAATCTCAGTATCTCAGGATGTACACAACTGCAGAGAGAGACAAAAAGCCAGAAGCATGGTGATTGACTGTAGGCTGATGAATGGCATTAAAATATTAAAATAGCAGAAGTTCTTATGATTACAGATTGGCCTCCCTGTTGATATTTCTCCTGAGAGAAGCTCAAAATGGTCCATCACTAGTCTGTTTGATGAGGACTTGATTAGGATTTTTAGAGACGAACACAGAAATAAATGTGGTGCCTGCTGCAACCATGTAATTCACAACCAAGCACAATATAAAATGAGAGTGAGAAAGTTCTACAGAGTTGTGATTTACCAGTGAGGGTTTCTGTATGCTGCTGTGGGTAAATTCAACCATCCAATTATTTTATTCAGTTACATTGAACTCCATTATACTGAGTTGAAATTTGTGTCTAGTGATTTCCATGTGGAACAGTGAAATGATAGCCTATTTTCCTTTATCACAGCAAGGTTTATTGAGATAGGTAGAAGATTAATTAATAGATTATAGATAGATGATAGGTAGATTAATTGATAGATTATAGATAGTTAGATAGACAGACAGATAGAAGTAGATGTAGACGTGGACATGTTTAAAGTGATAAACTGGAGTCAACCCAGTCCTCCTTTCTACAACCAGTTGTTACATATTCAGGAATTTTGCGAGATGATTGCCAAATCTTGGTAGCTTGAAATTGACTGTAGTTATCATTTTGCCGCTGTCTTAGTAATAATGATTTCAGTCAAAACCATCCATGGTTGTAAAACTGGTAGGTAAAAGATTGAAGACAAGCTATTTACATGGTCTCAGAGGTTTCCCCCAGTAATTATCCATTTCAAAGCGAAAAATAAAACTTTGCAGTAGAGTAAGATGGCAAGCACACTTTCATCAAGTACTGCCAGTTGAAATCACCTTACTGCAACAGTGTGCCTCCTGATTGGGATGTTTGATATAAATTTCCAAGTAGAGGTTCTCACTCAGTGGATCTGGAGGAGGCTGAGAACCGGCATTTGATCTCATGTAGGTGATCCACAAACCACTGACTGTCCACCAAGCATTCTAGGTTTGCTTAGGGTTATTTCAAGCCTGGAACATGGCTGTACCTGTGGGCTTCTGGAACGTGCCTCCAGTTACCATTTACAACATTTAAATGCGTGTTGTTCTGCTATGTGGCAGAAATTCTCATCTTCCTGGAATACTTCCTGCACATTTTCAGAGCAAGGACCTCCCTCTTAGTGTCCCCACCAGTAGCCCCCAGAAGCACTCCTTGGTTACCTTTGTGGGATGCAGTTTCGTTTGAATTCTGGGAGTCAATCATCAGCTGAAGGAAATCTACTCGGTGCTAGAAGCCAAAAGACAAATTTCATTGACAGAAAGTGACTCATGCAGCCGGAAGTAAATCCAAAGTGTGGTATTCAACCTCCCTTCTTGACTTCTCTCCTTTAACCTCCCTATGATTTCTTGAAGACCAGAAGTCTGATGGTGTTGCCCGAGTCAGCACTGAATAAAAACATTCATCCAAATCCTTGGAAAGAAGGATGTTTTCCTCAAACCAATCTAGCTATCATGTCCAATTGCTTTTTGGTTCTTGCCCTTCTTGCCCTCCCTGTTGCTCCTCTTCTCTGTCTTTTGGACACAGCTTCCTGGCCAAAGAGTTGCCAGTTCCATCTGTGGTCATAACTACTTACCCAGGATGAAGTCTGGATCTTTTATTCTTCTGCCTTCTTCTTCAGCAATGTCACATAGATTAACTCCTGACATTCCCAGAACTTATCAGCAGCTTTTTTGGGGAATGTTTTCAAATACTCCAACATTCTATACAGTCTTCATTCTATACAATCTTCATTGACACCTGAGTTACCTGGTCCTACCTCCCTGACCTTCCGATATCCTTCAGCAGGCCTCTAGGGCTCATGAAGGCAAATCTGAGTGAGCCAGCCTTGCAATCTCAATTCTCAGAAAAGACCGCTGTTCATTCCAGGCTATGAAGCACTCAAATTTACATGACACACTACATGTCAGCAGTTGGTAGGTAGCCTGAAAGGGCCTTTCATTGCAGAATAAGTAAAATAACAGGCTTGGACTTCAGATGATTCTTTACCAATCTATATTGTGAGGAAAGCATACTACCAGTAAAATATATTTCCAAACAGGAATCTTTATCTTTTGACAATTTATTGAAGGGAAGAGAAGTGGTAAAGCTGTATCTTAATACTGTTTATGTCATGACATACTAATTGTTGTGCCTGATATCAAATTTTAAATGCTGTCTCTCTGACTTATTCTTATCTTCTTCCCCAATCTCCTTCTTTATTTCTGCCAAATGACTTCTCTTGTTCTAAACATAAGCTCGCTGTCTTTATTTTTTAAAATACAGATGCATGCACTACCGTATGTATAAAATCTAAATTTATTGAAAACTAAACATTGTCATTTAATCATCACCAGATTTTACCTTTTGTTTATCGTTGAGGCGACTTTTTTTCATTCTGTTTACAGATTGCTTTAAAAAATTTATAGCATCTTTTGGAAACAGAGAGAAATTTAATGCTTCAAAAACTGGGGTAAGGAACGGGAAGAATACTGTGGGAAAAACAAAAGGAAATTATATTGAAAATTCAAAATTTACCTGGAGCAATTATAATTTTCTCTACCAGTAATAAGAATAAGAACATCAGGTTCTCAGCTGGAACCCATTCCTTTGATCAGGTTTGCCCCTCTTTCAGGCCAGTGACTAAGCAAGGGCAGGTCTATCCATAGAAACCACCACTACAGCAGTCAGATCAGTAGCGCCTTCTGTAGCTTTGGAGTGACCAAAGGAACAGAATTAAATTCCCTGCCCTCTTAGCCTTTATTTATTGTACTAGAGTTTATGGATTAATCAGACCATAATCTGCTTTTTAAATTAATAATGCTATTCAGGAAATAACAGTCAAGATAGAAATAACACAGCATATATACATCAAATTCCATGGAATGAAACCAGAAATCAATAAGGGAAGGAAATTGAGAAACTTATACATTTGTGGAGCTTAAACAATACGGTTTTAAGTGACCAGTGAGTCAAAGCAGAAATCTAAAGGGCAAGAAGAAATTGTTTTGAGATGAACAAAAAGAAAACATGATATGCCAGAACATGGGATGTAGCCAAAGCAGTGCTCAGAGGGAAATTGATGGCTGTAATGCCAAACATAAAAGAATAAAATATCTCAAATTGATAATTACCATTTACATCACAAAACACTAAAAGAAGAAGAGCAAACTAAACCTAAAGCCAGCAGAAGAAATAAAATAACACGGACTAAAGTATAAACTCATGAAATAGAGAATAAAAAACAACAGAGAAAAATCAGTGATATTATTTCTATGAAGTATCCAGAATAGCCAAATTGTTGCTTAAGGCAATGGAGTTTAAGGCAGGGTGTTGATAACGAAAAATGTATGAGAACTCTAGATTGACAAAAACGTTTTAGTTTACAATAGTGATGGTCACATATATTTTTGATCATCTTATAAACAATGGAATTGTACATTTTAAATGGATGAATTATATGATATGTGAATTATATGTCAAGAAAGCAGTTATTTTTAAAAAGAGAGAGAAAGAAATAATAGTCTACGTACTTGTTGAGAGAAATAATGGATCGAGGAAATCAAATTTTAGGAACTTCTTCACACTTTCCACAAAGGGGTCTTTTGGATTGTTGAGAGAGTCGATGTTCACTCCAAATGATGTGCCAGTGATCACATCCATGCTGTAGGCCCCAAAGATGCTGAGTAGAGAAAGACATGGAAAATTAAAATCAGCGCCTCTTTACCATTCTTCCAGCATACATGCAACAGGAAACTCACATGTCCAGTTAAGACAGGTAAAGAGCCACAGACTTTCAGAACTATCTGCTGGATAATCTCGCATTATGCTCCTTTAGAAGGTGGTTATCAGGTGCCAGTGATGCAGGTGGCCCTGCACTGGGGGTGATGGAGACACTGAGCTGAGTTAAGACTCACCTCTGAGGTCAAGGAGTCTAGTCATAGGAAGACAGAGACCCATTATCAGACAACTGCATTAGCATGTGTTGAGTGTGGATGATACAAGATGTGTAAGCACTGTGCTTCAGCAGGACATGAGTAGAATAATTAACTCTTCCTAGTGGATTCAAGAAAGGTGACCTTGTCTGACTACAGACTCTATGCCCAGAACTGATTCCTCTTCAGCACTTTACAAAAGAGCAGCACCCCGTTCTGAGTTCCCAGAAATATCATCCTTTATTCTCTATACTCGCTGCTATAGCTCTGGAAAACCCTGCTATCCCCAGCTCCTCTGACCTGAGGTTGCTCTGAGAACAGAATCATTTTTGTAAAATGTAACAACCAAGAATATTCTGGTTAAAAAAATAGATCTCTGCAACATTGATTTGGGGAGTCCTATAGCTGAGTGATGGTCCCAAGGACAGGCGCAAATTACACCTGTTGTTGAACAATTGAGGCATATACCAGCGTAGACAGCTAATAATGATAGGGTTGCCCTACACATGGGTTTCTGGCAGCCTTTCTCTTTTGATATTGGAGAAAAAGGAAGAGGTGTGAAGGTTTAATATTTCATAGTTTGCTGATATCCTCAGAAAAACCATGAAGGGATTAAAATTGTTCCAAGTTCCCCACTGTAATTTTCTCAGCCTACCCAATGCAAGTCAACAAGTACCAAATGCTTTCTTACTTAAATTTCCATATCCACTACACTCAAAACATTGATACAATCATGTTTTTAAAATTTCTAAAGTATATATTTAATCTCCCAGAATATTTATGGTGCCAAGTTAACAGGTAGGTAAATCCTGGCTCCTGTGCATCAGAGAGAAGGCCTTTTTTCCTGCTGACTTGCCTCATTATGGGAGCCACTCCCTCTTAGGTGGCTCTTTGGAGTTGTGACACTGCCCTGCTTTTGTCTCATCACTGGAGTAAAGCAACAGTGGGAATATCAGTTCCATGGCAGGCAGCTGGAGGGCCCATGATAGCTCAGAACCCCATGGCTGTGCTCATACTTACTCTTTCATGGTGACAGGCTTGCCTTTCCCTGCTTCCCGCCTCAGGTTTCTCACCAACACATCTCCATACTGAGCAATGATAGGGAACATCTAAGCACAAAACAGATTACTACCTCTAGTTAAATATGCGGACTCAAGTACCAGAAGGACATGGTTTTCCCCAGCATGGAGCAGCAAGTTACATTTTTATAACAAATTTTGTGATGTATTTTCTGTACATAAAGATAAAAGACCATTTTTAGGAAGCTCAAACTCAGTGGACTACCCCTGGGAAAGGAACCGTGATCTTACTTTCTACCTGTCCCCAGATTCATTTTTTACATTTCTAATGAAAACTCATGTTATTTTCATACCTCCTTGAGTTTTCCACTGGTGAAGGTTGGAGAAAGCAATGATCGTATTCTCTTCCATTCATCATCCTGAGCTAAAGAGATGGCACTTTTCATGAGTCCTACTGGGCCAAAAGGCTAGAGTTCAAAGCAGAAACATTTTGTGTCACATTAGTTGTGGAGCTTTTTATGGGTGTACAAAATATATTGAACAGACATGACTTATTTAACCAATATTTAGTAACTGTATATGATATGGCAGGCCATATTCAAGATGCTCAATAGAGATCCTAAATGCCTAACCTCTTCTGAGCGTATGTGGGGCCAGGGTGGAAGTGGGGAGACCCAGCCATCTGGTGTGATCTCCAGCCTCTATATCTCAGTCTCCTTTCAAGTGCAAATGCTCCACTTTCAAGTGCAAATGGTCGGGAACTGTTCTTCCAATGCAGTAGACAGGAACAAGACCAAGCACTTCCCCAGGAGTGTGCAGAGTAGAAAAGGATTGATGACAGATAGGCAGGTGGCCTTGGCAGACTGTATGTTGCCTCAGACTAGCTCTGTCTTTAATACACCATCTTTAATACATGGGCCACTTGAAAAGCGGATGCCATGATGTGGTGATTTTTTTTTTCAAAAGTAGGTAATACTTGAGGAACCTGTTTTCAAGGAATAATGCAATTCCATGAAAATTCTTTTCTCTTAATTTTTTATTTTAATACATAGAAGGAAAAAGAAAGAGATAATTCTTTTTCCCAACTTGGGGCTGGCCTATCAAGCCGGCATGCTTGGAAATTTCTTTTATCTTCCACAACTATGTTTTGTTTTAAAATGTATACTTCCAGCACTCATGATAAAATCTTAATAAACTAAGAAGAGAGAGACAGCTTCTTCACTTAATAATGACAATCTACAAAAAAAACATTCAGCTAAATCACATTTAATGATGAAGGATTGAATGGCTTTTCTCCAAGATCAGGAACAATTATTCTTGCTGAGAGTTTCTCTTTGAGAATGAAAAAAAAAAAAGAACAATTTTTAAAAATGCCCACTCTCAGCATTCTTCCTGAAGAGCATACTGGATGTCTTAATACAATAAGCAAGAAAAAGAAATAAAAAGCATACAGATTGGAAAGAAAATAATAGAATTGTCATTATTTTCAGGTGACATAATTGTCAATGTGTAAAATGTCAAGGAATATACAAAAAGATTTCTGAACTAATAAGTGAGTTCTGCAAGGTTGTAGGATACAAGATCAACCCCAAAATTATTTACATTTCTACATAACACTTAATATCTGAAAATATAAGAAAAACAATATTATTTACATTTACTCCAACAAAAATGAAATACTTCAGTTGTAAATCTAACAAAAGATGTCCAGGATCTCTATGCTGAAAACTACAATATGTTGAGGAAAGAAATAAAAACTAAAGAAATGGAGAGGCATATTATATTCATGGAATGAAAGACTAAACATAGTAAAGGTACAGATTATTCTTAAATTGTTCTATTGGTTTAATTCAAGCTTGTCCAACTGTGGCCTACAGGCCGCAGGCAGTCCAAGATGGCTTTGAATATAGCCCAACACAAATTTGGAAACTTTCTGAAAACATTTTGTCATTTTTTTTTCAATTTTTCTTTTGTAATTTTGTAATTTGTGCAATTCTCAAGTGTGAACTTCGGAGATGACAATGGAATGGAATGGGATAATCAGAGGATGTCACATCCACAAATAATGGAGTATTATCTATAATTTGCATTATAATTGCAAACAGTTTGGCCAGAAGAAATGAAAAACCATTAAAATTAACAAAATAAAGTGAGAGGACTCTATTGCAATGATATGTAAAGTGAATTGTGACAAAGAATTGAAGTGTGCATTCTGGACAAGGCAGAATGCTGCTGTACACCAGACACTCGCCATTTGTACAAATGTGTGGATTCAGTTTTGTGGTGATGTGCAACTTCCAGTGTGTTATCTTCCAATCATAGACAGTTGAATTGACACCATCAGGTATTAGGTGTGTTTGTGGCAGCTTGGCAAGTAAAACACAGTGATTATCAATAGTCTTTCAACCTATGGTTGTAAATGATAGGTGTTCAATATTATTTAGAAGACATGTAAGTATTCTTATTTGATTATTAAGCTTTGCTTTTTTTTTTTTTTTTTTGAGATGGAGTTTCACACTTGTTGCCCAGGCTGGACTGCAGTGTTACAATTTCGGCTCACTGCAACCTCTCCCTCCTGGGTTCAAGCAATTATCCTGCCTCAGCCTCCCAAGTAGATGGGATTACAGGCATGCACCACCATGCCTGGCTAATGCTTTGTATTTTTAGTAGAGACGGGGTTTCTTCATGTTGGTCAGGCTGGTCTAAAACTCCCGACCTCAGGTGATCCACCTGCCTCAGACTCCCAAAGTGCTGGGATTACAGGCATGAGCCACCGTGCCTGGCCCAAATTTTCATAATAAAATTAAATATAGTTGCTTATCTATTATAATGTTTTTAATTCCAGCATAGCTTCCACAATGTCTTAAAAAGAAAACAGAACCCTAAAAATAAATTATGGATGAATGAAGATTGTTCAATGAAAAGTGGACAAATGACTTCTATTCTATTCTTTTTAAGGTAAATAGCAAAGCACTCTCCTTTATTTCTATGGAATTTGTGCCCATTTTCAAAGACTACAATTTGAAGAGGCATTATATGCAAAAACATGCTGACAAATTTGGTACATATCAAGGAATGTATTCCAAGCACAAAATAGCAGAACTGAAAAAAGCCTGTCTTTCCTCTCTCTCTCTCTCCCTCCCTCTCTCTCTCCCCCTCTCTCTCTCCCTCTCTTCCTCTCTCTCTCTCTCTCTATATATATATCTATATATATAGATATATATATATAATTGCATTTTAGGTTGTGGGGTACATGTGAAGAACATGCAGCATTGTTTCATAGGTACATACATGGCAATGTGGTTTGCTGCCTCCAGTCCCCATCACCTATATCTGGCATTTATCCCTCCCCAACTTTCTAACCCCTACTGTCCCTCCCCTAGTCCTCCCAACCACAGACCTTAGTGTGTGATGCTCCCCTAAAAGTCTGTCTTTTCAACAACAACAACAATTTTTTTAAGTTACAACTCAAACAAACTCTATCATAAAGGCTAGTTATGTGTTAGCAAATTTAATAGCAAAAAATAGCAAAAAAATCAAAACCATTTCCTGATGGTGAGTTTATTAAGCAATGCACAGAAGATATGGTAGATATTATTTGTCTTGAGAAACTGATATTTCTAAAATCAGTTTGCCTCACCAGACTATAGCCAGGAGAACTGAAGAAATTGGGAAATCTATTGAAAGATGTTTGGAGAATAAATCTGCTAATTTAAAATTTTAGGTTTGGTGATGGGTGAAGGCACTGACACTACAGATGTGGCACAGCTTGCCATTTTTATTAGAGGTATTGATGATGAATATAATGTCACTGAAGAAATAGAAATGTCACCGTGCCATTAAAAGACACAACTATATCAAGAGATTTATATAAAGCAGTGAAAAAGATGTTAAAGCAATTTTATTTTTCTGTTATATATGTATCTGATATAGCTATAGATGGTGCCCTGGTGACAGTAGGTAAAAGAGTGGGACTTGTAAAATTAATAGATGATGATGCAGTTGCCACACAAAACTCACATTTGATCAAGTATTATTGCATAATACATTAAGAATATCCATATGCACAGGTTTTAAAAATGGATAACATCATGCAAATTGTTACCAAGGCTGTGCATTTCACAAGGGCCAGGGAATGCATCATCGGTAGTTGCAGGAATTCCTTAAAAGTATGGATGCTGACTCTAGTGACGTCATTCACTTTTTAGAAGTAATGTGGTTAAGTCAAGTCAAAATGTTGTGAAGATTTTATGCTTTGTGACATGAAATCAAGTCGTTTATGGTATCAAACAAAATTTGTGCCAGAACTTGACAATGAAAACTGGCTTACAGATTTGGCATTTTCTTTTCTTTTTATTGCATTTTAGATTTGGGGGTACATGTGAAGAACATGCAAGATATTTGCATAGGTGCACATGTGGCAATGTGATTTCCTGCCTTCCTCCCCTTCACCTATATGTGGCATTTCTCCCATGCTATCTCTCTCCAACTTCCCACCCCCCGCTGTCCCTCCCCTATTCCCCCCAACAGACCCCAGTGTGTAGCGCTCCCCTCCCTGTGTTTATGTGTTTTCATTGTTCGACACCTGCCTATGAGTGAGAACATGCGGTATTTCATTTTCTGTTCTTGTGTCAGTTTGCTGAGAATGATGGTCTCCAGGTTCGTCCATGTCCCTACAAAGGACATGAACTCATCGTTTTTGATTGCTGCATAATATTCCATGGTGTATATGTGCCACATTTTCCCTGTCCAGTCTATCATCGATGGGCATTTGGGTTGGTTCCAGGTCTTTGCTATTGTAAACAGTGCTGCAATGAACATTCATGTGCATATGTCCTTATAGTAGAAAAATTTATAATCCACTGGATATATACCCAGTAATGGGATTGTTGGGTCAAATGGAATTTCTATTTCTAGGTCCTTAAGGAAACGACACACTGTCTTACACAATGGTTGAACTAATTTACACTCCCATAAACAGTGTAAAAGTGTTCCTATTTCTCCACATTCTCTCCAGCATCTGTTGTGTCCAGATTTTTTAATGATCACCATTTTAACTGGTGTAACATAGTATCTCAATGTAGTTTTGATTTGCATTTCTCTGATGACCAGTGATGATGAGCATTTTTTCATGTTTCTTGGCCTTATGTATGTCTTCTTTTGTAAAGTGTCTGTTCATATCCTTTGCCCACTTTTGAATGGGCTTGTTTTTTTCTTGTAAATCTGTTTTAGTTCTTTGTAAATTCTGGATATCAGCCCTTTGTCAGATGGGTAAACTGCAAAAATTTTTTCCCATTCTGTTGGTTGCTGATTCACTTTAATCACTGTTTATTTTGCCGTGCAGAAGCTGTGGAGCTTGATTAGGTCCCATTTGTCTATTTTGGCTTTTGTTGCCAATGCTTTTGGTGTTTTAGTCATGAAGTCCTTGCCTATGCCTATGTCCTGAATGCTTTTGCCTAGGTTTTCTTCTAGGGTTTTTATGGTGTTAGGTCTTATGTTTAAGTCTTTAATCCATCTGGAGTTAATTTTAGTGTAAGGTGTCAGGAAGGGGTCCAGATTCTGCTTTCTGCACATAGCTAGCCAGTTTTCCCAACTCCATTTATTAAACAGGGAATCCTTTCCCCATTGCTTATTTTTGTCAGGTTTGTCAAAGATCAGATGGTTGTAGATATGTTGTGTTGCCTCTGATGCCTCTGTTCTGTTCCGTTGGTCTATATCTCTGTTTTGGTACAGTACCATGCTGTTTTGATTACTGTAGCCTTGTGGTATAGTTTGAGGTTAGGTAGTGTGATGCCTCCCGCTGTGTTCGTATTACTTAGAATTGACTTGGCTATGTGGGCTTTCTTTTGGTTCCCTATAAAGTTTAAGGTGTTTTTGTTTTTTCCAGTTCTGTGCAGAAGGTCACTGGTAGCTTGATGGGGATAGCGTAGACTCTATAAATTACTTTGGGCAGTATAGCCATTTTCACGATATTGATTCTTCTAACAATGAACATGGAATGTTTCTCCGTCTGTTTGTGTCCTCTCTTATTTTGTTGAGCAGTGGTTTGTAGTTCTTCTTGAAGAGGTTCTTTACATCCCTTGTTAGTTGTATTCCTAGGTATTTTATTCTCTTTGTAGCAATTGTGAATGGCAGTTCATTCTTGATTTGGCTCTCTTTTAGTCTGTTATTGGTGTATAGGAATACTTCTGATTTTTGCACATTGATTTTGTATCCTGAGACCTTGCTGAAGTTGCTTATCAGTTTCAGGAGATTTTGGGCTGAGACGATGGGATCTTCTAGATATACAATCATGTCGTCTGCAAATAGAAACAATTTGGCTTCCTCCTTTCCTATTTGAATACCCTTTATTTCTTTTTCTTGCCTGAATTCTCTGGCTAGAACTTCCAGTACTATATTGAATAGGAGTGGTGAGAGAGGGCATCCTTGTCTAGTGCCAGTTTTCAAAGGGAATGCTTCCAGTTTTTGCCCATTCAGTATGATATTGGCTGTTGGTTTGTCATAAATAGCTTTTATTATTTTGAGATATGTTTTATGACTACCTAGTTTATTGAGGGTTTTTAGCATAAAGGGCTGTTGAATTTTGTCAAAGGCCTTCTCTGCATCAATTGAGATAATCATGTGGTTTTTGTCTTTGGTTCTGTTTATGTGATGAATTATGTTTATAGACTTGCATATAACCAGCCTTGCATTCCCAGGATGAATCATGGTGGATAAGCTTGATCATGATGGATAAGCTTTTTGATGTGCTGTTGCAATTGGCTTGCCAGTATTTTATTGAAGATTTTTGTGTCTATGTTCATCATGGACATTGGCCTTAAGTTTTCTTTTCCTTTTGAGTCTGTGCTGGGTTTGGTATCAGGATGGTGTTGGTCTCATAAAATGATTTGGGATGGATTCCCTCTTTTTGGATTATTTGGAATAGTTTCAGAAGTAATGGTATCAGCTCCCCTTTGTGTGTCTGGTAGAATTCGGTTGTAAACCCATCTGAACCTGGGCTTTTTTTTGTGTGGTAGGCTCTTAATTGCTGCCTCAATTTCAGATCTTGTTATTGGTCTGTTCAGGGTTTCAGCTTTCTCCTGGTTTAGGCTTGGGAGGAGGCAAGTGTCCAGGAATTTATCCATCTCTTCCAGGTTTACTAGTTTATGTGCATAGAGTTGATTGTAATAATCTCTGATGATGGTTTGAATTTCTGTGGAATCTGTGGTGATATCCTTTTTATCGTTTTTTTTATTGCATCTATTTGGTTATTATCTCTTTTCTTTTTTATTAATCTGGCTAGTGGTCTGTTTTGTTGATCTTTTCGAAAAACCAGTTCCTGGATTTATTGATTTTTTTGAAGGGTTTTTTGTGTCTCTATCTCCTTCAGTTCTGCTCTGATCTTAGTTATTTCTTGTCTTCTGCTGGGTTTTGAGTTTTTTTTTATCTTGCTTCTCTAGTTCTTTCAATTTTTATGATAGGGTTTCAATTTTGGATCTCTCCTTGCTTCTCATGTGGGCACTTATTGCTATATATTTTTCTCTAGAGACAGCTTTAAATGTGTCCCAGAGATTCTGGTATGTTGTGTCTTCGTTCTCATTGGTTTTGAAGAACATTTTATTTCTGCCTTCATTTCATTGTTTTTCCAGTCAACATTCAAGAGCCAGTTGTTCAGTTTCCATGAGGCTGTGTGGTTCTGAGTTAGTTTCTGAATTCTGAGTTCTAACTTGATTGCACTGTGGTCTGAGAGACTGTTTGTTATTATTTCCATTCTTTTGCATTTGTTGATGAGTGATTTACTTCCAATTATGTGATCAATTTTAGAGTAGGTGTGATGTGGTGCTGAGAAGAATGTGTATTTGGGATGGAGAGTTCTGTAAATGTCTATTAGGTTTGCTTGTTCCAGAGCTGAGTTCAAGTCCTGGATATCCTTGTTAATTTTCTGTCTGGTTGACATGTCTAATATTGACAATGGGGTGTTAAAGTCTCCCATTATTATTGTGTGAGAGTCTAAGTCTCTTTGTAAGTCATTAAGAACTTGCCTTATGTATCTGGGTGCTCCTGTATTGGTTCTGTATATATTTAGAATAGTTAGCTCTTCTTGTTGCATCGATCCTTTTACCATTATGTAATGTCCTTCTTTGTCTCTTTTGATCTTTGTTGCTTTAAAATTTATTTTATCAGAGATGAGAATTGCAACTCCTGCTTTTTTTTTTGCTCTCTATTTGCTTGGTAAATCTTCCTCCATCCCTTTATTTTGAGCCTTTGTGTATCCTTGCATGTGGGATGGGTTTCCTGGATACAGCACACTGATGGGTTCTGGCTTTTTATCCAATTTGTCAGTCTGTGTCTTTTGATTGGTGCACTTAGCCCATTTACATTTAGGGTTAATATTGTTATGTGTGAATTTGATACTGACATTTTGATGCTAGCTGGCTGTTTTGCCCATTAGTTGATGCAGATTCTTCATTTTGTAGATGCTCTTTATGATTTGGTATGCTTTTGGAGTGGCTGGTACTGGTTGTTCCTTTCTATGTGTAATGCCTCTTTCAGGAGCTGTTGTAAAGCAGACCTGGTGGTGACAAAATGTCTGAGTACTTGCTTGTTCGCAAAGGATTTTATTATTCCTTCAAGTTTGAAGCTTAGCTTGGCTGGATATGAAATTCTGGGTTGAAAGTTCTTTTCTTTAAGGATATTGAATATCGGCTTTTGCTCTCTTCTGGCTTGTAGGCTTTCTGCCGAGACATCTGCTGAGTCTGATGGGCTTCCCTTTGCGGGTAACCCGACCTTTCTCTCTGGCTGCCCTTAGCATTTTCTCCTTCATTTTAACCCTGGTGAATCTGACGATGATGTGCCTTGGGGTTGCTCTTCTTGAGGAATATCTTTGTGGGGTTCTCTGTATTTCCTGGACTTGAATATTGGCCCCCCTCGCTAGGTTTGGGAAGTTTTTCTGGATAATATCCTGAAGAGTATTTTCCAGCTTGGCTTCATTCTCTTCGTCACATTCAGGTACACCTATCAAACGTAGATTAGGTCTTTTCACATAGTCCCATATTTCTTGGAGACTTTGTTCATTCCTTTTTACAGTTTTTTCTCTAATCTTGCCTTCTCATTTTATTTCATTGAGTTGATCCTCGACCTCTGATATCCTTTCTTCTGCTTGGTCAATTCAGCTGTTGAAACTTGTGAATGCTTTGTGAAGTTCTTGTGTTGTGTTTTTCAGCTCCATCAATTCACTCATATTCCTTTCTAAGTTGTCCATTCTCATTTGCATTTCGTCAAATCTTTTTTCAAGATTCTTAGTTTCTTTGCATTGGGTTAGAACATGTTCTTTTAACTCACAGAAGTTTCTCATTACCCACCTTTTGAAGTCTGATTCTGTCATTTCATCACACTCATTCTCCATCAAGCTTTGTTCCCTTGCTGGTGAGGAGTTGTGATATCTTGTAGGAGGAGAGGTGTTCTGGTTTCAGGTGTTTTCCTCCTTTTTGTGCTGGTTTCTTCCCATCTTTGTAGATTTATCTGCCTGTCATCTTTGTAGTTGTGGATTTTCAGATTGGGTCTCTGAGTGGACATCCAGTTGATGATGAAGTTATTTCTGTTTCTTATTTTTCCTTCTAACAGTCTGGCCCCTCTGCTGTAGGACTGCTGAGGTCCACTCCAGGCTCTCCTTGCCTTTGGATCACCTGCAGCAGCTGCAGAACAGTAAGGGTTGCTACCAGTTTCTTCTTCTGTTATCTTTGTCCCAGAATGATGCCCGCCAAACGTCAGTCTGATCAGTCCTTGTGAGGTGACTCTTTCGATATATGTGGGTCAGGGAGCTGCTTAAGGAGACAGTCTGTTCTTTATAGGAGCTCAAGTACTGAGCTGTGATCTCCATTGTTCAGAGCTGCTGGGCAGGTACGTTTAAGTCTGCTGCAGCAGAATTCATAAACCCCCTTTTTATTTTTCCCCAGGTGCTCTGTCCCAGGGAGTTAGGGCTTTATGAGTTTCCGTTTTGCTGCTTCCTTTTGTTTCAAGGCTTCCCTGCCCAGCAAGGAGGCAGCCTAGTCACTGTCTTCCTGCAGAGGCTTTGCTGAGCTGCTGTGGGCTCTGCCCTACTGTGGTGTGCACTTCCCTGCAGTCGTGTTTATATGTGTGTGGTTAGAAATGCCTTGGCCATGGTGGCCCACCTTTGTAATGGCGGACTCTCTCTGTAGTGGCGGGTTGCCTTGGCAATGGTGGGCTGCCTCAGCAATGGCAGACTACCTCCATAGGGGTGGAGTGCTTGAGTAATGGCGGATGCCCCTCCCCCATAGAGCTGGACTTTCCCGGGTTCAGCTGTGCTTGCTGTGAAACTCTCAACCCATGGCGTTTCCCATTGCTGATTTTTTGGGGTGGCAGGACCCGCCGAGCCTGATCACCTGGCTCCCTGCCTCAGAGCCTTTTTTTTTTTTAAGTTGAATGGTTGACTCTCTCCCAGGTGTTCCAGTCGCCTGTTGAAAAGGTACCGGGATGTGTGTGATTTCCCATGCTGTGACCCACTGCGCCGGCTGAAACAACGGTGCTGCCCAGGAATCTCCTGGCCTGGTTCCCTGTTTCTGTCCCCTGTTTAATCAGATGAGTGGGCGACTCTGCCTTCCTGGAGCTCCAATCGCCAGCTTAAAAGGGCAACCAGATTAGTGTATTTTATACGGAGAACTGCCATGCTGGGGCGCTGGCAAAATAGCCATGCCGGCCAAAATAGCTGCGCTGGCGACCCGTGGGGCTCCTCTGCCTGGGAATCTCCTGGTCTGTGGGCAATAAATACCTGTCTGGAAATGCAGCACCCATTCACCCTCTGCACTTTCACTGGGAGCTGCAATCCTGAGCTGCTCCTAAACTGCCATCTTGGATCCTCCCTCCCAGATTTAGCATTTTCAATGGATTTGATGGCCTATTTAAGCAAGTTAAACCTGTGTCTTCAAGGTGAAAACCAACTTAACAATACAATGTTTGAAACCATAACAGCATTCCACATGAAACTGAAATTATGGCAGTTCAAATAAAGGCAAACAATTTTATGCATTTTGACACGTTGGCTAAACATGGTCCTGTGAACAGCAAAAAATATGCAGCCTTACTTTTCAATTTGATACAGGAATTTGAAAACAGGAATCTCAAGATTTCTGAAAAAATAATCAATATTTTGGTATATATGTGACTCCATTTTCCATTGACATAAATGTTACCTGCCAATTTTCAAATGGAATGCCCAGAGCTGCAGTCTGACATTCAACTTAAAGAAAAATGTGATTGTGTTTCTTTACTGGACTTAAGACCTATCTTCCCAACAACGAATATCCCTTGCTTCACAATCACACGTTGTTCACTCATTGCTTTTTGGCAGCATCTACATTTGTAAGCAACTATTTTCAAGGATGAAGCACATGAAGAGTAAAATTAGAACCAAAATATCTGATGAGCACCTTGATAACTCACTGAGAATTAAAACCACTTCCATCAAGCCAGATATTGATGCATTAGTTTCTCAAAAACAATGTCAAGTACCCCACTGGTTTTACATTGCCCTCTTTTCTTTTGTAATAAAAAATATCAAAGTAGTGAGGTTTATTTTACTTAGATATGTACATTTTCTATATCAGTGATTGCAAACTTGGGACCCATTCATTGATTTCAAAAGACCCTCTGAATGGGGCAGTGCATAATTAGGATTATTATGCAAGGACATTTTTGCTTATCTTTGGTGGTAGATACAATGAAAACTATACATGGACTTTTTTTTTTTTTTTTTAAGACGGAGTTTCACTCTTGTTACCCGGGCTGGAGTGCAATGGCGCAATCTCAGCTCACTGCAAGCTCCACCTCCTGGGTTCAGACAATTCTCCTGCCTCAGCCTCCTGAGTAGCTGGGATTACAGGCACATGCCACCATGCCCAGCTAATTTTTTGTATTTTTAGTAGAGAACGGGGTTTCACCATGTTGACCAGGATGGTCTCCATCTCTTGACCTCGTGATCCACCCACCTTGGCTTCCCAAAGTGCTGGGATTACAGGCGTGAGCCACTGCGCCCGGCCTCCTTTTTTAGCTTATCAGTTATCATTAGTATTAGTGTATTTTATGTGTGTTCCAAGACAATTCATCTTCCACTGTGGCCCAGGGAAGACAAAACATTGGAAACCTTTGCTTTAATTTATCAAAATTATGGCAGGTTTGTTTACAGACATTGACAAGCTTATTCTGAATTTTTATGGAAAGGCAAGGGACAAGAAACGCTAAAACCATTTTGAAAATGTAAATTAATAAAGTGGAGAGAATCGATCTATATGATGTTGAGTTACTGTACATCTACTAGAGTTACCACAGTGTGGTATTGGTGTAAACACAGTCATCAATGGGACAGAATAAACAATAAGAAATAGATGCACAAAATATTCTCAGCTGATTTTTGACAATATGCTCACCTTCCCAAAATGCTGTTGGAATATTTGGACAGCCATAGTTTGCAAAAGAAAAATGATCCTTGATCTAAATCTCATAACTTATACAAATATTAACACAAAATGGGTAATAGAGTTACATTTTGTAAAGTGTTAAACTATAAAACTCTTAGAAGAAACAATGTAAGAAGAAGGGTGAGGCCAAGGATTTTCAGACTTGACACCAAAAGAACAATCCATAAAAGGAAATATGAATACATTGGCCTCCTCAAATAAATAAGAGTTTGCTGTGAATATAGACCTGTCAGAGAAAAAGAGATACTCTATATTGTGACTGTAGGATAGCAGGAGGGAGCCACATGGTGACAGAATGGGTCACATCTTGATGGTGCTGGTCGCTGCACAAATCTATGAATGTGATAAATTTGCTTAGAACTACACACATACAAAAACACACACAAACAAGGGCATGTATAACAGTGAAATCTGAATAAGCTCTGTACTCTATATTAAAGTCAATTTCCTGTACTATATTATTAGGTTGGTGCAAAAGTTATTGCAGTTTTTAAAAAATGGCAAACTGCAGTAACTTTTGTGCCAACCTAATAATATGAGCATACTATATTTATAGTTATGCAAGATTGCAAGATGTTACCATTCGGGGAGATAGGATGAAGGGTACATGGAACCTTCCTGTACATTTTTTAGATAACTTTCTGTGAACATATGAGTCTTTTTCAAAATAAAAATTAGATCATTCAATCAATCATTATTTAAATTTCAGAAAATGGATGCTTACCCTCCGGTTTGTGAAGACGGAATAAC